>NC_043717.1:46590254-46610728 GCF_006229205.1 Suricata suricatta | reverse complement strand
AATAGGCAACTGACAGAATGGGAAAAGATAGTTGCAAATGACATATTAGAGAAAGGGTTAGTATCCAAAATCTACAAGGAACTCACCAAACTCCACACCCAAAATACAAATAACCCAGTGAAGAAATGGGCAGAAGACATGAACAGACACTTCTCCAAAGAGGACATCCAGATGGCCTACAGGCACATGAAACAATGCTCATCACTCATCATCAGGGAAACACAAATCAAAACCACACTGAGATACCACCTCACACCAGTCAGAGTGGCCAAAATGAACAAATCAAGAGATTATAGATGCTGGCGAGGGTGTGTAGCGATGGCAGCCACCTACATGTTGGTGTGAATGTAAACTGGTGCAGCCACTCTGGAAAACAGTGTGGAGATTCCTCAAAAAACTATCCATAGAACTCTCCATGACCCAGCAATAGCACTGCTAGGGATTTACACAAGGGATGGAGAAGTGCTGATGAATAGGGGCACATGTACCCAATGTTCATAGCAGCACTGTCAACAATAGCCAAAACATGGAAAGAGCCTTAATGTCCATCACCTGATGAGTGGATCAAGAAGATGTGGTATATATATACACAATGGAGTATTACATGGCAATGAGAAAGAATGAAATATGGCTATTTGTAGGAAAGTGGATGGACCTTGAGGGTGTCATGCTAAGAGAGATAAGTCAGGCAGAGAAGGACAGATACCATATGTTTTTACTCATAGGTCTAATAGTAGAACAGGAAAAGCCTAATGGAGGACCAGGGGGAGGGGAGAGGGAGAGAGAGTTGGGGAGAGAGAGGGATGCAAAACTTGAGAGACTATTGAGTACTGAAAACGAACTGAGGCCTGACGGGGGAAGGGGGGAAAGAGGTGGAGGTGATGGAGGAGGGCACTTGTGGGGAAGAGCACTGGGTGTTGTATGGAAATCAATTTGACAATAAAATATTAAAAAAATAATATTTTAAAAATTGATCTACTAATTCCTAGAGGACTGTTCCAGGGCCCACTAAAACCAGCAATTCCCCTATAGGAGTTCTTAACTTGTATTTCTTGATCCACAAAATAGCCTTAGATAGAATTCAAGGGGTCAAAAAACATGGATGGAGTGAATAATTATCTTTTTTGAACCCTATTCTCTAACTGAAATTTACTTTCCTTTCAAGGATGAATGCAGGCAGTAAATGTCAGTAGCATTACCAGTTCCTATAATTTGGTCACCAGAAAAATTCAGACATATCATATTAAAGTTGTGGAAGAGATCTAACATATTATTTATGTTCATTATCACTTATAAATTATTAATAGATCTTTGTAGTTTATGTGCTAAATAACTGTATTTCAATATAATTGGTTTTCTTCAATCTTATGTATTTTATTTTATGTATTAAAAAACATTCTGAGAGGGGAAAAGAGACTTAACCAGAGTACTATAGGGGTCAATGTCACAAAAATGTTTAAAACCCCTGCACTTTCGGGATCAGGAAGGGGATCCTTGCATAGAATGGTCACATAATGACTCTTAGCTTAATAAACCACAGCAAGGTGAAGTTAGACAATAGACCAATTGGATTCTCTTATCCTGTCTAATAAGGCACAGTTCACCAGATTCCTAAGCCAGCTGGGTCCATGACTTTATCTCCCTATGGGAGCTCATTAGGTGGGCTCTGCTAATGGTTTCTGGTATGATCTTGATGAGAGCTTCAGCATTTCCTTCTACACTCCCTTCCCTCTTCATCTCCCTTGAACCAGTCTCCCTTCCCCTTACCAAATAGTAAAGGAATACCTATTTTATGTCAAAAGAAAGGATGTATAAAAGAAACCTCCCATTACTGAAGTCCCTGGAATTCAACATGACCCTCAAAGGTGAGGATTTAGGGAGCTGCAATATGACTGTTTAAGGCACGGGAGAGGGACATGTGTTCGTTTTTCAAGTTGCAATAGAAAGAACAGGATGGGCAATAGGGAATTCTATTTCTGGCTTTGCTATTACCTTCATGTAAGGCACCCGGGAAATCCTTGCCCTCTCTGACCTCAGTGTTCATCCACAGAATGGGGATGATATTACCTACTCCAGTATCTAAAATTTCTTTGAAAAGCACAAGCTTATGGTGTGTTCTGTGTTCCTGCTAGTGAGACAACTGATAATAACAGCCATATGACCTTAGAAAAAAGTCCATGCTCTCCTGAGCCTTGGGTTTAAACTAGGAATTAAATTAAATGATTTATTTGGTGCATTCCAGATCTGAGGTTAAAGGACTTTAAGTAAGGAACAATAGTAGAAATTGGAGACCTAGGTAATAATAATCACTTGGTACTACAGTTCCCTAATTACTGACTACTACATTCAGGTGCTATCCTAAACAATTAACTCATTTACTTATTAATTTAAGTATTAACTCATGTAATCCTAACAGACGAAATTGGGCATGTTCAGGGTGGTATGGCCATAGACTGTAATCCTAACAACAACCCGCTGAAGCAGGTACTACTATTATCCCCTCTTTACAGATGGAGAAATAGGCACAGAGAGTAATCTTCAGTGATCTGCCCTAGATCACACAGCTACTAAGTTGTGGAGCTTGAATTGAAGCAGAACTCCAGACCATGTTTTACCACTACTTTAAATGGTCTCTCATTCTGCAGTGGGTGCAAAACAGACCCATATTAAAGAGTTACGGTACAGTGTCCTGACTGTTATACTTATATAAGAGCACAAATTCTTGAGAAACTAACCCATCAGAAGGAACTGCGTGTGACATAAATAAGCATGATGTTTACAGAGAGCCATCATTTCTCTTCCCTTATTGCTGGATTATGGGGTATAAGTAGAGGAGTAGCAGGAAGTGAACCTAGAGATGTTGGCCAAAATTTTCTCATAAAGAACCTGTGAGCTAGACTAAAGTATCTGGGCTATACTCTAAAAGAAAGGGGAGTCATTAAGGAACTGAAAACTGAATTGGCACAGACCAGATTTGTATTTTTAAACGATCATTTCAGCTGTAATGTGAAGAAAAAGGAGAAAATAGCTGGGAAACTATTACAACAGTTGACACAAAAAAATGATTTACCTGAGACAGGGCTTAGATAAAGCCCTGGAAATGGGGATGAGTCTGAGGGAGGTGGCCTGTAGAGGTCTCTAGGAAATAAAAGCGATAGGACTTGAGCAATTGAATAAAGTGGGACAATGAGCTAAAGACTGAGCCTTAGGTTTTTGGCTTGGTTTACCAGGTAGATAGTGAGAAACAGATATGGATTAAGTTTGGTGATGGTGGTGATGATAGTGGTAGTGTGATACTGCTGACTTTGAAGGACTTATAGAAATTCAGTGAATACATACTTTTTGCTGAAAAGAGAACTAGCTAGGGGGCTTTGAGTGATAAACTTGAAATAATTAGAATTAAGGTGAGAGCTACATCTCTGGGATTGGAGAGAAGAAGATCAAGGAGAGAAGAAACTGTAGCATAACTATTTCATGGTAGAACATAGAGGAGAAAAATCAGGATAGTGTGCTGGTCACGAAGCCAGTGGAGGGGTATGTTGGAGAAAGTGGTCAGTGGGGAGAGAAATACCAGAAAGATCACAGAAGGAAAGAGAAGAGAAGGAACCAGCAAATTTAACCACAAGGATGACTTTTTAAAGAACTATTTTATTGTGTGGTTGAGGAAGGATAGAGCCAGATTACAGTGGTTGAAGAAATGAATGAGAGGTAGAGAAGTAGAAGGTAGACAACTCTTTGGTATGTTTGGTGAAAAAGAAAGAGATGAAGAGAAAGGTGGCTAGAGTAAGACAAAGAACCATAGAAGGAACTAGTGAGGAGGTCAAAGGGGCAAAATGAGGAAGCTCACCTTTAAAGACCTACTATATTGTAGCTCCATAAGGCAGAGACTGTCATTTCTGTCTTATAGATGAGGAAACTGAGTCCTGAAGAATAGAAAAGACTTGTCTAAGTCTTCTCAGCTAGGAACTGGGGATGCTGAGTTGCAAACGTAGGTCTACCTGACTTCTAAAACCCTCTACTTATTATTGCACACCTCAAATTAATAAACAGTAATACCATATATGGAGTTGATGTTAGTGGATGAGGAAGGGCCTAAAGTTGAGGGAGATCCCACCCACCCGCCCACCTCACAATTTTTTTCTGAGGTATGTACCTGAGGTCCCAGGCTAACAAAGAGGGATGGAGGTATACAGTGAATAAAAGGAGGTATATTGCTCTTAGACCATGGCTGCAGGGTATGGGAAAGAAGGAAGACTTGAACTCTGAAAAACCTACCAGCTTACCCTGATGACATTACAAACTGAGGTGAGTGACTTTGGCTTTGGAGCACTAGGAACAAGACAAGTAAGGTCAAGGCGTTAAGTCAGTTACTGGACCATAGGTGATTTTGTAAGGCCTGGAGATAATGGTTGATTAACTGATTCAGTTACTGGACCATAGGTGATTTTGTAAGGCCTGAGAGAAGAGTTGGGGGTTGAGGCAAGGCTCTAAACTGGGTGTGGCAGGGGGAAAGGAAAAGGTTTGACCCAAAGGGATGGGAGTCCATAGGTTTCAAGGAGGTACTTGGAATCAAAGTGATTTCTGTACTGAAGTAATCCTAGGGGATAAACCAGTTATCCACCAAAGAGGAGGACTTGCCCTGGAAATGACTATTTTCTGCCGTCTCTTTGACTTCATTTTACTTGAAATCTGTTATTTTGTAATTAAATCTCCTTTTTTAATTAGTAAATTTAATTCAACATCTATTTCCTGTTTAAGCCTGAAGCATGGGGCCTGAGTCTGAGTGGAGGTCACATATGCAGGACTATGAGGAGGTTGAACTTCATCTAAAAGTCTGACAGGTGGAATTGAGGGCTTGCCCCATTAGACTGATGTCAGAATGCTCTGAGATGACAACTTGACACCACAAAAAAAAAAACATTCTGTTGGCCTAGCAACTGCCAGACTAGAGCCATGTCATTAGTTCACACTTTCTGAAGTAAGATGCCTATATCAAATACCTAGTAATGACCCTACTGGAAATGGAGGAATACAAGATGGATACAGGGTTCCTTACCCTCGAGTTTACACACTGAAGCATAGATATTTGCAAATGTATTGTGAAAGTTCATACCTAAAGTCTAATGTGATCCTTTGGAATCCCTGAGCAAGGGGAGGAGGAGATTAGGGAAGGCTTCCCAGAAGTGGTAGTTTGAAGGTCAGGCAGAGGCAGCATATGCAAAGGCACCATGCTGTGAAATGGCCTTATCTTTTTGGGAAGCCATCTATGGGCCCTAAACTAAGATGGAGTAGAAATTATAAGCAGGGGACACATGAGTGAAGAGACTGATGGTGGAGGGTTGGGGGGGGGTAAGTTTTGACATCCAGGTTTTTGGTGTGAGCTCTCATTCTTTCTACAATATTTGTCACCCACAGATATTGCATATCCACATGCTCATAATGAGAATAGTTCTGCTCCAATCAATCGAGATGAACCTCATGGACATCACCAAGATTTTCTCCCTCCTGCAGCCCGACAGGGAGAAGGAGGATACTGACATGGGGGAGAAGCAGGCTCTGAATCAAACAGTGTATGACAATGACTCCTGTACTTTGGACCAGCTTTTGTGCCAGGAATGTTACAAACGTTTCATCAACAGAAGTAGCTGAGGTGTTCCTGAGATACCCTTGTGCTTGGCTGCTTCTTATGGCCACCTCATTGTTTGCAGGCCCTCCTGGCACATGGTGCTGATGTTGACAGCTTGTATTTCAAGGCATAGACACCACTTTTTACTGCTGTCAGTCATGGTCATCTGGACTGTGTTCATGTGCTTTTGGAAGCTGGTTCCTGTCCTGGTGGTAGTATCCACATCTGTTCTCTTGTGCTCACAGCTGCCCGTGATGGTGCTGCTGTCATCCTTCAGGAACTCTTGGGCCATGGTGCAGAGGCCAATGTCAAGGCTAAACTACCAGTCTGAACATCAAACATAGCTTCGTGTTCTGGCCCCCTCTATTTGGCAGTAGTCTATGCACACCTTGACTGTTTCTGCCCACTTTTGCTCCGTGGGGCAGACCCCAACTACAACTGTACTGACCAGCACCTGTTGGCTCATGTCCCATGGCCCCACATCCTTCTTGAAATCTACCTCCACCATAATTGTGAGCCAGAGTACATCCAGCTATTAATTGATTTTGGTGCTAACATATACCTTCCATCTCTCTCCCTGTATGTGAACTTGCAAGATGATAAAGGCACTGCATTGTTGCTACAGGCCCGAGGTAAGTGTCAAGCAACTTAGCTGTATAGACCTTCTGGCTTGGAAGTCCAAGGGCCACAAATAACCCCCCCAGACCAATCCTTCTGGGATGATTTGAAGAAGATACCATCTTCTCCCTCTCCTGGGACCCCAGTGGAGAAATTACAGATTCACTATTAGAGAAAGGATCACTAAGATAGGTAAAGGATATCGCTAGTAGAATTTCTGGTTTTGGCCCTGCCAATGACTGTTTTGTGGCCTTGAGCATGCCATATGTAAGCTTCAGTGTGTTCCTACTGGTACTATGCATTGAGGACAGACTGATGGAGGTAGATTTCTTAGAAGGGAGAAAGCAATTAGGGCTGCAGGATCCAGGACAGGGTGGATGCAGGCTTGGGTTGGAGAATAACACTGAGAACTGCTTCTTATGACCTGTTTCTCCTTGCTGTAGCCACTCCACAGTCACTACTGTCACAGTCCCATTTAGTCATCCACAGAGCCCTGCACCAGGCCAGCCAACCACAAGCCATTGACGAGCTGGATATTCCCTCTGTGTTGATTAGCTACCTCAAACACCAAGTGTAATCTTTCAGCCTTAACAGAAACCCACAATGCCTAGAAAAACCACCTGGGGATCCAGGGAGTTAAGGGCACTACAGCTCCACCCATTCACCTGGAGATGCTCCATATCCTCCACAGTAAGATACTCACCAAAATAAATCCTGGTGGCTGCTCTCCTATATTATCCCCCACAATAAAATCTTCATCAAAATAAATCCTGGTGGATGTTATGTCTGCTATGTGTAGGGGGTGATGGGGGGTTTACTGAGAGAAGGGATCTGGTTGCCCAAGGGGAAGGATAGTAATTATCTGTCATTTGACAGGCATAGGAGTTCTACCTACTGATGGAGGGAAAAAGGTAATCCAATGTCTCACACCTCCTCCAAGATCCCCAAGAAAATTTAGTGCTGTGTTGTCCTTAGAAGCAAGGTCAAATAATTCAAGTGGTTGATTGGAACGGTAGCATCAGTTGGCTCAGCCTTGTACCTCCCTTCACTTTTCTGTCTGCTACAAGACACTCTCTCTGGGGCTGTCACCCAACCTCCTATTACTGAGTCAAGTAACTAAGGATCTTCCCATTAACTAACCTTGAATCACAGACTGCATTCCCCTTAATCCAGTTTATATTCAAGATGTAATTGGGAAATCAAACTACCAAATGTTTATGGCAGAGAATTTAATGCAAAAAATGATTGCATAGATGATAGGTTGAGATACCAATCAGGAGAGGAAGGTAACCTAGAGATTAATGACATCAGGATGCCAACACCACCCCTAGGCTAGAGGAGTGAGGGAGGAAGTATGACCAGAGTTCAAGGACAAGGGTCACTTGATGGAAATGGAATCACAGGCTTGTCGAGGGGGTGCTAAAAGGGAGACAGTATTCAAATGAGAAGAAAAGAAGAAACATCCTTTCCTTTTCCTTACTGGTGCCCTTCAGTCTGTCTCCCATGTCTCTCTCTCATTGGGGGAAATTAGAAGTCAACTAATATGAGAGCCCAGGAAACAAGGGACAGACTTCTTGCTGCATAAGGCAGAGCAGGGGAAGGTGAATAATGGAAGGGTAGTGAGACAGTGGTGTAATCTGATCCAGGAGCTGGTACCACACAACAGAACTAGAAGTATATTGACAGTGGGAGACACAAAAGAAACACATCAGAGACACCATCAGAGGCACAAAAGGCAGAGACTAAGTATCATGGTTTCTTCATTTTAAAAAAATTCACCAGTGCTTTCATTGGTTGAACCCAGCCAGATGATTGATCAGGGAGGCTGGGAAATGCATCCTGCACCCTCTATGATATGGAGGAGAGTAGGATAAGGAGGCAAACATGCGTTGGACCAGCACAGATAAACACCCAAATTCAGATATGATCACCTTTCTTTTAATAAAATCTTACACAGTACCTTCTTGTATTTCTCCTGCACAACTGTGGGTGGGGATGTGGACAAATAGTAAAAGAGACACAAGATGAAGGAGTTGAGGAGGAGAGCCCAGGTAATCTTTAGATATTTAGAACTTTTCCTGGGAGCTGTCTTGACAGTTCCTCTATATCATGATCTCCTATTATGTGGAAAAGGAGGCGGGGAATAAGACCTTCAGCTGACTCGTCTCTCCCCTCTTTACTTCCTTACTCTCCTTAGCTCCTAGTGCCTGAGAGACTTTAGGAAGGCAAAAAAAAAAAAAAAAGTCATCTATCTCCATGGTCCTGCCCTACTCAGATTCCAGACTTTCATTCTTGTTTTGGAGAATAACATAACTGCTTATTTCTAAGAAGTAGAACAGAAGGATTTGGCCACAGGCCTGTTCTCCTTCAGGGCGGTTGGCTCTAGCTCTCTAGTACGTTTCTTTCAATCTAGGCTCCTGAGGAATGATTTGTCCAGGACCCCATTCCTGGCTCTACCCCTATCTCTTTAAGGGCCTTGGGGATTAAGAGTCAACTTCAGCAGCTCTATCTGTCTGCTATAGGCTCCCTCGGAAAGTACACCCTTCAAATGTGGTCTGGCCAGGGTGGCCTCCCCTGTGTCATCTGGAACATAGATTCTCTGGCTACATGAAAGCATGTAGATACTCTGGGCTTTTCAAAGGAATTTCATTTAAGAAGGATGTAAGAACCTAGCAAATTCTAGGCAGAAAAGAAGGGCTGGAAATCTCAGCCCCATTTCTTCTATGAGCAAACTGAGAACCTGCCAAAATTCAGTGTCCATATTACCCATCTCTCCAGAATACTTTTAGCTTCTATTTTTCCAGCTTCCTGTATTGCTGGTGAACAGAGACAATTTCGAGATGTGGTGCCTTAGTTTCTTCCCTTCCCCAGGCCTAACCATTCCCATTTGGATAATATACTAGGGGTTGGAATGAGTCATCTAAAATTCTGATGATGAATTTTCCTAGGCAACTTTCCCTAGGAGCCCTGAGGAAGAGGAAGAGGCAGATGTGATATCTCTGTTTCTGGAGTGAAATCTCCCTTTTGGCCTTTAGTTTCTTGTTGGCATTGGTCCCATATGATAATCCAGTCTCCTTAACATCACCATACTCCCACTTCCCCTGACAACAACCATCAGTTTCAGGAAGCCATATCTTAATTTTTTCAAGTGACCCAGGCCACGTCCCTCCCTCCTTCTCTCCCTCCATCCCTGTCACCTGAACTCCCTTTTTTTCCCTCCATCCCTACTTCCTTCTTTCTCTCTTTTCCTCTCTTTTTAGCATTGCCATGAACCTGGGGGTGGCTCAGTTATGCACTTGTCATTGATAAGTCTGTGTTCTCTCTTGCAATGAGAAAATTATTTTGTTTTATTCAGAAAGGTGGCCCTCAAAGACTTGATCCAAAGTGCAAAATGGCCCACTAGACTTCCGACACCAAAGACATCCCCTTCAGCTGCTAACTTAAGGGAATGCCTGATGGAAGAGGTTGTACTTGATCTTGGCCTTGAATGGTGGAAAGGGTTTTAATCAGTAGAGAGGAAAAAAAGAGGAATGAACTTAGTGAACAAAGATATGGGAAACAGCAGGCAAGTTTGGGTAACCAGTTTAGTTTGGTTCAAGTTCAATATATTTGAACCAGAGCTAGGCTGGGGACTAGACTGGAGAGGGCCCTGAATGCTCTGGTCTCTTGGACTTTCAATGTGGTATGCACAGTCATAGGAATGATTTGTTGAATATATGGAGAACATATTCCCTGATATCCCAGGGAAAATCTGACATCATTATATTTTTATTTTTATTTTTTTAATGTTTTTATTTATTTTCGAGAGACAGAGAGACAGAGTGTGAGCGGGGGAGGAGAAGAGAGAGAAAGAGACACAGAATCTGAAGCAGGCTCCAGGCTCTGAACTGTCAGCACAGAGCCCAACACAGGGCTCGAATCCACTAACTGTGAGATTATGACCTGAGCTGAAGTCGACAATTAACCAACGGAGCCACCCAGGTGCCCCTATTTTTATTTTTTTTAACGTTTTATTCTTGAGGGAGAGAGAGACAGAGTGTGAGTGAGTGAGGGGGAGAGAGAAGGAGACAAAGAATCTGAAGCAGGCTCTAGGTTCTGAGCTGTCAGCAAAGAGCCCAATGCGGGACTCAAACCGGCGAGCCATGAGATCATGACCTGAGCCAAAGTCGGACCTTTAGCGGACTGAGTCACCCAGGGATCCCTATTTTATTTATTTATTTATTTATTTATTTATTTATTTATTTATTTATTTATTTAATTTTTATTTGTTTCATGTTTATTTATTTTTGAGAGAGACAGAGACAAAGTGCAAACAGGAGAGGGGCAGAGAAAGAGAGACAGAGACAAAGAATCTGAAACAGGCTCCAGCTTCTGAGCTGTCATCACAGAACCCGACATGGGACTCGAACTCACAAACTGTGAGATCATGACCTGAGCTGAAGTCAGGAGCTTAACCTACTGAGCCACCCAGGCACCCCTGGCATCATTATATTTTCAAATTGAGATATAATTGACAAATAACATTTTATTAGTTTTAAGTGTATAACATTGCTTCAGTATTTGTATATATTATAAAATGATCACAATATCTAGTTAACATCCATCACCACACATAGTGACAAAATATTTTATGATAAGGACTTTTAAGATCTGCTCTCTTAGAAACATTCAAATATGCAATACAATATTATTAACTATAGTCACCATGCTTTACATTATATCTCCCATGAATTATTTATTTTATAAATAGAAGTTTGTACCTTTTGATCCCTTCACCCACTTCAATCTCCCCCTACTTCCCACCTCTGGCAACCACTAATCTGTCCTCTGTACCTGTGAGTTCATTAAAAAATTTTTAGATTATACATATAAGGAAGATCATTTGGTTTTGTATTTTTGTGTCTGACTTATTTTACTTAGAATAATGCCTTCAAGGTCCATCCATGTTGCTGCAAATAGCAAGACAGTCTTTTTTTATAGCTAGATTCAGCTATATGTATATGTATATGTATACATTTTCTTTAGTCATCCATCCGTGAACATTTAGGTGGCTTCCATGACTTCCCCATTGTAAATAATGCTGCAGTGAATATAGGGGTGCATATATATTTTCAAGTTTTATTTTCTTTTTCTTTAGCTAAATACCCAGAATTCCAGTTTCTAGATCATGTGGTAGTTATATTTTTATTTTTTGAGGAAACTACATACTATTTCTCATAGAGGCCACAGCAATTTACATTACCATCAACAATGAACAAGTTTCCTTTTCCCTACATTTTTACCAACACTTTTATTTCTTGCTTTTTTGATTATAGTCATTCTAACCAGGTGGGAAATGATATTTTGTTTTCGATTTTTATTTCTTTGGTGATTTGTGATGTTGAGCATCACATATACCTTTTTCATATACCTGTTGGCCATCTGTATGTTTTCTTTGAAAAAATGTCTACTCAGAGCCTCTTATTATTTTTTAATCAGATTGTTTTGTTTTGTTTTGTTTTTTTGCTAATGAGTTGTATGAGTTCTTTATATATTTGGATATTAACCCTTTATCAGTTATATGATTATAAATCTTTTCTCCCATTCAGTAGGTTGACTTCATTTTGTTAATGAAATGTTCGTTTTGTTAATTTCCTTTGCTGTGCAGGATATTTTCAGTTTGGTGCAATCCCACTTATTTTTGTTTTTGTTGACATTGTTTTTGGTGTCAAATCCAAAAGAGTCATTACCAAGACCTATATCAGGAGCTTACTGCTTATGTTTTTCTTCTAGGATTTTTATGGTTTCAGGTCTTACATTCAAGTCTTTAATCCATATTGCATTAATTTTTGTGTATAGTGAAAAATAGTAGTCCAGTTTTATTCTTTTGTATGTGGTCATCCAGTTTTGCCAACACCATTTATTAAAGAAACTGTCCTGGAGTGTCTGGATGGCTCAGTCAGTTGAGCATCTGATTCTGGCTCAGTTCATGATCTCACAATTTGTGGGTTCAAACCATGTATCGGACTCTGTGCTGACAGCTCAGAGCCTGGAGGCTATTTCATATTTTGTGCCTCCCTCTCTCTCTCTCTCTCTCTGCCCCTCCCTCATCTCTCTCTCTCTCTCTCTCTCTCCAAAATAATACATAAAGTTTTTTATGAAAAAAAGAAACTATCCTTTCTCCATCGTATATCTTGGCTTTTTTGTTATAAATCAATTGACCCTATATTCCTAGATTTATTCTGGAAGCATTAATTTCACCATCCTTTTGCAACCTCAGAGTACTTGGCAGCTTACAAATTATTTGTGGACTCATCACTTCCTTTACTTTTAGAATAGCTTCTGAACTACCTGGGGAAGTCCTGCTCTTCCACAGTCAAACACTCTGCTTCATCCTGGAACTTTGTAATCTCTGTCCATCTATAGTCATAGAAGACTTAGCTTCCAGACACTAGTCAACTTGATAGCTCTTACTTTGCCAGTCTACTCCCAGCACAGACTACCTCCTCCCAATAGAAAAGCAGAGGCTGAGGTGATGGAGGATCTGATTCAGTGGTTAGTTCACCTGAAGATGCTTCACCTCTCTGACTTTTATACTATAAAATCTTCATTTTATCTCTACTCCCTTGGTTGCACCTGGAAATGCAATTCCCTCTTTCCAACCAGAATTGCCTGCTTTTTACAGACTCTCCATTCTTCCACTCAATAAAAATTTATTGAGACCAAATATGTCCCAGGCTCTGAGTTTCAGGTACCACATGATTTCTTATTTTCTCTCCACTTGCCCCCCTCCCCTGTATTCATGTCCTTCTCTGTCCATCTTTAATCCTGTGTTCATTCAACCACTTCAATTTCTCACCCAGCTTTGGATGAAGCCATCATCCTCTCCTAGGTGTGGGCTGATGAACACCATAGAAGACATTAAAATAAGTAATCATCATAGAAATCTAAAGAGTTAATATACATTGAATACTTACTATTTTCCAGGCAATATGCTCAGTAATTACTGAGCATGGATTAACCCATTTAATTCAATGACCTTATTTTACTCATGTCCACTTTATAGATGAAGAAACTGAGATACAGTAAGATCACATAGATAGGAAGCAGGATCTCATAAAAATGAGATGACTATACATTCCAGAATGAAATTCCAGCTAGGCCTTTATCAGCTTGCCCATTCTCTAATGTAACTATTTAAAAAAATTTAATATAACTTATTATTAAGGTGGTTTCCATATAACACCCAGTGCTCATTCCAACCCATTTTCCCCTCTCCCACACACCCATCAAACCTCAGTTTGTTCTCAGTATTTAAGAGTGTCTTATGGTTTGCCCCCCTCCCTCTCCTTAACTATTTTTTCTCCTTCCCCTCCCCTATGGTCTTCTGTTACGTTTCTCCTCCTCCATATATGAGTGAAAACATATGGTATCTGTCTTTTGATGCCTGACTTATTTCACTTAGCATAACACCCTCGAGTTCCAGCCACGTTGCTACAAATAGCCAGATTTCATTTGTTCTCATTGCAATGTAGTATTCCATTGTATACATAAACCATGTTTTCTTGATCCATTCATTAGTTGATGGATATTTAGGCTCTTTCCATAATTTGGCTGTTGTCTACAGTGATGCTATAAACATTGAGGTACAGTGCCCCTTATGCATCAGCACTCCTGTACCCCTTGGGTAAATTCCTAGCAGTGCTATTGCTGGGTCATAGGGTAGTTTTATTGTTAATATTTTGAGGAAACTCCACAATGTTTTCCAGAGTGACTGCACCAGTTTGCATTCCTACCAAAAGTGCAAGAGGGTTCCCTTTTCTCCACATCCTCACCAGCATCTATAGTCTCCTGATTTTTTCATTACAACCACTCTGACGCATGTAAGGTGGTATCTCAGTATGGTTTTGATTTATATTTCCCTGATGATAAATGATGTTGAGCATCGTTTCATGTGTCTGTTGGCCATCTGGAAGTCTTCTTTGCAGAAGTGTGTATTCGTGTCTTCTGCCAATTTTTTCACTGGTTTTTATTTTTCTTTTTGTTTTTTCAGGTATGGAGTTTGGTGAGTTTTTTTTTTTTTATAGTTTTTGGACAGTCTTTTATCCGATATGTGATTTGCAAAAATCTTTTCCCATTCAGTCGGTTGCCTTTTATTTCTTTTGATTGTTTTTTTTTCTTTGACATGCAGAATATTTTTATCTTGATGAGGTCCTAATAGATCATTTTTGCGTTTAATTTCCTTGCCCTTGAAGAGGTGTTGAGTAAGAAGTTGCTGTGGCTGAGGTCAAGGAGGTTGTTTCCTGCTTTCTCCTCCAGGATTTTAATGGTTTTCTGTCTCAAATTCAGGTCCTTCATCCTTTTTCAGTTTAGTTTTACTGTATGGTGTAAGAAAGTGGTCGAGTTTCATTCTTCTGTGTGATGGTGTCCGGTTCTCCCAGCACCATTTGTTAGAGACTGTCTTTTTTTCATTGGATATTCATTCCTGCTTTGTCAAAGATAAGTTGGCCATACATTTGTTGGTCGAATTCTGGGTTCTCTATTCTACTCCATTGGTCTGTGTGTCTGTTTTTGTGCCAATACCATACTGTCTTGGTGATTACAGTTTCGTAGAGGCTAACATCTCGGATTGTGATGCCTCCCACTTTGACTTTTCTTTTTCAACATTACTTTGGCTGTTTGGGATCTTTGGTGGTCTCATGCAAATTTAAGGATTGTTCTAGCTTTGAGATGAATGCTGGAGCAATTTTGATTGGGAATGCATCGAATGTGTAGATTACATTGGGTAGTATTGACATTTTAACAATATTTATTCTTCCAATCCATGAGCGTGGAATGTTTTACCATTTCTTTGTGTCTTCTTCAATTTCCTTCATAAGTGTTCTATACTTTGCAGCATACAAATCATTTACATCCTTGGTATTTTATGGTTCTTGGTATAACTGTGAATGGAATCAGCTTCTTGATTTCTCTTTCTGTTGCTTCATTGTTGGTGTATAAGGCTGCCACCAATTTCTGTAGATTGATTTTGTACCCTGCGACTTTGCTGAATTCATGGATCAGATCAAGCAGAATTTTGATGGACTCTGTCGGGTTCTCCATGTAGGGTGTCATGTTTTCTGCAAAAAGTGAAAGTTGGATTTCTTCTTTGCTAATTCTGATGCCTTTTGTTTCTTTTTGTTGTCTGATTGCCGATTAGGACTTCTAGCACTGTGTTAAACAACAGTGGTGAGAGAGAACATCCCTGTCGTGTTCCTGATCTCAGGAGGAAAGCTCTCAGTTTTTTCCCATTGAGGAAGATATTAGCTGTGGGCTTTTCATAAATGGCTTTTATCATATTTTTATTTGTTTATTTTTTATTTTTTAACAGTTTAATTTCAAATTGGTTTCCATATACACCCAGTGCTTCTCCCTACAAGCGCTCCCACCATGACCATCACCGCCTTCCCCCCTCCCCCTCCCCCTTCAGTCCATGGTTCGTTTTCAGTATTCAAGATTCTCTCATGATTAGTGTCTCTCACTCTCCTCAGCTCTTTCTCCCCCTTCTTCTCCCTATGGTTTTCTCTTAGGTTTTCCCTGATAGACCTATGAGTGAAAACATATGGTATCTATCCTTCTGTACCTGACTTATTTCGCTTAGCATAACACCCTCGAGGTCCGTCCACTTTGCTATAAATGGCCATAGTCCATACTTCCTCATTGCCATATAGTACTCCATTGTATATATGTACCACATCTTCTTGATCCATTCATCAGGTGATGGACATTTAGGCTCTTTCCATGTTTTGGTTACTGTAGAAAGTGCCGAAATAAACATTGGGTACATGTACTCCTATGCATCAGCGCTCCTGTATCCCCTGGGTAAATCGCTAGCAGTGCTATTGCTGGATCATAAGGGAGTTCTACTGACAGATTTTGAGGAGCCTCCATACTGTTTTCCAGAGCGGATATACCAGTTTACATTCCCACCAACAGTGTAGGAGGGTGCCCGTTTCTCCACATCCTCGCCAGCATCTATAGTTTCTTGATTTGTTCATTTTAGTGACTCTGAATGGTGTGAGGTGGTATCTCAGTGTGGTTTTGCTTTGTATTTCCCTGATGAGTGATGCTGAGCATCGTTTCATGTGCATGTAGGCCATCTGGTTGTCCACGTTGGAGAAGTGTCTATCCATGTCTTCTGCCCATTTCTTCACTGGATTATTCATTTTTCATGTATGGAGTTTAGTGAGCTCCTTGTAGATGTTGGATACTAGCCCTTTATCTGATGTGCCACTTGCCACTAGATTTTCCCATTCTGTCGGTTGTTTATTGGTTTTTTTGATTGTTTCCTTTGTTTTGCAGAAGATTTTTCTCTTGGTGAGGTCCCGGTAGTTCATATTTGTTCTTGATTCCCTTGCCTCTGGGGATATGTCAAGGAACAAATTACTGAGATTGAGGTCTAGGAAGCTATTTCCTGCTTTCTCCTTAAGGGTTTTAATGGTTTCCTGTCTCACATTCAGATCCTTTATCCATTTTGAGTTTATTTTTGTGAATACTATAAGGAAGTGGTCTAATTTCATTTTTCTACATGTTGCTGTCCAGCTCTCCAAACACCACCTGTTGAAGAGGCTGTCGTTTTTCCATTGGATACTCTTTCTTGCTTTGGCAATGATTAATTGGCCATATACTTGTGGGTCCAGATCAGGGTTCTCTATTCTATTCCATTGTTCCATGTGTCTGTTATTGTGCCAATACCATACTGTCTTAATGATGGCAGCTTCTAGTAGAGGCTAACGACTGGGATTGTGATGCCCCCTGTTTTTGTTTTCTTCTTCAATATTACTTTGGCTATTCGGGGTTTTTTGTGGTTCCATACGAATTTTAAGATATTTTTTTCTAGCTTTGAGAAGAATTCTGGTGCAACTTTGATGGGGATTGCATTGAATGTGTAAATTGCTTTGGGTTATAATGATTTCTTAACAAAGTTTATTCTTCCAATCCATGAGCACGAAATGTTTTTCCATTTCATTGTGTCTTCTTCAATTTACTTCATAGATCTTCTATAGTTTTCAGCACACAGGTCTTTTACATCTTTGGTTAGGTTTATTCCTAGGTATTTTTGGGTTTTCGTGCAATTGTGAATGAGATCTGTTTCTTGCTTTCTCTTTCTGTTGCTTCATTTTTGGTGTATAAGAATGCAACTGATTTCTGTACATTGACTTTGTACCCTGCAACTTTTCCAATTCATGGATCAGTTATCGAAGGATTCTGGTGGAGTCAATTGGGTTTTCCATGTAGAGAATCATGTCGTCTGCGAAAAGGGAAAGTTTGACTTCTTCTTTGCCAATTCTGATGTGCTTTATTTCCTTTTGTTGTCTGATTGCTGATTCTAGGACTTCCAACACTATATTAAACAACAGGGGTGAGAGTGGACACCCCTGTCATGTCCCTGATCTCAGGGCGAAAGCTCTCAGTTTTTCTCCAGTGAGGATAACATTGGCTGTGAGCTTTTCATAAATGGCTTTTATGATGTTTAAGTAAGTTCCTGCTATCCCGGATTTCTTGAGGGTTTTTATTAAGAAGAGATGTTGTATTTTGTCAAATGCTTTTTTGGCATCTATCGACAGGGTCATATGGTTTTTTTCTTTTGTTTTGTTAATGTGATATATCACATTACTGGATTGGTGAATATTGAACCAGCCTTGTAACCCAGGAATAAATCCCACTTGATCATAATGAATGATACTTTTTATGCTTTTGAATTCGATTTGGTAGTATATTGTTGAGTATTTTTGCATCTGTATTCATTAAGGATATTGGCCCGTAGTTCTCTTTTTTTGTTGGGTCTCTGCCTGGCTTAGGAATCAGAGTGATATGTGCTTCGTAGAATGAGTCCGGTAGTCTTCCTTCCATTTCTATTTTTTTTTTTTTTTGGAATAGCTTGAGAAAGAACAGCATTAACTCCACTTTAAACATCTTTTAGAATTCCCCTGGGAATCCATCCAGTCCTGGGCTTCTATTAGTTGGGAGATTTTTGATAACTGATTTGATTTCTTCACTGGTTATGGGTCTGTTCAGATTTTCTATCTCTTCCCATTTTAATTTTGCTAGTGCATGTGTGTTTAGAAATTTCTCCATTTCTTCTAGATTGTCCAGTTTGTTGGCATATATTTTTTCATAGTAATCTCTGATTATTTCTTGTATTTCTGAGGAATCTGTTGTAATAGATCCATTTTCCTTCATGATTCTGTCTATTTGGGTGTTCTCCCTTTTCTTTCTGAGGAGCATAGGTAGGGGTTTATCAATGTTGTTTATTTTTTTCAAAAAACCAATTCTTGGTTTCATTGATCTGTTCAATTGTTTTTGTGGATTATCTTGTTTAATTCTGGGTTGATCTTTATTATTTCCTTTCTTTTGCTGCGTTTGGGGTGTTCTTGCTGCTCTTTTTCTAGTTTCCTTAGGTGTTCTTTTAGGGTTAGAGTTTGTGCTTTTTCTAGTTTGTTAAAATAGGCCTGGATTGCAATGATCTTTCCTCTTAAGACTGCCTTTGCTGCATACCAGAGAGTGTTTATTGTTGTATTCTCATTTTCATTGGTCTCCATATATTTTTAAATTTCTACTCTAATTGCCTGATTTGCCCATTTATTCTTTAGTAGGGTAGTATTAAATCTCCACATTTTTGGAGGTTTTCCTGACTTCTTCCCGTGGTTGATTTCGAGTTTCATAGCATTGTGATCTGAAAGTGTGCATGGTATGATATCACATCTTTTGTATTTATGGAGGGCTGTTTTATGACCCAGTATGAGATCAATCTTGGAGAATGTCCCATGTGCACTCAAGAAGAAAGTGAATTCCCTAGCGTCAGGATGCAGAGCTTTACATATATCTATCAATTCCATCTGCTCCAGCGTGCCATTCAGGTCTATTGTTTCTTTAGTGATTTTTTTGTCTGGTTTACCAATCCATTGTTGTAAGTGGGGTATTAAAGGCCCCTGCAATTAGCACATTCTTATCAATAAGATTGCTTCTGATTGTGATTAATTGTTTTATGTATCTAGGAGCTCCTGAATTCGGTGCATAAATATTTATAATTATTAGCTCTTCTCCATGTAGAGAACCTGTAATTATTATATAATGTCCTTCTTCATATTTTATTACTGCCTTTATTTTAAAGTTCAGTTTGTCTGTTATAAGTATGGCTACTCCAGCTTTCTTTTGGTGTCCAGTCTCATGGTAGATATTTCTCCATCCCCTTACTTTCAATTTGATGGTGTCTTCATGTCTAACGTCTCTTGTAGGCTGTAAATAGATGGGTTTTGGTTTTTGATCCATTCTGGTACCCTGTGTCATTTGGCTGGGGCATTCAGTCCATTGACAATCAGTTTTTTTATTGAAAAATGTGGGTTTAGATTCATTGTGTTCCCTGTAGAGTGAATGTTTGTGGTGATGTCTCTGGTACCTTTATTCCTTGCTACATTTCCCTCATAGTGTCCCTCTTAGGATTTCTTGTAGGGCTCGTTTGGTGGTGATGAATTCTCTCAACTTTTGTTTATTTGGGAAAACCTTTGTCTCCTTCTATTTTGAATGACAGGTTCGCTGGATAAAGAATTCTTGGTTGAATATTCTTCCTGTTCATCACATTGAAGATTTCCTGTCATTCCTTTGTGGCTTGCCATGTTTCAGTAGATAGGTCTGTAACCACTCTGATAGGTTTCACTTTGTATGTCAAGGCCCTTTTCTCCCTAGCTGCTTTCAGAAGTCTCTCTTTGTTTTTCTATTTTGCCAGTTTCACTATGATATGTCATGCTGAAAGTCAGTTTACATTACATCTAGGGGGAGTTCGGTATGTCTCTTGAATTTCAATGTCTTTCTCTTTCCTCAGATTGGGGAAAATTTTGTGTATAATTTGGTCTAGCACGCCTTCAAGCACTCTGTCTTTGTCTTCCTCTTCAGGAACTCCTATGATAAGGACATTGTTCCATTTGATTGTATTACTCTGGTCTCATTCTCCTTTCGTGCTCCTGAATCATTTTATCTCTCTTTATCTTGGCCTCCTCTTTTGCTATAACTGTGTCTTCTAATTCACTTATTCTCCTCTCTGCTTCTTCAATCCGTGCATTGGCAGCCTCCATCTTCTTATTCATCTCATTTATAGCCTTTTCGAACTTGTCACAGCTATTTTGAAGGTTCCTAGTCTTTGTATCAATATCTTCTCTGATAGCTTCTATGTTTTTTTCAAGCCCAGCAATTAATTTTATGACAATCGTTCTAA
>NC_043717.1:46575900-46590154 GCF_006229205.1 Suricata suricatta | reverse complement strand
GGGGGGGGGGAAGAAAAGAAGAAAACAAAAAGAAAAAAAAGCAAGCGGCGCATGGTGGGGACAGTGACAGTCAGAGATACAGGACAGACTGAGAGCTTAAAACCTGCAGTGGGGGTTGGGGGAGATAAGGATGGGATAAAGGGAAAACTATCTGGATGGTAAGAGTTGATCTAAGCACAGCAGTGCCTAATTGTTGGTCTTTCCCAGATGCCAGAGGGAAAGGGAGAAAAGAAGGAAATAGGAAAATAGTAAAGAGAATACAGGGGACAAATTAAAAAGTAAAAATATTAAGAAAAAAACCCACTTAACGGTAATAAGCAAAAGCACAGCATCTCTCCATCACAGATGGGCGTGGCTTCGTGTAGGTAGATCGGGTCTCAGGGGCTGCTCTCTTAAGCTCTGCCTTGGTTTATATGGGGAGAAGAATGATGACGGGCACCCCAAGCCCCCCTCAGACCATGCATTGCCAGCCGCTTTCCTGAATCCAACCATTTTGGGCCTCGGGCAGATGTAATTTTTTCTGTTTTTTAAGTTCTGTCCGGTTTCTAAGTCCTTGCCCGCGCACTGAATATTGCCACCACAGTTAAAACCTGCAAGTGGTCAGGAATGAATAGGAGGATTGTGAAGTCAGAATTCGCTCCTGGCTCTGCCTACAGTCGGTTAGCTGCCTGGCTGAGTGAGAACACCTCCGCTGAAGGGATGGATATCTCTCTCAGTGCTCAGTGACCCTCAGTCCCAGGCTAAATCTCTCCTCTGCAGGGATTACACTGTGAGTGATTCAGTCTCTACTTCTCTTCCACTGGTCTCTCTCCTGCCTTGCCCAGTGGTACCGCACATGGCTGTGAAAGTGCGTGCACCTCTGGATACCCAGCCACCCTGGGTGAGCGGATGTCTGAGGAACTGCCTGCCTCCGGTCTCCCAGCTGCCCTGCACCGTGCAGCTCCCCGCTAACCTGTCCATCTCTGATCTCACAGCTGCCCCACCCAGCTGGAGTGGTGCACCTAGGGACAAAAGGGTTTCAGTGGGCCTAGCACCAAGCCTCGAGGTGCTTTGTCTCTGGACCTGGCGCTCCTTCCCCTAAAGTCTCTGATCCCAGAGAAGAGCCAAGATGATGGAGAGGAAGGGAGCTCTGTAAACATTGTCTGCCCCATCTATCAAACTGAGATTATTACTCTCATCTGCAAGAGCGGAGGGAGAAAATACGGACTCAGGAAAGAAGACAACGTCAAAGATACCTGAATGAGTGAGTGCAAACTGGGGAGATTGGAAAATGGGCCAGCCTGAGAGGGACAGGGGAGGTGGGAGACCCAGCCCAATACAGGGCAAGTGTGTGGAGCCCGATAGACAAAGGAAAGAGACAAAGAAACTGAACACGCTCATAGTACTGTCTCTGGGGAAGAGATAAAGAACGTTTAACTGCACTCAGAGAGAGAAACTCTCACTACATATATAACTGCTGGGTAGCGAGAATCCCGAACCCGGGTGGCACAAGGGAAAGAATAGCTTCCAGCCTGCGGCAACCAGGCGGGAATTTGGCAGCCGTGGCAGCGGCCCCAGGGGTGCTCACATTGACCTCGGCTACAGGAGTGGGAACAGCACCTCATTTCCACAACGCATCTCTCCCCCAGCATTGGTCACGCGAATCCCGAATGCCGGGGGCCAACAGGGAAAAATAGCCCCCACCCCAACGCAATCCCGGAAGGGAGTTTGTGGCAGTGGAGGCCGGGGGGCGCGCTCAGCTGCAGGAGCGTACAGCTCATTTCCAGCAGCGCCCAGCACCTAGGGCAGCAGCAGCGCAAATCCCAGCTGGCCCCAAGGAAACTCATTCTTCTCCCAAAGAGATAGCAATCCCAGCAGTGTCTGTGAGGGTGAGCACTTCACCTCCTGCTGCACACCTAGCCTCAGGCAGCACACCTCATCTCAGGCAGGGGCAGCCAAAATCCTGGCTAGAGCCAAAAGAAACTTATCCCTCCCTCTAAGAAGACAGCTGCCAAAGCAAGTACATCTCATTTGTGGTAGCATAAAAGTGCATGGACTATGACTTTGAACCAAGGCAGGCCTGGAAAATATAACTTGGCTCAGCTGCAGCACAAGGAGATTGGACTCATTAGAGTGGCCTACAGTGCATAGTTCCAGTGGAGGTTGGTGTGCCACCAATCTACTCTCTGCAACCAGCAAGGCAAAGCCTCTGAGAGCAGCCTCCAAGACCTACCACTGCAAACCACAGCTATCTGCAAGGGGGTGCTGCTGCTTTTTTTCTTTTTTCTTCCTTTTTCTTTGTTTTTGTAATTATTTTTTATTATTATTAACTTTTTTACTTAATTTTTTTTTAATTTTCACTCCTTATTTTCCTTTCTCCTCTCTCCCTCTTTTTTTCGTCTTTCTTGCAATCCAGATATATTTTCCTGTATCCCATCCTTATCACTACCTTCAACTGATCATACACTTTTAGACTGTCCATTGTCCTTAGTTGTCTCTGACCTCTTTTATTCTTTTTTTCTTCTCTTCTTTTCGTCTCTTTCCTCTCCATTTTCTTTCTTTCCTTTCCCCCTTTTAATTTGTTTGATTGTTTGATTTCTCTGTGCGTTTCTGTGCTTCTGTTCCCTCTATGTTTTTCTGTCTATTTTCCATCTTATGCCCCAGATTGTGAAAGTTCTCGGCTATAATATATTCAAGTACCCCTTCCCCTTTCTCTTTCTCTTCTTATTCTGGAATTCCTATGATACATACATTGTTCTGTTTGATTGCATCACTCAGTTCTCAAATACTCATTTTGTGCTCCTGGATCAATATATCTCTCTTTTTCCAGCTTCCTCTTTTTCTGTAACTGTATCTTCTAATTCGCCTAGTCTCCTCTCTGCCTCTTCAGTCTGTACAGTGGCCACCTCCATTTATTATGCACCTCATTTATAGCACATTTTATTTCATCATTACTATTTTTTAATAGTTTATTGTCAAATTGGTTTTCATATAACACCCAGTGCTTCTCCCCACAAGTGCACCCCACCATGACAATTAACCCCCTCCCTCCCCCTCCCCCTTCAGTCCACGGTTCGATTTCAGTATTCAGTAGTCTCCGTTGATCTGTGTCCCTCACTCTCCCCCACTCTCTTTCCCCCTTCCTCTCCCCATGGTCCCCTGCCAGGTCTCTCCTGTTAGACCTATGAATGCAAACATATGGTATCTATCCTTCTCTGCCTGATTTTTTTCGCTTAGCATGACACCCTCAAGGAACATCCACTTTGCTACAAATGGTCATCATTACTATTTTTATGATCCATGATCTTTGTAGCAATAGCATCTCTGCTGCCTTCTATGCCTTTTTCAAGCCCACTGATTAATTTCATCCCTATTGTTCTAAATTCTTCGTCAGTTATGTTGCTAATATCTGTTTTGATTGATTGATTTTTTAGCTGTCACTTCTTCCTGGAATTTCTTTTGAGGAGAGTTCCTCCATTACATCACTTTGACAAGCATTCTGTCTCTTGTAAGTTTTAAAAGCTTGTTGTGGGGAGGAACCAAGATGGCAGAGAGGATGGGAGTTCTGTAACCTGTGTCTGCCCCATCTATTGAACTGAGTAGGACAATATGCTCATCTGCAAGAGAGGAAGGAGAAAATACAGACTCCAGAAGACAACCTCAAAGATACCTGAGTGAGTGAATGCGAACTGGGGAGATTGGAAAACAGACCAGCCCGAGAAGGGCAGGGGAGGTGATAGCCCCAGCCCAATATGGGGCAAACGTGCAGAGCCCCTGAGAGACAAAGGGAAGAGAAAGAGAAACTGAACACTCATAGTACAGTCTCTGGGGAAGAGATAAAGAACGTTTAACTGCGCTCGGAGAGAGAAACTCTCACTCCGTATATAACTGCTGGATAGCCCAAATCCCAAACCCGGGTGGCACAAGGGAAAGAAAAGCTTCCAGCCCTGCACCATCCTGGTGGGAAGTTGGTGGCTGTGGCAGCGGCCACAGGGGTGCTCACTTCACCATCAGCTGCAGGAGTGGGAGTACATACCTCATTTCCATGCTGTATCTCACCTCCAGCATTGGCCATGCAAAACCCGAATCCCGGGTGCCAGCAGGGAAAAAATAGCCCCCACCCTAGGCGATCCCGGCAGGGAGTTGGTGCTGTTAGAGGATGGGGCCCCCACTTCAGCTACAGGAGCACACAGCTCATTTCCGGCAGTGCCCAGCACCTTGGGCAGCAGGAGTGTGAATCCCAGCCAGTGCCAAGAGACACTGCTCCCTCCCACTATGAGATCCCTATCCCGGCTGGGGGCTGGGAGTCCACAGCATTTATGTGAGGGCGTGCAATTCACCTCCTGCTGTGCACCTCGCCTCAGGTAGCACACCTCACTTCAGACCGCACACCTCGCCTCAGGCAGCAGCAGCACAAATCCCGGCTTTAGCTAAGAAAAACTGAACCCTCCCCCTAAGAAGCCAGACACCAAAGCAAGTACATCTCACCTGTGGTAGCATAAAAGTGCATGGACTAAGACTTTGAACCAAGGCGGGCCTGGGAAATACAATGTGGCAGAGCTGCAGGACAAGGAGATCAGATTCATTAGAATGGCCTACAGTGCTTAGTTCCAGCGAAGCTTGGGGTGCCGCCATTCTACTCTCAGCAGCCACCAAGGTGAAGTCACTGAGAGCAGCCCCCTAGACCTACTACAGCAAACCACGCTTACCCGCAAGGGGGAGCTGTGCTTTTTTTTTTTTCTTCTTCTTTCTTTTTTTGTACTTATTTTTTAATATTATTACCTTTTTTACTTAATTTTTTTAAATTTTTACTCCTTATTTTTCTTTCTTTTCTCCCACTTTTTTTTTCTTTCTCGCAATCCAGATATATTTTCCTGTATCCCATCCTTATCTCTCCCTTCAACATGTCATACACTTTTAAACTGTCCATTGTCCTTCATTGTCTCTGACACTCTTTATTTCTTTTTCTCTTCTTTTCATCTCTTTCCTCTCCATTTTCTTTCTTTCCTTTCTCCCTTTTAACTTGTTTGTTTCTTTTAATTCTCTGTGTGTTTCTGTGCTTCTGTTCTCTCTGTGTTTGTCTGTCTGTTTTCCTTCCTAGGGCTACACCAAGAAACAAGCCAAAGTATACATGACAGCAAGGCCCAAATATCACTGAGCAGGAAAATAAAATATTCAAAGGCACAACAAGGAAAACTGAGAGACACCATTAAAAGAATATTTCCTGAAACGACAGGCCCTGGACAGTCAATACGTCTCCTTTAACAGAGCAATATTAACAGGTACACAATGCACAATGAGCTTTTTAAATCTGACAAGAGACAAAAACTAGCAAAAATGACAAAACGAAGGAAGTCTCCCCTGAAGACCCTCCAGGAAGAAGTCACAGCCACAGAACTGCTAAAGGCAGATCTAGACAACATACTGGATCAAGAATTTTTAAAAAAGCTTGTCATAAAATTAATCACTGGGGTTGAAAAAAGCATCAAAGAATCAACTGAGACAATGACTAGGCGCTTTGAAAATAGTCGTGATGAGTTAAAGAAAAGGCTATAAATGAGGTGAATAACAAAATGGAGGTAGCCACTTCAAGGATTCATGAGGCAGAGCGAAGAATAGCAGAATTAGAAGATACAGTTATAGTAAAGGAGGAAGCTGAAAAAAGGAGAGAAAAATTGATCCAGGAGCAAGAAAGGAGAATTCAAGACATGAGTGATACAATCAAACGGAACAACATCCGTATCATAGGAATTCCTGAAGAGGAAGACAGAGACAAAGGTTATGAAGGGATGCTAGACCAAATTATAACTGAGAATTTCCCGAATCTTGGAAAAGAAATAAACATTCAAATTCAAGAGGCACAAAGAACCTCATAAAGACGTAATTGGAATAGACTTTCCCCACGACATATCATAGTGAAACTGGCAAAATATAAAGATAAAGAGAGAATTCTGAAAGCAGCTAGGGAGAAAAAGGCCTTAACGTACAAAGGGAAACCTATTAGAGTGGTTACAGACCTATCTAATGAAACTTGGCAGGCCAGGAAGGAATGGCAGGAAATCTTCAATGTGATGAACAGAAGAAATATGCAGCCAAGAATCCCTTATCCAGCAGGCCTGTCATTAAAAATAGGAGACAAAGGTTTTCCCAAATAAACAAAAATTGAGAGAATTCAACACCGCCAAACCAAAGTCCAAAGAGGGACTCTATGAGGGAAATGTTGCAAAGAATAAAACGTGCCAGAGACATCACTATAAACATGAATTCTATGGAGAACACAATGACTCTAAACCCACATTTTTCAATAATAACACTGAATGTAAATGTACTGAATGCTCCAACCAAATGACACAGGGTAGCATATTGATAAAAAAAAAATCCATCTATTTGCTGTCTACAAGTGCCTAAGTTTTAACCAGAAGATACCTTCAAGTTGAAAGTAAAGGGATGGAGAAATATCTATCATGCGCCTGGAAGCAAAAGGAAAGCCAGAGTAGCCATACTTATATCAGAGAAACTGGACTTTAAAGTAAAGGCAGTAACAAGAGACAAAAAAGGACATCATATAATAATTACAGGATCTCTCCATCAGGAAGAGCTAACAATTATAAATATCTAGGCACCAAATTCGGGAGCGCCCAAATACATAAAACAATTAATCACAAACAGAAACAATATTATTGACAACAATGTGCTAATTGCAGGGAAATTTAATACTACACTGACAGCAATGGATAGATAAACTAGATAAAAAATCATTAAAGAAGCAATGGACCTGAACGACACATTGGAACAGATGGCATTGATAGATATATTTAGAACTCTGCACCATGAAGTTAGGAAATTCACCTTCTTTTCAAGTGCACATGGCACATTCTCCAGATAGATCATATACTGGGGCATAATGCAGCCCTCCATAAGTCGAAACAAATAGAGATCATACCATGCACACTTTCAGACCACAATGCTATGAAACTTGAAATGAACCACAGGAAAAAGTCAGAAAACCTCTTAAAACGTGGAGGTTAAAAACCACCCTACTAAAGAATGATTGGGCTAATCAGGAAATTAGAGAAAAAATTTAAAAATACATGGAAACAAATAAAAATGAAAATATAACAATCCAAAATCTCTGGGACTCAGCAAAGGCAGTCCTAAGAAGAAAGTATATTGCAATCCAGGCCAATCTCAACAAACTAGAAAGAGCGCAAATTCAAAAACTAACAGAGAACCTACTGGAACTAGAAGGGAAGCAGCAAGAGCACCCCAAACCCAGCAGAAGAAAAGAAATAATAAAGATCAGGGCAGAAATAAACAAGATAGAATCCAAAAAAATAAAACAGTCGAGCAGATCAATGAAACCAAGAGTTGGTTCTTTGAAAAAATAAACAAAATTGATAAACCTCTAGCCAGTTTCCTCAGAAAGAAAAGAGAGAGCACCCAGTTAGACAAAATCATGAATGAAAAAGGATCTATTACAACCAATCCCTTAGAAATACAAGCAATCATTAGAGATTGCTATGAAAAATTATTTGCTAACAAACTGGACAACCTAGAAGAAATGGACAAATTCCTAAATGTACATGCACTACCAAATTCAAACGGGAAGAGATAGAAAGCATGAACAGACCAATAGCCAGTGAATAAATCGAATCTGTTATCAAAAATCTCCCAACGAATAAAAGCCCAGGGCCAGATGGCTTCCCAGGGGAATTCTACCAAACATTTAAAGCAGAGCTCATACCCATTCTTCTCAAACTATTCCAAAAAATAGAAATAGAAGGAAAATTTCCAAACTCATTCTGTGAAGCCAGCATCATCTTGATACCCAAACCAGACAGACCCAGCCAAAAAAGAGAACTACAGACCAATATCCTTAATGAATACAGATGCAAAAATACTCAACATGATACTAGGAAATCGAATTCAACACCGTATAAGAAGAATTATACATCATGGTAAAGTGGGATTCATTCCTGGGTTACAGGACTGGTTCAATATTCCACAAATCCATCAATGTGATCCATCTCATTAACAAAAGAATGGATAAAAACCATATGACCCTGTTGATAGATGCAGAAACAGCATTTGACAACGTACAGGACCCTTATTAATAAAAACCCTTGAGAAAGTCAGAATAGAAAGAACTTACCTAAAGATTATAAAAGCAGCTTATGAAAAGCCCACCGCTAATATCATCATCAATGGGGAAGAACTGAGAGCTTTCCCCCTAAAATCAGGGACATGACAGGGGTGGGCCTCACACCAGTCAGAGTGGCTAAAATGAACAAATCAAGAGACTATAGATGCTGGCGAGGGTGTGGAGAGACGGGCACCCTCCTACACTGTTGGTTGGAATGTAAAATGGTGCAGCCACTCTGGAAAACAGTGTGGAGGTTCCTCAAAAAACTATCCATAGAACTCCCTTATGACGCAGCAATAGCATTGCTGGGGATTTACCCAAGAGAGACAGAAGTGCTGATGCATAGGAGCACATGTACCCCAATGTTCATAGGAGCACTGTCAACAATAGCCAAAACATGGAAAGAGCTTCAATGTCCATCACCTGATGGATGGATCAAGAAGATGTGGTATATATACACAATGGAGTTCTACATGGCAATGAGAAAGAATGAAATATGGCCATTTGTAGGAAAGTGGATGGACCTCGAGGGTGTCATGCTAAGCGAAATAAGTCAGGCAGAGAAGGACAGGTAACGTATGTTTGCACTCATAGGTCTAACAGGAGAACAGGAGAAACCTAATGGAGAACCAGGGGGAGGAGAGGATGGAAAGGGAGTTGAGGAGAGAGAGGGATGCAAAACTTGAGAGACTATTGAATACTGAAAACGAACTTAGGGTTGAAGGGGGAGGGGTGAAATGAGGTGGTGGTAATGGAGGAGGGCACTCGTGGGGAAGAGCACTGGGTGTTGTATGGAAACCAATTTGACAATAAACATCTTAAATTAAAAAAAGTCTCTGATCCCAGTTTGAACTCACCTACACAGGGAACCATGAGACTGCTGTAGATAAGGGGTCTGTCTGCACACCTTCATTCTTGGAGATCAGAAAGCTGTGGCTTTTTAATTCTTCTAAGTTTGATAATTGTGGGTGGACAGAGGTAATGGGGCTCCTTACTTCTCCACCATGTTGCCACCGTGCTGCTTCTATGATTTTTAAGTAAGTTCCTTCTATTCTGACTTTCTCGATGTTTTTTTAAGAAAGGATGCTGTATTTTATTAAGTGCTTTTTCTGAATCTATTGACAGGATCATATGTTTCTTATCTTTTGTATTGTTATGTAATGTATCACATTGATTGGTGAATATTGGACCAGTCCTGCAGCCCAGGAATGAATCCCACTTGATCATGGTGAATAATTCTTTTTATATGCTGTTGAATTTGGTTAGTATCAAGTAGAGAATTTTTGCATCCATATTCATCAGGGATATTGGCTTGTAGTTCTCTTTTTTTTGCTGGGTCTCTGTCTAGTTTGGGAATCAAAGTAATGCTGGCTTCATAGAATGAGTCAAGAAGTTTTCCTTCCTTTTCTATGTTTTGAAACAACTTCAGATGTGTAGGTATTAACTCTGCTTTAAATGTTTGGTAGAATTCCCTAGGGAAACCATCTTGTCCAGAACTTATTTGTTGGGAGATTTTGATAACTGATTCAATTTCTTCACTGGTTATGAGTTTGTTCAAATTTTCTATTTCTACCCATTTGAGTTTCGGTAGGGTTGTGGGTGTTTAGGAATTTCTCCATTTACTCCAGTTGTCCAGTTTATTTGCATATAATTTTTCATAGTTTTGTCTGATAATTGCTTGCGTTTCTAAGGGATTTGTTGTAAAAAAATCTATTTTCATTCGTGATTTAATAGATTTGGGTCCTCTTTTTTTTCCTTTTGAGAAGCCTGGCTAGAGGTTTATGAATTTTGTTTATTTTTTCAAAAAGCCTACTCTTGGTTTCATTGATGTATTCTACTGGGTTTTTAAAATTCTATATTGTTTATTTCTACTCTAATCTCTATTTTTTCTCTTCCTCTACTGGGTTTAGGATGGTTTTGATGATCTGCATCTAGTTCCTTAATGTGTGCTGTTAGACTTTGTATTTGGGATTTTTCTTTTTTCTTGAGATAAGCCTGGATGCAATGTATTTTACTCTTAGGACTGCCTTTGCTTTATACCAAAGGGTTTGGGTTGTTCATTTTTATTTTCATTTGTTTCCATGAATGCTTTTAATTTCTTTTCTAATTGCCTGGTTCACCCGTTTTTTTTCTTTAGTAGGATGCTCTTTAAACTTCATGTTTTGGAGGTTTTCCAGACATTTTCCTGTGATTGATTTCAAGTTTCATAGCATTATGATCTGAAGGTGTGCATGGCATGATCTCAGGTGTTTTGTTTTTTTTTATAGTTATTCAGGGCTATTTTGTGACCTAGTATGTGATCTATCTTGCAGAATGTACCAAGTGCACTCAAGAAGAAAATACATTCTGCTGCTTTGGGATGAAGAGTTCTAAGTATCTATCAAGTCCATCTGGTCCAATGTATCATTCAGGGACATTGTTTCTTTCCTGATCCTCTATCTAGATTATCCGTCCATTGCTTTAAGTGGAGTATTAAAGTACCCTGCAATTAGCACATTCTTTCAATAAGATTGCTTATGTTTGTGATTACTTGCTTTATATATTTGGGCACTCCTGAGTTCGCTGCATAGACATTTATAATTGTTAGCTCTTCCTGATGGATGCACCCTGTAACTATAATACAATGCCCTTCTTCATCTCTTGTTACAGCCTTTACTTTAAAGACAAGTATGTCTGATATAAGTATGGCTACTTCATCTTTCTTATAACTTCCAGTAGCATGACAGATAGTTCTTCATCTCCTCACTTTAAATCTCAAAGTGTTCTCAGGTCTAAAATGGGTCTCTTATAGACAGAAAATAGATGGGACTTGGTTTTTTATCCATTCTGATACACTATGTTTTTTATTGGAGAATTTAGTCTATTTACATTCAGTGTTATTATTGAAAATTATGGGTTGATATTCATTGTGTTATCCGTAGGTTTCATACTTGTATTGATTTCTCTGGTACTTTGTGGTCCTTGCACCATTTCCCTCACAGAGTCCCCCTTAAGATGTCTTGTAAGGATGGTTTAGTTGTGATGAATTCCTTCAGTTTTTATTTGTGAAAACCTTTCTCTCTCTATCTTGAATGACACGCTTCCTGGAAAAAGGATTCTTGGCTGCATATTTTTTCTGTTTATCACATTGAAGATTTCCTGCCATTCTTTTCTAGCCTGCCACATTTCAGTAGATAAGTCTGCTACTACTCTTATGTGTCTACCTTTGTATGTTAAGGGCCTTTTTTATCCCTTCTTGCTTATAGAATTCTCTCTTTATCCTTGTATCTTGCCAGTTTCACTCTGATATGTCATGCATAACATTGATTCAAGTTATGTCTGAGAGGAATTATCTCTGCCTCTTGGATTTCAATGTCTGTTTCCTCTCCTAGGCTGGGGAAGTTCTCAGCTCTGAATTGTTCAATTATCCCTTCAGCCCCTTTCTTGCTCTCTTCTTATGGAATGCCGATGAAAGGGATATTGTTCCATTTGATTGCATCTCTTTGTTCCTTAATTCCCCCTTCTTACTCGTGGATATTTTTACCACTCTTTCTCAGCGTCCTCTTTTTCATAATTTTATCTTCTAATTCACCTATTCTCCCCTCTGCCTTTTCAATCTGAACTGTGGCCAGATCCATTTTATTATGAACCTCATTTATAATTCATCGTGGCTATTTATTAGATCCTTGATCTCTGCAGTACTAGAGTCTCTGCTGCCTTCTATGCTTTTTTCATATCCAGTGATTAATTTTATGATTGTTATTCGAAACTCTTGTTTATTTATGTTGCTTATATCTGTTTTGATCAATTCTTTAGCTGTCACTTCTTCCTGGAGTTTCTTTTGAGGAGAATTCTTCCGTTTTGTCATTTTAGCCAGTTTTCTGTCCCTTATGAGTTTTAAAAGCTTGTTATGTACTCTGCACCTTGCAAGAACTAGTATATAAAAGGGGGGGCCATACACTGTCCAGGGCCTGACCATTCAGGAGTGTTTTTTGGAGAGTGTTACTTGCTCTTTGTTGTCGTGACATTGGTTATTTTATTTCCTTACTTGTGGTGATGTTTTGGAGCCTCCACCAGGTATGCTTTGATTTGTTCCTTGATGTAGCTCTGGAAAGGAATAGAAACAGACAAAGAGGAATCAAAAACAGGCAAACACAAAAACAAATAAAACAAACAATCAAACAAAAACAATCCAAAAGCAAAAAACTAGAAATAGCAGCTACAAGTAAAGATCAGGGTGGCTGCCATGCTGATGAAAGGGCACATACAGAGAGAGAAATGACAGGGGCAAGGAAAAAGAAAAAAAATAAACATTTCCTAGGCAGAGAGACTAAAAGGCTTAATCCAGAAAGAGAGAAAGGTAAATAAGGAAGGAGGCGAGGAAAAAGAAATGAAGGTAAAGTTACCCAGACAGAGAAAATATATGGCTTGATTTTTCCAGAGAGAGAGAAAGGAAAGAAGGAGGTTTAGAATATGTATCAAGGGTTGCCTGGGTGGCTCAGTCGATTGAGCATCCGGGTTTGGCTCAGGTCATGATCTTGTGGTTCGTGGGTTCAAGCCCCACGTTAGGCTCTGTGCTGACAGCTCAGAGCCTGGGGCCTATCTTCAGATTCTGTGTCTCCCCCTCTCTCTGACCCTCCCCTGCTCAAGCTATCGCTCTCTCTCTCAAAAATAAATAAAACATTAAAAAAATTAGAATATGTATCAAGAGAATGGATTAATTATGTATGTTTAAGCAAACCAATAACCAGAGTAACCCAGCTTAGAGGAGGGAAGAGATAAGTAGGGGAAATGGAAGAACATATCTCAATAACAGGAATTGTCCTAAAATTAATCCAGGCAATGCTAAAGTGTTTGTCTGGAGGAGGGGGCCATCTGGTTCCTCAGCTCTGTCTCACTCCTATAGATAAGCAGTTCTCTGGCACTGAGGGTAATAATTTGGTGTAGGTGGGTCCCGCCTCCTCCTTGGGCCCCTCAGATTGATCCCTGAGGCCCTGCCTTGGTGGTGGTGGGGAGAAAAATGTCGACCCCCACCCAGTGTCTTTTTCACAGACAGGTGGACACCATTAGAGCTGTCTTCACTGTGCTGTGGGCGCAGATGGGGTGGTCTTTCTCAGTCCGCAGACTTCTGTGCCCCACCACTTGGCAGGGATTTAAACTCTCACTCTGTGCACTCTGGCACTGGGGAAGTGCTTCCCCATGCCCCATGATATATGATCCAGGCTGGTTTTGTACTGTGCTACAGCACTTCAGGTGAGGGGACCAGTTTCTCCTGCTGCAAACTGTGCCCCTGACCTACCACCGAACCCAGAGGTGGCTCCCCTCCTCCCCAGGTGCACAGAGCAGCTAGCCACAGTCTGGAGAAAGCCCTGCAGCTAGAGATGGGATCCCTCTCCATCCCAGTCCTAGGTTTTTCTCTTGTCCATATATAGTCCTATGCTTCCCCAGCCGCTCATTCTCTTCCCTTTGTTTCTCCACAGAAGGGGAACCTTCCCTTCCATGGCTTTGTGGACAGTTTTATATACCCCAGTTCACAATCACCCACCTAAGGGCCATTATGTTGTCTCAGTTTATCTCTGGTACACTCAGTCTCTTTTCCTCCCAGAGTCTTGGGATTCAAAGTCCTTTGATTTCAGCTTTTCTTTGTTTGAGAAACTCAGGAAGTATGGATCCCCCTATTTCTCCACCATGTTGGCCCTCAAAAAAATTTTTGGGGGGGTTGTCATTTCTTTCTTCTTTTTAATAGTTTATTGTCAAATTGGTTTCCATATACACCCAGTGCTCTTCCCCACAAGTGCCCTCCTCCATCACCACCACCCCTTTTTCCCCCCTCCCCCTTTCCCTTCAACCCTCAGTTCATTTTCAGCATTCAACAGTCTCTCAAGTTTTGCATCCCTCTCTCCCCAACTCTCTTTCCCCCTTCTCCATCCCCTGGTCCTCCATCAGGTTTCTCCTGCTTTCCTGCCAGACCTATGAGTGCAAACATATGGTTTCTGTCCTCTGCCTGACTTATTTCGCTTAACATGACACCCTCGAGGTCCATCCACTTTCCTACAAATGGCCATATTTCACTCTTTCTCATTGCCATATAGTACTCCATTGTGTATATATACCACATCTTCTTGATCCACTCATCAGGTGATGGACATTTAG
>NC_043717.1:46522280-46575800 GCF_006229205.1 Suricata suricatta | reverse complement strand
ACATTGGGGTACATGTGCTCCTGTGCATCAGCATTTCTGTATCCCTTGAGGAAATCACTAGCAGTGCTATTTCTGGGTCATAAGGGAGTTCTATGGATAGTTTTTTGAGGAACCTCCACACTGTTTTCCAGAGCGGCTGTGTTGGGAGCTGCCAGAAGTACAAAGATCAACCGCCTGCAGGCAGGGCAGTGTCAGCACCTCAGGGGCTGTGCTAAAAACTTCAGTTTGGTTCCTCCTTTACCCTAGCCTTAATCACTTGACCCTGTTTCCTAGCAACCGACCCAGGTCAGCTGCCTTGTTTCCCACCTTGAACCCTTTATAAGGTGTGGGTATTTTCTCAATAAACTGGGGCTTGATCAGAAACCTTGTCTTGCCTCCATTCTTTGTGCCCCCTGCCCCCCTTTTCTCACTCACTCCCTCAGGGACCTGCGTCAACTGACCAGCGGGCCAGGACAAGGGGCGCCCAACATGGGGCCTGAGTATGGTGGGACGGGGCAGGGGGCACCCAACGCTGGGACAGACAAGTACAGATGGATCACGTGGCACCCGACGCGAGGCGAACCTGAGTAAGAGGGATCCAGTGAAGAAACCAATCAAAGAGAAAAAGAAGAAGAGAAAGAGGTAATGGCCAAAGTTAAATGATTTATAGGGAGACGGGCACGTGGTGGTTCAGTGCTTAAGATTTATAGGGAGACGGGCACGCAGTGGTCCAGTGCTCAAGATTTATAGGGAGACAGCCACACGGGAGCCTGCTGCGTGGTCCAGTGGTCAGGAGAGTTATCAAAATTCCTGGGGCAGGGAATAAATGGTCCGACAGAGACGCTCAGGGCGTGGGGAGTAAAGGTTAAGAAAAAGCAATTTAGTGTTTTTCTAAATGTAGAATGCCCAGTTCAGTGTTTTTCTAATGTCTCGATCTTGTTTGTAAAACCTTTGTAGGAGGGAATGTTATAGCCTCTGGTGTGTGTGTGTGTGAGTGATTGTGCGACCCGTTCTGGCTTGCCTACCAGGTTCGAATTTGTGACTCCACGGGTGGGCATCCTTAAGATCCCCAAAAGCCTACAGAGTCGCATGGGCCTAGTCTGCGATACTGTGGTGAAAAGCATATGGTCTATGGCTGCATTGGGATAGTTTCCAATCGCAAGTCACAACGCTGAGTCCACTATGGCTAAGCTTCCCCTAAGCTCCTTCGGGATGTGGACAGACAGGCATCTGATTGGTCTCCTCATTAGAGGAGGCTCCCTACCCTTTGTTTGTCTTGCGTCAAGTATTCGAGTGGATAATCAGGCATTATGGGTAGTGCCTTCTCTTATTGGACCCTTATTAGAGAGATCATTAGTGTACTAAAAGAAAGCAGGAGGTCTCCTACCCATAGCTATGGGGAGGACGATCGTATTTCCCTAAATAGCAACTCTGAAAGGGAATCAGATAATTCAGTCGTAAGACCCAAAAAGTTAGGCTCTAATCTAAAGAGAAGAAAAATGAAGCAAAAGGTTAGGATTACAGAAAGAGTTTCCAGTGATGAGTTGTCAGATAGTGACAGTGAGGATATTGATAAAGAGGCTGCAAAATACCATAACCCTGATTAGCCACCTCCATATAACCTCCCACCCTCGGCACCTCCTTTAGCTTTGACTGTCATAGATCCCAAAAAGGATCTAATAGATAAAATAGAGCAATTGCAAGAGCAAATAAAATTAGAAGAAGAACACCAACAGTTGATATCACGATTAGAAAAACTTAAAGTTGGCAAAAGGGAGTCTACCGTTGCGCCTTCACGGCAAACACCCCAACCCCCAAGACGAGGGGTGTCTCTCAAATATCCTCCGGCTGCTGGCCCCCTAATAGACATTGAGGAACCTGAGGCGTTTCCAGTTACTGAGACCACCAATGCCCAGGGACAGGCATGGAGATACCATTCAGGTTTTGACTTTAAGGTCATTATGGAGCTCAAGACCACCATAGCGCAATACGGGGCTACTGCGCCATATACTATGGTGATCATAGAATCAGTGGCTGAGAATTGGCTCACCCCTGGTGATTGGTATACTCTTGCTCGAGCCTCCTTATCTGGGGGGGATTATCCATTATGGAAATCAGAATATGCTGAATTCTGTAAGGAGACTGCTCAACGTAATGCACAGGCAAATAATGGCTGGAACTTGGAGATGCTGATGGGGGAGAGAGATTATGCCAGCAGTGATATACAGATGCAATATGATGCCAGCTTGTTTGCTCAAATACAAGCAGCTGGGACTAGAGCCTGGAGAAAGTTGCCAGTCAAAGGGGATCTCAGTTCCTCCTTAACTAACATTAAACAAGGTCCCGATGAGCCTTTCGCCGACTTTGTCCATCAGCTTCTTATGGCAGCAGGGTGTATTCTTGGTAATGCCAATGCTAGCACCGAGTTTGTTAAACAACTTGCATATGAAAATGCAAATTCCGCATGTCAGGCGGCCATTAGACCCTATCAAAAAAAGACAGATCTCTCTGGTTATATTAGATTGTTTTCTGATATTGGCTCTGCTTACCAGCAGGGATTGGCAATGGCTGCAGCCCTGCAGGGGTTTTCTGTCAAAGAGCTATTAAATTAACAAAAGAAAGGTAGATGTTTCAACTGTGGTAGAGAAGGCCACTTTGCCAAAGACTGTCTATCCAACAAGTGGCCCAATGATTGTAATGGTGCTCCTAGATTGTGTCCTCGATGTCGGAAAGGCAGACACTGGGCTAAAGATTGTAGATCAGAGACGGAATCCCAGGGTAACCCATTACCACCTCTGCAGGGAAAAGGGAAATGGGGCCAGCCCCACGCCCCCAAACCCAAACAAGCTTTTGGGGCAATCAAGTTTGTTCCCGCAAACAATCCATTTCAGATCTCTGCAGAGCTACCCCAGGAAGCACAGGACTGGACCTTTGTTCCACCCCCCACACAGTAATAACTCCTGAGATGGGGGTCCAAACCCTACCCACTGGAATTTATGGTCCCTTACCCCCTAAAACTTTTGGTTTGCTTTTGGGATGCAGTAGTGCTACAGTTAGAGGGTTACATGTCTATCCTGGAGTGATAGACAACGACTATACAGGAGAAATAAAAATTATGGCCTCCTCTCCTCGGGTGATAACTACAGTACCCTCAGGACAGCGCATTCCGCAACTACTCTTGCTGCCCTTTCCTGTTACTGACAACCCAATTAAAAACTCGAGCCGAGAAGCCCAAGGTTTTGGCTCCTCCGATGCTTATTGGGTACAGCCTGTTAATGCCCAAAAACCCATGCTTACACTCTGGTTTGATGGCAAAGAATTTCAAGGCATAATAGACACAGGAGCAGATGTCACCATTATTAAAAAAGAGGCCTGGCCTTCACAATGGCCCTTGTCCCCTACCTTAACTAACCTTAAAGGTATAGGGCAAAGTAAAAACCCAGAAAAGAGTGCAAAGTTATTGCGCTGGCAGGATGCAGAGGGAAATCAGGGAAACATTCAACCTTTTGTTATTCAAGGACTTCCTGTCAATTTATGGGGGTGAGATCTTTTAACTCAGATGGGTATCATTATGTGTAGCCCAAATGAAATAGTTACAGCGCAGATGCTAGCCCAAGGATTCAAACCAGGAAAAGGATTAGGAAAGAATGAGGAAGGCGCCGACCAACATATAGAAATACAGGGCAATCACCATAGAAAGGGTTTAGGAAATTTACCCTAGGGGCCATTGACATTGCTGTACCTCATGCAGATAAGCTCACTTGGAAATCTAATGACTCTGTGTGGGTTGATCAATGGCTTTTATCTGCTGAAAAACTGCAAGCAACATATCAGCTACTGCAGGAGCAGTTAGCTGCTGGACACAGAATAGAGAGTAATTCTCCTTGGAATACCCCTATATTTGCCATAAAAAAGAAATCAGGTAAGTGGAGATTGTTGCAGGACCTTAGGACACTAAACAAAACAATGGTTCTCATGGGAACGCTCCAGCTGGGGCTTCCCTCCCCTGTGGCTATACCTCTAGGGCACTATAAAATTATCATAGATCTTAAAGACTGTTTCTTTACCATCCCCCTCCACCCTAACGACCAAGAGCGATTCGCTTTTAGTGTGCCCTCAGTTAATTTTAGAGAGCCCATGAAAAGAGATCAATGGAAGGTTTTACCTCAGGGTATGGCTAGTAGCCCTATTTTATGTCAAAAATTTGTGGCACTGGCCATACAAAACGTACGCCATGTTTGGAGAGAATTGTATATTGTACATTATATGGATAACATTCTTCTGGCAGGGAGAGATGGCCAACAGGTGCTAAAATGCTTTGATGACTTACAATCATCCCTGCAGGCTCACGGGCTGCAAATAGCCCCTGAAAAGGTGCAGTTACAAGACCCTTACACTTATCTGGGTTTTCAGATTTCAGGAGCCCATATAACTACTCAAAAATTGGAGCTCAGGTTAGACACCCTGCAGACACTTAACGACTTCCAAAAGTTACTAGGAGATATAAATTGGATTAGGCCTTATCTTAGGCTCACCACTGGGCAGCTCAGACCTTTGTTTGACATACTCCAGGGGGACCCAGATCCCAAATCTTCTAGATCTCTCACTAGTGAGGGCCGTCAAGCATTAAAGATTGTGGAAGAAGCCATCCACTCCCAGTTTGTTACTGCCATAGATTATGATCAACCCCTCATGTTTATTATTTGCAAAACGTCTCTGACTCCTACAGCAGTTTTCTGGCAAAATAACCCCATTATGTGGGTGCATCTTCCCTCCTCACCTGCGAAGGTTATCTATCCTTACTATCTGGCTGTGGCTGACCTCATTGTTCTAGGGAGAGAACAAAGTGTGAAGTATTTTGGCAAGGAGCCTGATTCCATCATACAACCCTATTCAAAAAGACAGCTTGACTGGCTTTTTCAGACTACTGATTGCTGGCCTATTGCCTGTGCTTCCTTTTTAGGTAGGTTAGACAATAATTATCCACCTAATAAACTGCTACATTTCTTTAACAGTCATGAATTTATATTCCCAATAAAAACCTCTCGACAGCCACTATCACAGGCCTTAGTAATTTTTACTGACGGATCCTCTACTGGCACTGCAGCTTATACTTTTGAGGATCAAGTCATAAGCTTTCCCACCCCTTCCACTTCTGCTCAACTTGTGGAGCTACATGCAATTCTTGCGGTCTTCTCTGCTTTTCATGATATACCTTTTAATTTATACACAGACAGTGCTTATATAGCTAACTCTGTACCCTTGCTAGAGACTGCAGCCCAGATTAAACAGAGTTCTGGGGCCGCTCGTCTCTTTACGCAACTTCAGTCTTTGATTCATAATAGAAAAAATCCTTTCTTCATTGGTCATTTAAGGGCCCACACTGGCCTTCCAGGTCCTCTTGTCTTTGGGCAATCAAAAGGCTGATTCAGCCACTAGAGAAACCTATAATATCATACTTGCCCAGGGTTCAGGAATAGAAGCAGCCTCAAGAGCTCATGCTACTCATCATCTCAGTGCCCGCACCTTAAGGATTATGTTCAAGATTTCCCGTGAACAGGCACGACAGATAGTAAAACAGTGCCATTCTTGTGTTGTGCATTTACCTATTCCTCATTTGGGAGTAAATTCTCGAGGACTAGTGCCCAATGCCATCTGGCAAATGGATGTAACACACATTTTAGAGTTTGGAAATCTAAAATATGTCCATGTAAATGTTGATACCTACAGTGGCTTCCTATATGCTACCTTACAAACTGGAGAAGCAGAAAAGCACGTCGTAGCACACATGCTTTCTGCCATATCAGTGTTAGGGATTCTAAAACAAATAAAACCTGACAACAGACCCGATATCCTGGGACTGTGTTCTCTAAATTCTGTAAACAGTTACACATTAAACACATCACTGGCATCCCTTATAACCCACAAGGACAAGGTATAGTAGAACGGACACATCTATCCTTAAAAAATACCCTTGAAAAAATAAGAAAGGGGGAACGGTACCCTATCAAGGGATCTCCCAGAAATCTTTTATGTCATTCACTTTTTATTTAAAAATTTTTAACTTTGGATAAAGAAGGATGCTCAGCTGCTTAACGTCTCTGGCACAATGAGACACAAAGAACTTTTGCTACCATGCTTTGGAGGAACCCCTTGGATAATAAATGGCATGGCCCGGACCCAGTCTTGATCTGGGGATGAGGAGCAGTGTGCATCTACTCACAACAAGCAGATGCAGCCCGATGGCTGCCGGAGAGACTAGAAAAGCAAATTTATCATAATACTCAGTCTTCTAGGGAGAAAAAAATCTCCTTGAGAGAAATCTTTGTCCTTTCTTTTAGGGACCATGATTGGGAAATGGTGACACCTTCTCTGGATGGTTGGAGAAATAAGATTAAGAAGCTTCAGGAAGACCTGGAGAAGAGGAGGAAGGAGCTCATTGACAGTCCTTTCCTCAGTGGATTTCATGGACTTCTACCCTATCTCCTCCACTTTTAGGACCTATTGCGGGTTTATTGATCTTGGTGTCCTTGGGCCCTGTTCTATTCAATAAGGTCATAACATTTCTAAGGCAGCAAATAGATGCTATCAAGATGCAGCCTACCCAGGTCCATTATCATAAACTCGATAGGGCCGATCAGGAGGCCGATGAAGAGCTATATTATGGCAAGAGGCGCAGGCTGGCTAACCAAAGACGGGTAAGAGAGGCCTTACCATCCTATCAACCTAACACAGGCTACTCAGACACAGGCTTCTGGGTGTGCCCATGGCGGGGAAGAAGGATTGGCAGGCCTCCAACCTAAGACAGGCACAATCCTTTCCTTGCCTATACTATCATATTCTGGAAGTAGCTCTTTTTTGAAAAGATAAAATAGGGGGACCTGTCGGGAGCTGCCAGAAGTACAAAGATCAACCGCCTACTGGCAGGGCAGTGTTGGTCCCTCAGGCGCTGTGCTAAAAACTTCAGTTTGGTTCCTCCTTTACCCTAGCCTTAATCACTTTACCCTGTTTCCTAGCAACCGACCTAGGTCAGCTGCCTTGTTTCCCACCTTGAACCCTTTATAAGGTGTGGGTATTTTCTCAATAAACTCGGGCTTGATCAGAAAACTTGTCTCCATTCTCTGTGCTCTCTGCCCCCCTTTTCTCACTCACTCCCTCAGGGACCTGCGTCGACTGACCAGCAGGCTGGGACACGGCTGCACCACTTTACATTCCCACCAACAGTGTAGGAGGGTGCCCGACTCTCCCCACCCTCACCAGCATCTATAGTCCCGTGATTTGTTCATTTTAGCCACTCTAACTGGCGTGAGGTGGTATCTCAGTGTGCTTTTGATTTGTGTTTCCCTGATGATGAGTGATGTTGAGCATCGTTTCATGTGCCTGTAGGCCATCTGGATGTCCTCTTTGGAGAAGTGTCTGTTCATGTTTTCTGCCCATTTCTTCACTGGGTTATTTGGTTTTTGGGTGTGAAGTTAACATAGGAAGAAGCAGTTATATATGGAGTGAGTTTCTCTCTCCAAGTATGGGTAAGCATTCTTTACCTCTTCCCCAGAGACAGTGCCAGAGGACAGGGGACCAGCTCATGCACCCCAGTCGAACGGTCCCTGAGTAGGTGGTTGGTGTCAGCAAAATATCTATAGGAAGGAAGACAGACAACATGAATGGTGGTAAAACCACACTTTACTAAGAAAGTCAGTGTCTTTTATGCCATTAGGGGATCACACATTTTTTTTTCTTTAATGATTACATAGTTTATGGTCCTTGAAAAAATAAAAACATGCTCTGGGAAGGATCATTTTTTTTTTTTATCACAAAAGAAAGAACAGCCGTGAGAACAGAAGTAAAAAAAAAAAAAACAGGAATGAGGGAGTCTGTCTCTCAAAGAATCTTCTTTTCTTCAAGGCCATTTAGCAGTTATGTCTGGGCAAGACACTTATCATTCAAGTGGTTAATTTTAGACAGAGGATTGTGTTTGCCTCAACAGCAGGCAATGAGCTGGGAACAGAAATAATGTAAGGAAAATCTGGTGCCACTAACTGACCCAAGTTGATTCAAAACTTAAAGATATATGCCTTCATTGCTTTTGCAAAGCAATGAGAAAAATCATAGATGGGTTAAATAGAAGCCACATATGCAGCCCAGGAGGCCAAATGTCGCTTCACAGTCTTTCGACTTGTTCCACACCTTCCCAAATTTTTCTCCTGCGCCCCGGAGGCCTGGTCATCAAGGTCGCTCTGCAGGAGGTTTTTTGGCCTGCTGGGCCCCAGTGTTGGGCTGGAGCTCCCACCTCCCCTGCCCGTCTCGGGCTCGCCTGTTTTCCAATCTCCCCAGTTCGCTCTCACTCACTCAGGTATCCTTGAGGTTCTCTTCTTTCTGAAGTCCGTATTTTCTCCTTCTGCTCTTGCAGATGAGAGTAATGTGCTTCTCAGTTCGATAGATGGGGCAGATGATGTTACAGAGCTCCCTTCCTCTCTGCCATCTTGGCTCCTCCTCAAAAATTTTTTAAAATTTGTTTATTTTTGAGAAAGAGACAAAGATTGTAATGGGGGGGGGCAGAGAGAGAGGAAGACACATAATCCGAAACAGGTTCCATGCTTCAAGCTGTCAGCACAGAGCCTGCTACAGGGCTCAAACTCACTAACTGAGAGATGATGACCTAAGCCGACATAGGACACTCAACTGACTGAGCCACACTGGTGCTCCATCTACCATAACTATTTCAAACCTTGTCCAATATTAGCAAGCTTCCTTGAATCTACTGCTTTTCCTCACACTTTGAAGACTTTTCCTCCCACTTCCCAGAATACCTAAAGTTCATAGGCATGACATCTTCAACTTGTCATTACAACAAATTCTACTACATACACCCATCCTTCCCTCTTGTCTTGGTCCCTCCTCCTATCAAGGCCAACTCATTTCTAGGGGCTCTGGATCTCATCCCCCACCCCTAGCCAGGGCCTCCCACCCACCAGTTATCCTGTCTCCTGTATCTTCAACTTGGTTGGTTTTTCCTCTAGGCAGATAAGCAAGCTCACATCCTTCCATCTTGTAAAAACAAATCTGAACATCAGTACCCTGTTTAGACACCATCTCTGCAGTCAAACCTCTGGAACAAGATGGCTACATACATTCTCCCTTTCCTTGCAGATCATTCTCCTGACACTCCACTGTAGTCTAGTGTACACCCTCACGCCTGCTCCGCACATGTGACCAGTGACTTCCTAGATAAACATACAATGTCATATTTTCTACTTTTACCTCACTGGACTTCTGGGCAGCATCTGACACATACTCTCTTAGTTATATCATCTTCATAAAATCCCTGTGTCTTCCTTGGCTTCTGACAAACTCAGCTTTTCTGGCTCTTGTCTCACCTTGCTAATCCCTCCCTTTCAGGGCTTTGTGGACCCCTGTTCTTTATTCCTTTCTTTCTCTTATACCCTTCATCTAAGGTGCCATCACCCAGTCTGGCCAGTTCTATCTTCCAAATACACCCAAATTCAATCATTTCTCACCACTTCCATTGCCTCTACACTGGTCTGGGCCACCATCATCTCTCACCTATATTACTGAATGAACCTCCTTCTTGGCCTAACTGCTTCCTCCTTTGCTGTTACATGCCCTAGACATTTTACTGAGATTATGGCACTCCTCAGCTCAAAATTATGCAGCATAAAGTCTTTAAAATGGCTCAAAAATCAAAAACAATTTTCTTTCCATGTTTCTTCTGACCCCCTCTCCTACCACTTTCCCCCCACATTTACTCTGCTCTATCTGCACTAGCTGCCTTGTTCCTCTAACATTCCAGTATGCTACCATCTCAGGGTCTTTGTAATTGCTGTTCCTTTTGCCCAGAATGCTCTACCTATAGATATTCTCCTAGTTTTCTCCATCAGTTTTCTCATATATTTTCTTGAATATCACCTTTTTGGTAAGGTCTATCCCAACTGCCTTATTTAAAATAGCATCCTCCCGCCAATACTACCTGTACCACTTTCTTGCTCTATTATTCTCCATATATTGCCATCTGATATACTACATATTTTACTTACATATTTCATTTATTGTCTGTCAATGTTCATGAAAATTACATTATCATAATTATCATAATGGGAAACATACAATTAAAAATTGATAATAAATTTTATTCCCTGTAGTTTTTTAAATTAATTTTTATTTTTTAAAAATTTTTAGTGTTTATTAATTTTTGAGAGACAGAGAGACAGAGCATGAGCAGGGGAGGGGGAAGGAGAGAGGGAGACACAGCATCTGAAGCAGGCTCCAGGCTCTGAGCTGTCAGCACAGAGCTCAATACGGGGCTCGAACCCAGATCATGACCTGAGCTGAAGTTGGGCGCTTAATGGACTGAGCCATCCAGGCGCCCCCTAAATTAACTAATTTTTAATAAAGTATATTAGCAGTCATATTAATTTCAAGTGAAAAATATCATGATTCAACAATTCAATACATTACTCAGTGTTAATCAAATTAAGTGTACTCTTAAAACACGTATGGACCTACAGACTTTATGCTAAGGGAAACAAATCACACAGAGACAAATACCATATTATTTCACTTATATGTAAAACAAAACAAATGTACAAACAAAATAGAAACAGATGCATAAATGTAGAAAACTGCTGGTTGCCACAAGGGAGGTGGGCTGGGGATTGGTGAAATAGGTGAAGGGGATTAAGAAGTACAGACTTACAGTTACAAAATAAACAAGTTGGGGCACCCGAGTGGCTCAATTGCTTGAGTGATAGACTCTTGATTTCACCTTAGGTCATGATCCCATTGTTCTGAGATCAAGCCCCATGTAGGGCTCCACACTGAGCATGGAGTCTACATAAGATTCTCTCTCACCTTCTTTTCCTATCCCCTGCTAGTGCTCACTCTTTCTCTAAAAAATAAAAAATAAGATAAAATAAAATAAAGCAGTCGCCAGGATGACTTACAGCAAAAGGAGTATATAGTTGATAACATTGTAATAACTTTGTATGGAGACAGAGAGTAACTAGATTTATCATGATGATCATTTTGTAATGTAATGTGTATAAATGTTGAATCACTATATTGTATACCTGAAACTAATATAATATTTTATATCAACTACACTTCAATAAAAAAAAGGAAAATGAATTTCTTATTAATAAACTGCCTGCTTCAGAGATTAGCTCATTTTCCTAGTGGGAAAAAAATAAAAACTAAAACCTGACAAAAATAAATAAATAAATAATAAAAGCTCATATCATACCAGGATGTGGTATATGTTACAGTTAAGAAAATAAGCCAGTTAAGTAATGTAGAGTGAAAGTGGGCAAAAATGGTAATTTCTATTTTATATTTTCTGGGGAAGGCCTCACTAATAAGGTGCCATTTGAACAGACATCTGAAGAAAATGGGGCACAAACCATGTCAGTATTCAGAGAACAAACATTGTAGGTAGAGGGAACAGCAAATACAAACACTAGATGTGGGATTTCAGACAAGTCAAACTTAGAATGCCCTAAACAGAATCATTACATTTTCCTTAATCCTGTTCCTGTGTTTCTCAGTTCAATGGACAGCAACACCATCCACTGCCTTGCCTACACTGCCTTGCCTAAGTCAGAAGCTGCAGGGCATTGGTTTGATGGGCTGTGGGTCTCCTCCACTATATTGGTGCCCTGAATCCAGAATCTGGGTCTAGTTCATCATGATAGGTGTGGCACCAAACACAAAGCCTGAAACAGATGTTCTCAGAGAGTGGCCAGATCACTCTGGTGGATGATAGTAACTAAGCTTAATATTAGACCCGAAGATGCTTCGTTTGACTATGTTTGACAAACATATGGTGAGCATTAAGTTTAAACTAAACTCTCTGTTAGGTGCTAAAGATACAAAGATGAACAAAGAGACCCTCTGCCCTGGAAAATTTGGTCTGGCTCTGCACAATTAAAAGAAACTGTGTTTAAGAAATCACAGATTGGGGCACCTGGCTCAGTCAGTTGAGCATCTGGCTTCGGCCTGTCTTCAGATTCTGTGTCTCTTTCTCTCTCTGACCCTCTCCTGCTCACACTGTCTCTCTGTGTCTCTCAAAAATAAATAAAAAATAAAATAAAATTTAAAAAAAGAAAAGAAATCACAGATTCATGTGTGCTTATATCAAAAAGTGGTTTCAAAGTCATATTGTAAGTTCTATAAGTCTGGAGATCTATACATTGGATCGACAAAAATAGTAACAAGCAGTACCTAGCAGTTAATTGAGGGCTTTGTACATAGCATGCTCTGTGCTAAGTATTTACATGAAATATTCACTTAATTCTTTTTTTATGAGTTTGTTTATTTATTTTTGAGAGAGAAAGCATAGATGGAGGAGGAAGAAGAAGAGGAGAGAGACAGAGATAGAGAGAGGGAGAGAGAGAATCCCAAGCAGTCTCTGCACTGTCAGCACAAAGCCCAGTGCAGGGCTTGATCCCACAAACTGGGAGATCATGACCTGAACCAAAGTAAAGAGCCAGACATTGAACTTATTGAACCACATAGGTACCCCAATACTCAATTCTTACCACAATTCAGTGACATGGGTACTATTATTATTTCCATTATGTAGAGGAGAAAACGGAGATTCAGAGAAGTGAAATAACTTGCCCAGATCACACCACTTCTAAGTGGTGCAACCAGCATCCCAATCCAGGCAGTCTGGTAGCAAACTCACTATATTATACTGCTTGCTTCCCTGGGAAAGACAAACTTTGCTAGCTGAGCCTCATTCTTTTAGCCATGCAGTCATGATCTTATATACTTTGGCTCCAGACCTATCTTTTTATCCTAATTTTCAGCCCTTTCTCTCCTCCTACATGAATACTTTATCTTCTCTGATACCAATATGCACTAGAACCATGTGTCCAGAATCCTAACTCTTGCCCAACCTACCATGCCCTCTCACATTGATGGGTTTGGATTGGGCAGGAATCCTTTCCCTGCTTTTTTGACTTGACATCATCATCAAGGTCATCCCTCCATGGAACATTTCTCTGATACCCTTCCCCACCCTGGGAGAAAGGAAACTCTTCATCAACAATGCTCTAGATCACCTCTGCCAGACTTCTAGTCTAGCTTTCAGCTCCTCTCAGAACTCCATCCACAGAGCTCTCATTCTCTTAGAATGTTACCATTGTACCCGCTCTTCCCAATGACTATCACAAGGTCTGCCATAGAGGAGGTGCCCATGGAATATTTAGTAAAGAAAGAAAGAAACACTGTATTCATGTGGACTAGTTTGTCTACCTGAGTTTATGGAATTGCCTCCACACAGCCTGCACATCTGTTCTCATAAATTTTTCACTGCAGCCATGAGACACTGGACAGCAGAGGGATTATCTCCATTTTGTAGATAAAGAAACTTAAGACGAGGTATTCTTTCTCCCCAACGATGAACCTCTGTAGTGATCGAACAACTTGATTATGTGTCTGTCAGCATGTAAAATCAGAGCCTAGGAGACTCCCTGTTTGAGAAGCCATTTTGAGGTACAAGTTTATGCCTACACTTGGTTTTTCCATACACTGTCCCTGGAGAGGACCATACAAGTCATGAGTTGCGCCATCCCACTACCACCCTTTCCTCCTTAATCCACATGAACACAATCTCTTCCTGAGATTTAGAAATATCAGGACCAAGAAAAGTGCACAGCTGGGAGACCTTTATAATTTGTCAAAGACTACTTTTGTTTTTTTAAAACACTATTTCTTTTGGACTCAGCCCAATGTTCAGTATCTGTGAATCCCAAAGCTAACTGGTATGGCAGAGTGGCAGCTGGGAAGAAGACATGGAGGACTAACTTCTGTGGCAGGAGTAGCACAGCAGTACCTCCTTATCTCATGGTTAGTTCAAGCTCACCACTTAATTGCCGTACACAGCTCCTCTCTCCCTATTCTCAGAGCTGAGACTGCCCTGGCCTTGTGTTTCCCTAGGCTTCAGATTTAGAAACTCTCTTTTTCAAATTATAATATAAATCTTTAAATAATTAAGGTGAAACATGAACAAATGGTAGACAACCAGAGGCACAAGGCAGTTGCAGGAGCCTATGAATCAGGTGGAGGAAAAAAGACACCTCCAAAATCAGGTCCAACAAATGAGAATCAGGACTTTGCAAAGCAGGAAAATACAGTCCAAGGAAATATTATACTTCACCCATCCAGATGGGGAAACTAGGGCTAGGAATGAGAAAGTACTTGCTCAACAAAGTCACACAGTGACTGTGAGCCAGTGACTACCTACTCCCCGACATTTATCTAGAGCTGGAACAAGAATAGGAAGTCTGATGTTTAAGGTGTGATTTTTGTTGGAAATGTATAGAATGTCATGGAACATCATGGGATATTATAGAAAGAATTGAGTTCAACTGTCAGAGTTGGAAGAGATCAAGGAACTTGAACAATCTCTTTTTTAAAATTGTTTTAATGTTTTATTTATTTTTGATACGGAGAGAGACAGAGCATGAGAGGGGGAGGGGCAGAGAGAGAAGGAGACACAGAATCTGAAGCAGGCTCCAGGCTCTGAGCTAGCTGTCAGCACAGAGCCTGACACGGGGCTCGAACCCACGAACGTGAGATCTGACCTGAGCCGAAGTCGGAGGCTTAACCGACTGAGCCACTCTGGTGCCCCAGGAACTTGAACAATCTTACACCCTGCTTGTGGAGATGAGGTGATAAACTGGCCAAGGTAATAGTGCAAATCTGAGGCAGAGCTGGAGCCAGATATCAGCCCTAGCAGCCACGTCAGTTTCTGTGCTTCATACATGCAGAGGCAACCGTTCTCTTACCACCCTAGCAGCTGGATCTCTTCAAGGCAGACAGGACCCCATATAGCAGCAGAGAATACTTCCTTGCAATGAAAAAATGGCAGAGGTTGTTCTCTAATCCTGGCTGTCTCCTCAATTTGCATTCCCTACCCTTTTTTAGACATTGTTAACAGAGTTTTGGGGTAGGGGCTTCCGGATATTCTTGAGCTAGTGGTAGAACTGGATTCTTCCTTGTCTCAGCTCACTTGTCCTTGGCAGCTACCAGTCCCACTTAATGCCCTCAGGCTAGTTAAGGACCCAAGTTCAGGCTGGACACCTGCCACATCCCAAACACAGAAGCCAGCAAGGCTGGTACAGGCCTCCGGTCTCCACCCTTAGCCTGGACTTCCAGTCTGGGCCTAGACGTGATTTTTCTCTTAATATCTAGACTTTTCAGGGACAGGGAACTTCACAAAGTCTGGCTTACCATTAAAAGGTTGAGGGGCCCTCTAGAGGCCTTGGAGATCTCCTCCTGTTCTATGAAAGGTGGGAAATTTGGGTGAGGGTCATACTACAGAAACAGGTATCTCCAAATAAAAGTGAAATCAGTCTAGGACGGGAGCCTGGGTTCGGAATTCCAAATCCTCCACCATCACTGGCAGGCTTGGTTACCTCAGGGAAGTGCCTTCCCTTCTCACAGCAGCAGCAGACCCTTCGGTAACGAGTGCCAACTGACCTCAATGGTCCCTAAGGGCCCTGTTGTGCCAGACAGGCGGAAGAACACAGGGGCATGGACACTGCAATTGGCTTTCCTGATAGGTGAGTCCTTCCTCTGGGGCGCGCGACACGGGGCCTTATCTTTATATCTAAAGTTGGGTCCGGCGAGGCGCCAAAGGGTTTGCAGTCCTCCAGGTTTCCCAGCCTCTCCGCCCCGCCTCTCTTCCCCTGCCTTTCGCTCTGGAATGAACAGCCCGGTGGCTGCTAGGGCGCCTTGAACTGCGTTCACGGAAATGGGAGCTTATGCAAAACTGAAACCGAGCTCTAGGGCTCTAGCGAGCCCCGTCCCGAGCCCCATCTGGGCAGGACCGGCCCAGCGAGCTCGCAGTGTTGCCAAACCATTACTCTCCCAGAGTGCGTGAGCGTGTGCGTGTGAGGGGAGGGGGCGTGAGGGGGGTTGAATGAAGAGTCCCAGCGAGGGTTCTTCACCCTCTCCGTCTCCAGCCAACACCACGCCCGCGGTCATTTGCATTTAAAGGGAAACGCACCAAGGAAAACAGTGGGCGGGGTGGGGTCCGCCTTCCCACCCTGGCGATTGGGCCACATGCCTGCCTATCAGGGCGCGGACGCCCCACCCTGTGGCTATGGAGTCTGCTGGGAGGGGGTATGGGGGAGCTGCCGAAAGCCTGGTGAAGGGCAGCCAGTGCAGGAGGTGACGAGCAGCGGCGGCGGCGGCGGCAGGGACAGCATTCGCGGCGATTTCAGCCACAGCAGCCTAGGCTCCAGCCCCAGCCAGGGCGGCGCAGCAGACAATAACCGGGCTGGAAACCCGACCGGGCCCGGTAAGCATTGCGCGCTACCGGTAGCCTCCGCCTGCCCGCCGTCCTGTGCAGTCCCTCGTGCTCCGCTCTGACCGCCTTCAGGATTCTAAGACTGGGCCAATCGGCGTCTGGGCCGCCTTTTGCTCTCGGAACCAGCTCTGATGACCGGCTGATGAGGGGCATAGCTCGGGCGACCGCGGTTAGAGGGGGTGCAGATGGCGGGCAGGCGGGCCGGCTAGCCTGGGCCATGCCTCCAGGCTCTTGGGGGAGGCGGGGATGGGGCCCGCACGTGCTGCTTCACCGACCTGGGGAGCGGAAGCCTCCAGCCAGCACCCCCAGCGGTGCATTTGTAGGCCAGGAGCTCCGCAGCTTTGTTGTAGCACATTAGCTGAAAGAGCTGTGTTACGTGGATTTTGCTTACCCTAGCGGCCCAGTTGCCACTCCTTTCCTCCCCTGCCTTCTTCTCCCCTCTGCGGATGGAGCCGGCCCGCTGGCCTGGGCCCGACGGATACTGGCTTTGGCGTAGATTGGGCTATCTACACTGGGGCTATCTACACTGTGTGCCCCCTCTCCCAAGGAGCTTAGCTGGGCTTGTGGGCTGCCCACTTAGGAACCTCGGCCTTGCAGCCCCAACCAGCCGCACCCCCTGCTGCTGGGCCTCCAGGCGCATCTGGCGCCCGCCCCCGCGGACCGGCCGGCTGGCGATGGAGTTCTTGCAGGACCTTAGGTTAGAGCTGCAGCTCAAACTAGCTTGGGTTAGATCTGCAAGGCTGCTTTGTCTCCCCCGCTCGCCTCACCTCCTATCCCCTGAGAGAACTCGCCGCTTTTTTCTCCCCTGCCGCCCATTTAAAAATAGCGATAAGCATGGTGTTTGCGGGATATTTCAGTGCCAGAGGCCAAGGGAGCAATTACCGTCTGGGTCTGTGTGAGAAAGCTAAAGAAACAGCCAAACCCTCCAACTTTGCAGATACTTAAAATACTCCGCCTGCTGAGCCTCTGTCATTGTCTGCTGCAGACACCTCTGACACTGCAGGACTTTGCCAAGGCTGCTTGGCAAAGAGAGGCTGTGCCCTCCAGGCATTCCACAGCCTAAGTGCCCAGGTAGCCACTGGACTGGCCCTGCAAAGCAGTCCTCGGTTTGGTCAGGCTTATCTTGTCAGTGGGCTCATGTGGTCAAGGGGAGCCTTCTTCAGCACTTAAACATTTCATTCTTTGGCTCTGCCAGCCTGCTGCATTGGCATGGGTATGGGCTAGGTGGAGGGCACTATGCTATTTGACTCCCCACCCTACCCTAGGGCATTTTGGCAGAGGTTTCTCCCCCAGTGAAGCTCCCCTCATTCTGCTCCACCCACAGCTCAGTCACTGCACCAGGCTATGCCTCTGGCAATAAACTATAGGCCTTTTTGAAAAACTGGAGGATGGGAGTGACCAAGGGGCCTGGCAGGCTCTTTTAGGACCTTTGACCAGCCTCTAAGGGTGGAGAACACTGTGGGCTATAAAGCCTGGGTATTTGAGAGGAGTAAATCCCTCACTTGGGGGAAGCCTAGCTGGGGAACTTTGTGACACCAGCTAGGACTGCAGATACCACACTATAGTCACTTCTTCCCACTTTGACCAGGCATCAACAGAAACCAGCCCTCTCTTTGCAGCTGGGCATCTCCAACTCAGACCTGGACATGATCTCTGCCTTGCCTCAAACCAACAGCCACCTTATATATCTTTTCTATATAACTTCCCTCCTCACAGCCAAACTCACACATCCTACACTGCACAAATTCTTTTCCCTCTCAGGCCCCAGCTCTGGGGCCCATCTTCTGCATCTCTTTTCTGCCTGTCTCTTGCAACCCATGATGACCTCTTCTTTCTCAGAACTCTTCCAGGTTGCCTGCATCCCTTGGCCATTTGGGGACTTAGAATAGGAGGCAAATTATAATTAAGTTTCCAGGCCTCTACTTTGTCTCCCTGATATCATGGATGTCTGGGTTATCTCAGGACCCCTCAGAGGGGTCAATGAAATCTTGAAATCACCCATAACCCCCTCAAAGCTTAGCCATGCATAGCAGTTTATAAATGCCCCAGAAGGATTTGTTGTCTTTGTTGAGCTTTCAAAAAGACTTTTACCTCTTTACAGGACAAGATGTACTTGTCCTGATCCATAAGAAAGTGATTAGAGAAATGATACTTAAGGATCAGATATTTATTGAGTATGCCTAATGAGAATGGAGAAAGGGCAGTCAGTTGCAACTACAAGAAAAAAATAATGATGTGTCCCTTCAACAACAACATTCAAGATATGGACTGCCCAGACCTCAGACTGCACATATCTTTGATTGCTGATTCATGAGCCTAGAGGCAAAGTACTGTGGAGAGAGATGAGAAATCTTTATATGTAGGGGGACCACCCTGGAAGCTTTCAGAAAGTAGAGGGGTTTGGCTAGGCAAAGGGTAGTGGTAAAAGCAAAATTAGGAATGAGAGTGGGTGGGTGGTAGGCAGGTTCAGAGAGGTGATGTAGTCTTTTCTGGTTGAGGTTGTATGGTTTTAAGGTAGAGAGGAGGTTAGTGTCCAGTGATGGAGAATCTGAGATTCCCAAATGCCAGACTGTGGAATGGATATCTGATCTTGGGAGAATGGGGGAAGGGGCCATTGAAGAATGGAACATGGGGGGTTTTGATATTTGTGCATGTGTGTGTGCGTGTGCATGTGTGTGTGTGTGTTTATAAATATGCCATAATATAATGGGATTTTAGAAAGGGGTCTTAGAAAGAGATTAGAAACATGGAAGTTGGGACTGTAAGGGGTGACTTTTGGATATGGACATAAAACTGAGGGGCAGGATATCTCTAGAGGAAAGTTGTATCATGTTGGCTTCCCTTCAGCCTTGCAGGGGGTGAAATTGAAGGAGGGTGCCTAGAGCTTACATACCAATGTGGTGGAGGCTAAGTATCCCCCAGACTTCTGCTGATGCCCAACTTTCCAACAGGACAGGCCTTCAGGGAGCACCAGTTTGGAGTCCTGTGCTTACAAGATGGGAATCCTGAGTCCTGGAAAGCAATAGGGACTTCCCTAAGGTCAAACAGCATTTAAGGATAGGCTGCTGCCTCCTGTACAGGGACTCTTACACTGTATCCCACTATCTCCAGTGGACTCTATTCCACAAAAATCTAATCAATCAACCTCTAATCTCACCTCACCCATTCCTCAAGAGTGGTAAGGTGCTGGGTTTAGCTTGGGGGCCCTCTCTGGAGAACTCTACCTCCCTTTCCTGTGTATTTTGCTTCTTAGTCTTGGTCTGGAGCCTGTTTGGGGCTGAAAATTTCAGAAGGAGGAGAGCTATTTGGAAGAAGTTGGAAGTCCAGTGATTCTCTCTTAGTATCTTGGAACCATTCCTCAAGAACTGTTACATTCTCTGAAAATGTGTGTATAGGGGGTAGGAGCAGCCCTCATTTCTAAGGAAATGAGATAAATAACAGCTAGCCTGGCAGGTCACTGGGGCTTCCAGCCCCCCCACTTACAGATAGCTACTGGAGGCTTGAAGAGGGTATGCCCAGTGTTATTCCAGCACTTCCTCTGCCTTGAATCCAGTCAAGGCAGATTAACTAGATGATAAAGGTAAAGCCTCCAAAGGAGGCATTTCCTCCCTGTGTCACTCATTCCAGGGTCATGCATCTCTCACTGCCAGGAAGTTGTTTTTTTTTTTCAAAGCTAATCTGAGCCTCTCATGCTATACATAAACCTGTGTTCAAGCACACACGCGTGTGTGTGTGTGTGTGTGTGTGTGTGTGTGTGTGTGTGTTGGGGGTGAGGTTGGGGGCGGCTGGCCATCATTGCTCCTGCTTAACAAACCATTGGAGATTTCATGGGCATTAAACTGTCTCTCACACCCCCAACTTCTGTTCTCCGAATTAAATAATCACGGAGCTTTTCATCTCCTCTCCTCGGTCTTACTTCTCAAACCTATGCATGTGTAAATGTATGTCTATTAAGAAAGTCAGGGAGGGGCACCTGGGTGGCTCAGTCGGTTAAGGCTCTGACTTCGGCTCAGGTCAGATCTCACGTTCCTGGGTTCGAGCCCCGTGTCAGGCTCTGTGCTGACAGGTAGCTTAGAGCCTGGAGCCTGCTTCAGATTCTGTGTCTCCTTCTCTCTCTGCCCCTCCCCCTCTCATGCTCTATCTCCCTCTGTATCAAAAATAAATAAAACATTAAAAAATTAAAAAAAAAAAGTCAGGGAAACCAGAACCGCTGTGGAGGTGCAGGTGCCACCTGAGTGAAGGTGCATTGCTTTCCCATACCTTTCATTTCGGCATTAGGGGATAATAAGGTCAATGAAGAAAATAGTACAAGGTGGCTTAGTGGAAGCAGAGGCAGGTATAGTGGTGCTGCAGGGGCATTGGTGACCTTTTGATCTGCAGTTCTTATTGTAGAGCCTCAATGCTTTCATCTCCTACAGGTTGTTGTTTTTTTCTCCTGCTGGGCATCAAAGCAACTTCTTCAGACAGCACTCCTCAGCCCTCCCTGCTGGGGGCTGAAGATCTTCTCAGAGGAGAGAGGGCTGGGCCAGACCAGTTCTGGTCCCTCTCCTTTCTAGACATACAGGAAATATTTGCAGGCCAGACCTAGTGCATCTTGAAAAAGTAAAATGTTGGGTGGGATTCTGTGGAGGGAAGCACAATAAATGAGGCTGGGCTGTAGGGCAGTGGTGGACTGAGCCCAATCAACTAGGCATGCAGGCCTCCCACTGAAGTTTAGGACCCCTAAAATCACATGCTCCCACTATGCCTCCTCTTCAGCCACTAGAAATCTGGTCACAGGACTACCTTTCCCCTGACTTCTTACTCAAGCTGGGGCAAACAGACCCCTAGTTCAGTCTCCCATTTCCATATTGGGAAGCTGAGGCGCAGAACAGGGAAGAGGTTTACTCAAGGTTACATAGGAGCATAAAGCCCTCATTTCAAGGTTTCTTCCTCTAAGTACACTGATTCTGATCCCCTCCCAAGCCTCAGTTTCCTTACCTGGACTCTCACATAGGGTATGATATATATAGGGGAGTGGACACATGGGAAAGTCAGGAATCTTCATTATTCATTTGTCCCAGCTGTTCTCTGTAGGCTTTGGTTGCTTTGTCACAACTGTTTCCCTAGAGATAGCTCCTCTTATTATTCATCTTAACTGGGTGGGGGGAGGTGGCGCATGTCTCCAATGTCACCTTTGCTGGGTTAGTACTGACATAGTAGAAGCCTTACTATGTAGGCATGGCACCCACCTCAGACATATTCCTCTCTAAGGAAGTTTGGGAGCCTGAGAGGGGAGTAGCAAGTAGATGGCTTGGCTCCCAGAGACCCCCATCATTCTAGGCAAGCTGGGCAGGGAATCTCAGCAGCCTGAGGAGAAAATAGGGCATCAAGAAGGCTCACTGTAAAAGCCCATTTCTAGGGAGAAGTAGTGTCTGGGTGACCATATCTCCCAGACTAGAGAAGTCCCTAGGTATTTGGGGCTAGGGGTAGAGAAGTGAGACTAGGAGACTGCAAAGGGCATGCAGAGAGAATGAATCTTGAAGGTCAGGGAAAAGGGTTTGGCCCTGATCCTGTAGGCAGTGTGGAATAATTTGGTAAGTAGAGGAGTGGTGCTCTGAAGTCAGGGTTGTAAAAATGCATCTGGCAAGTGTGTAGAGGAGATGGAAGAAGGGGAGGCAAGGGGTGAGGTTTTCACGTTATGGCAGGGAAGGAACAGAGGGAGCTCAGCTAAGAGGTTTGTGTCATCTTCAGAGGACATGGGCTGGCAGCCGACAAGCTAGAGTGGAGAAGGTGGCTGCAAGTGGCCTTGTACTCAATATCTGCCAGTAACTTGAGAGCAGTTTACCCTTTCCATTTGTCATTTCTAATCCTTATAGTGATCCTGCATGATAGGTAGCATTTTCTTCATTTTCCAGGTAAGGCATTTGAGTCTCAGGGACATTAGGCTAATTTCTCAAACCCCACCACCTGTAAGGGATGAAGCTGGCATTTTAGTTCTGGGCTGAAAAACTCCAGCTGAATTAGATTTCAGTTAAACCAACGTTTTTTGAGCTTCTGCTCTGTGCTAGATGTAGTGATTATAAGAGGAAGGAAAGTCCATTTGAGAGAAATGAACAGATAGACTGAGGTCTTCCCCAATGAATTACCCTATGCTGAGTATGTTAACTCATTAACTCATTTGAGGGGCTGGTGGTGGGCAAATGGGAATCAAGGTGAGAGGGCCCATTTTGGGATCTGTACTGCATCTAGAGGTTATGGAATACCTTCTTGAAAGGAAGTGCTCCTTAATGGTAACAGAGGTTTTGAGAGCGGACCTTGATGTGAGGTTTAGAAATGGGTGAGTCAAGTTCCAGATCATCTCATAGGTCATTTCCTTTAAACCATAGCTCAAATTCTGCATCTTTGTCCCCAGTGGCATGTTTCTGTTTGAACCATTTTTGGCCCATCAAATTTATCTCCAAAGGTAAAGGAGACTGAAAGAACATGTTCCACAGTTTGGGAGTGGTGGTGGTGGAGTTGCTGATGAGGAAAGCAGCAACAGGCTGTGTTGATAGCCCTTGGATTCTGAAGTCAGCAGGCTTTCTGGAATGTGCTAGGTGGGGCCAAAACAGTAGCACCCAAGTGAGGACTAGAAATTCTTCAGAGAAAACTCAGCTGGGATGGGGCAGGGGATGGGAGGAAGAGATGATGGCTTTCAGGTATGAAGAGAACCTGCACAGTCCTTGCAGTCAGTCTTCCTCCTTCTATTGGGAGCTAGCAACAGTGCAGTTGAATGGCATTGGAATAGGGATTGGAGAGGCTTGGGAGCGGGTGTGGCTCTGTTACCATCCCACTGTGTGAATTTAGACAAGGCTTTTCCCAACCTAAGCAATTTCTTTCTCTGTGACAAGGATTTGCCACCTCCCACCTGGACTGATTACTGGATTGCTGGGAAGGGCCAAGGTGGGGGTGGGGGTGAGGGAGGGGGAAGTGCTTTGTAAACTATTAAGTGCCGTGATTGGTTGAAGGCTATCTGGTGATTTGCATTTCCTTTGATGTTGGTACTTTTAGCTGACTTTGAATTGTTGACCTTTCTGATGTGTGCTATGGAATGCAGCTAGTTGAAATTCCCAGATAATCCAGAGCTACTAGCCAGTAGTTGACTAGAGGCAATGGTTTGGGTCCCTGAATATAAAAGTTTGGCTAAAAGAGTACCTAAAGCCTCCTGTGAGATAACTACATAGTCACCCTCATTTACCATTTGGGACAACTGAGGCCCAAGGAGTTTTGGTGACTTACTCATAAAGGCCTGGAGTGTACCCTTCTCAATCCTGATTGAGGTAATAGTCCAACTATAGTTTGAAGAAAATATTTTAAAAACGAATTGCTATGTTTCTGAGCCTCTGCTATATAATGAATTTTACTTGGTACTTTGTATATACATTGATTTTGTTCCTTACAGTTTTAAGAGGCAGACACTCTCAATAGCCTCATTTTCCAGTTGAGGAAATGGAAGGAACTTCATAGATTTCCCCAGGTAGGCAGAGCTGATTATAGTGCAGAACTGGCTGACTCCTGGGGGGAGTGTGCTCCCTATCCTCATTACTCCCTCCTTAGTTACTCCTCCACACACACATGCATACAAGGGCAAGATAGGCCCAGAATAGGCTTGCCCTCAGGTAAATTACTTGGTGGAGGTCTTGAGAACTATGACTAGTTGAGGTCATGCCTCTGGAACTACTGCATGAATCCACACACTTCTTCCTGAACTCTAAGTTGGCTGAACTGGCCCCAGGAAGCTGAGCTGGGAGGAAAATATGTAAGGCTCAGGCCGCAGCTGTTTCCTCCTCACTAAGAAGCATTCCTGGGGCAAGTTTGTGGCTTGTATCCTGCTTGTATTTTGAGAGGAATGGAGAAGAAAAAAGCTCTGCCCTAATAGCCAACCTTCCACTGGTCTCAGCATGGCCTGAGGGTGGCTGTGAGAGCAGAGATGGCCACAGTCCACTCCCTGCCAATGATAGTAGCAGCTGCAGTAAACAGCCCCTGCCATGGACCACAGAGTAGCCTTAGAGTGTTCACCATTCTACATGAAACTTAGCCACACAGGTTGTGAAACCTAAGGGTTGAGGGGCCCTGAATTTGGCAGGACCACTTTCTTGGCAGGAACCATGAAGGGAGTCAGCTCCAACCTGAAACGGCTGCAGAGACTGTCCCTTGCTGTCCCCTTTGCCTTCTGCCCCACTTCACTCTCCTGGTCAGTCAAATCAATGGTCCCAAGTAAAGGCACAAAGCCCATTAGGAAGGACAGCATTTGGACCAGGTAGGGTAGCAAGGAGTGTGGAGAAGGGATCTGGGCCAGAGGTGGCTAGGTTAGGGTTGGACTAGGGAGATATCCACTACCAGTGATCCCTGCCACCTCCTGTTCTTCTGTCTTGAGAGGACATAGGCATACACATTATGAGTATCTGTGGAGAGGTATATGGCCCTGGGAGGGACAAGGAAGGGAAATGGGAGGCAGCACAATTTTAAGGCTGGTCCTTTTCAGCAAAAATGACCCTGCTCCTAGTTAGGAGGAGGGTTTGAAGCCAGGGGGAGAGAATCCTAGTCCCAGAGACATCCTTGCCTAGTTCACCCACTCCCACCACACATACACAGAGGACTTTGTATAAATTCACACTCATGTCTTTTTAAAAAAATTTTTTGTTTAATGTTTTATTTATTTTTGATACAGAGAGAGACAGAGCATGAGAGGTGGAGGGGCAGAGAGAGAAGGAGACACAGAACCGGAAGCAGGCTCCAGGCTCTGAGCTAGCTGTCAGCACAGAGCCTGACGCAGGGCTCGAACCCACAAACGTGAGATCTGACCTGAGCTGAAGTCGGATGTTTAACCGGCTGAGCCACCCAGGCGCCCCACATTCATGTCTTTAAAATCCCCTCACACTTGGCTCCTCCTTAGCATGGCCAAGGCAGCTTGGTCTCTAAGGCTCCCCACAGTGAATGCCTTCCCCAAATAAGTGCCCTTTTACACATGGTCTGCTACTTCCTAAGAATGTGGGATCTAACCTGGAAGGTGGTAATAGTAACAGTAATGTTAATATTTCTCATTTGCACTGCACTCTACAGTTTACAAAATGTGTGTGATGCCCATTGTCCCATCTAATTCTCATACCACTGTAGTGATCTTCATTTCACAAGTGTACAAGCCTAAGAGAGGTGTGTTGGCCTGTTAGGGTTCCCTAGCATGACCTGGAACCCAGCCCTGCAGTCCATGACTTCTTCCAAAACATGCTGGAGATTACTGTGGCAGGAAAGGGAATGATGTAGAAAGTACTGTGCTGGCCTTTACCCTAGAGAAGCACAGTAGCAAAGATAAGAGAAGGCCGTAGGAATTGACCTCAAGCCAGGGCATCAGGGTTCTGAAAAGCAGCTCTCCTTAATATTCAATTTGCCAAATCTCTCTATTCATAGGAACTTCATCCTCAAATCTAGCAGGATAATTCAGCCTTCTATCCACAAGGATATTTAGACCCATGAGGTTTTTCACTTGGTCCTTGGTCTTCCTTTATGCCCAGCCACACATACAAATATCCTTCATCCCTTCCCCTAAATCATTGCCATTTCTACTTACTCCTGTCTGAGAAAGCCTAGATTGAATGCCTCATCCTCAACACAGCTTTTCTGAACCCAGAGGGGTGTCTTTCTGCTTTTTCTGATTTATACTTGGATATGATAACAAGGTATAAAGAATGATACTCCATTATGTATCTTAAGCAATAATGGGAGCTCTTCTTTAAGGCTTGTATTATGTTGGGCCTTCAGACTGTTACATATAGTACCCTCTTCCTATTAGCCTAGGAACTCTCCCAAAAGCTCTGGCTATCTTGTAGAACTGATCTTAATGTCTATCACTTACCAAATGTTCAGGAGAGGTTTGTTTTATAAATTCCACAGAGGGGAATACAATTTCTTAAACAATTCCACTACTGCTATTCTATCACTGTTAATAATTTCAGGGCTGAAGTAAAAACATCTGTGATTTGAAAAGTGAGGAATTCTCATAGATGATAGGGCCCTTATTCCCATCTGACTCCTGAGTGGTTGTGTGTGTATTCATGGCTGTATATTTATGGGGGATGGCACTGTCTATTTGTAAGGCTATCAGTTGCAGGGCTGAGCTAAAACAACATCATGTAAAAATATGTCATTCAGTTAAAAAAACCTGAGCAAATGACATTACACATCTCAGGAGAGAAGGAATTAGATGATTTTTTTTCTCTTTTATTTCTGGATAACCAGCCATTATCTTGCTTCAAGTTTAATATTTCAGTTATGCAGAGTGCTCCTGATGGAAGCTTGGATCACATTGATGGTTCTAGTGTCAAGTCAAGCAAGGCACAGTGAACAAAATTAATATTTTAAGGACAGGATCAGGGCTCCAGGAGGGTTCCTCCAATGAGTTCAGGGGCTAGTTAGCTACCAGTCTCTCTCCACCCCCAATGCTGGTCCCTAGTCTTCCACTACAGGTGAATGTGTGAGTCTTATTACTGTTGCAACCAATTACAGGACTGATGTGCTGGCAAACTACTCCAGGGACACCAGAAGTGCTTGTCTGTCTCTTTCTGGCTCACAGCAGTTGTTCTGCCTCCCCTCTTCACCCTAACTCCTTGTCTGCTCTTGGCTTCCCTAAAGAGAGGGGACACAGTGGTAAAGAACTGTACAAAAGGTAGAGGTCATCGGGTTTTAGCAGGCTGATCACTGATCCATCTGGCAACCAGCTGCAGTCACTAGAATGAATATATCAGACTTGGGGTGGGGAACATGTGTTGGGGTGTGGTCCTTTTTATTCCATCTCTGTGGCATTTGGATATTTGGAGGATTGGGAGCCTAGAAAAGGAGGGTGTGCCTTGTACCAGGTTTATTTATTTAGTAGCTTTTGAGAGACTTACTTCTAGGCCAGGAACGTGAATCATGTGGAGTTATGTCTTCAAGGAGTTCCCTTTCTAGATAGGGCACTAAGTGGGGGGGGCAAAATAATGAGGGGAGTGGAGAAGACATAGTTTGCCTCGTGGTTCTAAAACGGAACTTGGGGGTTCAGTCGCCAAGAACCACATTAATATTTTCCCAATAGGACAGTCAGTACAGAGTCTGAGCTAGACCTACTCCTCACATAACCACTATGAGGGGGAAGTATTGCTAGGCCTTTTGGATCAAGGATACTGAAATCTAGAGAGTGTCTTGCCTCGAGGCCACCATGTTAGCAGATCTTGGAATATAGCTCTGGAATGTAGGCCTGTGAGGCTCCTACTCTGGGCTTCCAACAGTCTGAGCACGGGCATGCTGGCTGGCAACTTAGGAACCCTGTGGGGAAGAAGTGGAACTATTTTTTCTTCTAATCCCCGGAAAAAAGTCAGTGAGAATCCAGACTAATATGAAATTGAGGCCTAGATCTTGCAGATCCCAGTGAGGACTCAACGGTCTTTTTTGCCAGCTGCTTTTCTAGAATTCTGTGTTATCCCAGCTGACCTTCCTGTTGCCTTTCCTGTCTCCCCCTTCCTACCCTCTTTGATAATTACTCCTGCAGTCAATAGCACAATTGGGCATTTCCTACAACTGCAGTTCCCCCTGACCAGTGCTCTCCTCAGCTTAGGGTGGCCTGAAGGGAGTGGACCCAGTGAGGGGTAGGGGTGATGGCTGCCTATTGTTCAGTGTACGATTTTGTGGCCTTGGGGCCCAGAGGAGGCAGGCCCAGCAAGCCAACCAGATGGGTTACATTAAGGTTTTTCCTACACTTTATTTTACTTTCTCTCTGGTTTCACTCAAGCCTGAAATAAAAGACACCTGTGAAAACAAACACAGCCTGGATGCTTGTTTACCAGGACACATTCTATCTTTGTTTCTCTCATCTCCTTTAGGCCCAACTGCAATGCTTCCTGACTGATGATGTTATAACAGTGTCTGGAAGACAGAAGGCTGCTTTTTTAGCTGAACATACCTGAGTTGTCCCCATCACCATGGAGATTGGAAAAGATGAATCTTCTCAGGCCAAGGGAGCAGCAGCCTCTATGGACGCCCAGGACCAAGGGGAAGAGAAAGGAGCCAAGAACAAGGCAACTGAGATGACAGAAGAGCCAGCATCAGAGCCACCCCCATCTGGCCCAGGTAGGCTGAAGAAAACTGCCATGAAACTTTTTGGTGGCAGGAAGGGCATCTGTACCCTGCCTAGTTTCTTTGGAGGGGGACGAAGCAAAAGTTCTGGGAAAGGCATCAACAAGAAGGGTCTTAGCAAGAGCAAGACCCATCATGGCCTGACTGAAGCAGCCCATGGCCCTGAAGACATTGTCCATGAAGGAACCAGATTTGCCTTACCTTTTCCTGAATTACCCTGCCAACTTCCCAGTTCCCAGAGTGCCCATGGGGTTTTGGAGACAGGCTCCAGATGCAAAATGTCTGTGGCTGGAGCCACAGACAGTGTTGGGGCTGAGAAGGTTCCCTCTGTGCCCAAGCCAAAGAAAGGCCTGAAAGGTTTTTTCAGCAGTATCCGCCGTCACCGGAAAAACAGGGTCTCTGGGGTTGAACAAAGTAAGCTAGGGGCCAAGGAGCCTGAAGGGGCCACAGCCAGGCCTCATGAACATGTAAGCTCAGCCCTTCTGCCCCATGCTGAGGATATCCCCCAAACCCCCAGAAAGGAAAATGCCAAAACTCAAGATGTCCCTAGGCCAGAAATTTCTTTAGTAACAGAGTCTTTTCCAGCAGTTACTGAGAAGACAGCCTGTAAAGATCCAGAAAAACCCATTGAGGTCTATGCCTCAGCACTTCTGCAGCCCAAGGCTGCTTCTGAAGCCAGTGGCCCAGAGGAACCCCACAGTCCAGAAACAGAGGAGAAGATGGTGGCAGAAGAGGTAAATCCACCAAATGGCCCTGTTGGGGACCAGCTGAGCCTCCTATTTGGGGATGTCACATCCCTGAAAAGTTTTGACTCACTGACCGGTTGTGGTGACATTATAGCAGAGCAGGACATGGACAGTATGACAGACAGCATGGCCTCTGGAGGCCAGAGAGCCAATCGAGATGGGACCAAGCGAAGTTCCTGCCTGGTGACCTACCAAGGAGGTGGGGAGGAGATGGCCTTGCCAGATGATGAGGAGGAAGAAGAAGAGGAGGATGAGGAGGTGGAATTAGAGGAAGAAGAAGAGGATGTCAAAGAGGAAGAAGATTATGACTTAGAATATCTGTGGGCAAGTGCCCAGATGTACCCAAGACCCAATCTGAATTTGGGATACCATCCTGTCCCATCTTCAGGAGAGCATGGCTACATACTCCTTGACTCAGTTGGATCTTATCCTGGCCTAGCCCCTGGGGACCTTTTGACTCCTCAGAGTGACCAGCAAGAGTCTGCCCCCAATAGTGATGAGGGTTATTATGATTCTACAACACCTGGATTTGAGGATGATTCAGGTGAGACCTTGGGGCTTGTCCGCAGGGATTGCCTGCCTCGAGACAGCTATAGTGGAGATGCCCTTTATGAGTTCTATGAACCAGATGATAGTCTTGAGACCTCCCCACCTATGGATGACTGTCTTTATGACCTCCATGGTCGCAGCTCTGAGATATTTGAACCCTTCTTGAACTTTGAGCCCTTTTCTTCCTCTAGGCCACCTGGGGCAATGGAGACAGAAGAAGAACGGTTAGTGACCATCCAGAAACAGTTGTTGTATTGGGAGCTTCGGCGAGAGCAGCTGGAGGCCCAAGAGGCTCAGGAGGCACGTGTCCGAGAGGTTCACACCAGGGAGGCCTATACCCAAGAAACTCATGCCAGGGAGACCAATGCCCAAGAAGCTCATATTAGAGAGATCCAAGCCCGAGAGGCCTTTGCCAGAGAGGTCTGTGTTAGGGAGGCCCAGGCCCAAGAGGCCCATCCTCAAGAGGTTCAAGTCCAAGAGGTACAGGCCCGGCAAGAGAAGCCCATCATGGAATATCAGATAAGGCCCTTAGGCCCATCAGTGATGGGCCTAGTGGCAGGGACATCAGGGGCCTCTCAGACTTCCCACCGGGGAACCACCTCAGCTTTTCCTGCCACTGCAAGCAGTGAGCCAGACTGGAGGGACTTCCGTCCTCTAGAGAAACGTTTTGAGGGAATCTGCTCCAAGAAAGATCAAAGTACCTGTCTGATGCAGCTCTTCCAAAGTGATGCTATGTTTGAGCCAGATATGCAAGAAGCAAACTTTGGAGGGTCTCCCAGGAAGGCCTACCCTACTTATTCACCCCCTGAAGAGCCAGAGGAAGAAGAGGTTGAGAAGGAAGGGAATGCTACCGTGAGTTTCTCACAAGCCCTTGTGGAGTTCACCAGCATTGGGAACCTCTTCTCCAGCATGTCCTGCAGCTCTGACTCTGACTCATCCTTCACTCAAAACCTCCCTGAGCTGCCCCCTATGGTGACCTTTGACATCGCTGACGTAGAACGGGATGGAGAAGGCAAGTGTGAAGAGAATCCTGAGTTCCACAATGATGAAGACCTCGCAGCCTCCTTGGAAGCTTTTGAGCTGGGCTACTACCAGAAACACATGCTTACCAACTACCACAGCCGATTCTACCAAGGTCTGCCCTGGGGTGTGAGCAGTCTCCCTCGGTACTTGGGACTGCCTGGCATGCACCCTCGACCTCCACCTGCTGCCATGGCCCTCAACAGGAGAAGTCGCTCCCTGGACACTACAGACACCCTGGAGCTGGAGCTCTCAAATTCCCACCTGGGCCAGGGATACATGGCTTCTGATGAGCTTCAGGTTCAGCAGGAAGATTCAAATGAAGAAGAGGAAGAATGGGAACGAGACAGTCCTTTGTCCCTTTATACTGAGCCACCAGGGGCCTATGACTGGCCTGCGTGGGCCCTCTGTCCTCTCCCAATGGGGCCAGGCCCTGCCTGGATAAGTCCCAGCCAGTTGGATGAGTCTTCTGGCCCATCTCCATATGGGCAGACAGCCTGTTGCATACCCTCTGTGGCCATGTCAATGTTGCTATCAGTACCAGGGCCAGAGCCAAGGGTACCTGGGATATCCAGGCATCAGCTAGCTCGGCCTTCACACCTACCCCTTCCCATGGTCCCTTGTTATAACCTGCAGCCACAGGCCTCTCAGAGTATAAGAGCCAGGCCTCAAGATATGCTGCTGCCTGTTGATGAGCCCAGTTGCTCCTCCAGTTCTGGAGGCTTAAGCCCCAGCCCTCTGTCCCAGGCCAAGCCTGTAGGCATCACTCCTGGCATCCCTCAGCTGCCCAGGGTCTGTCCTGAGCCCCAGCAGCCTCAATCCATTCACTACAGGGCTTTCAGCCTTGACTTGTCAAAGGAGATGGCTGAGCAAGGTGCCTCTCTCCCCACCAGCTACTCCTCCACTGCTGTGAATGGAAACCTAGCTGAGTAGCCATCATCTATTCTGGAGTGGGGGCATTGGGCTTAAGCATGTGATTAGGGATCAAGGGTTGGGCAGAGGGGTGGGGGTGGGGGTTGCTATTTAACTTGAAAATCCTTTTGGCCAAGGAAACCTCCTATGAGTTTTTATCTTTGTTTTCCCACTTCCCTCTTCTGTCAATCTGTGGTCACATTCAGCTTGAGTACATCTGTCCTGGGAGGCTACTGCTGCTCTGTTCTCCAGTTTTTCCTTTGGGGTCTCTTGTTGCCCATACAGGGTTTGGGATGCTGTACTTTTGTGCCTATTCCAGTTGCCCAGTTAGTGATTATGTATACAGCATGCATCCTCTGCACAGGCTAAACCGTTAGTATCTGTGCCACCCTCTACACACAGTGAATGATGAACCACTGATGAACAGCCAGGTCTGCACTTCTTCCCACCTAAGTATAGAGGGCTTGTTTGCTATTAACAACGTGAAATAATGATACAAATCCTCTCCACCCCCACTCCCTTCAGTCTTGGCATAGCTGCCACCATTACATCAGATGATTATAATCTATTCACCCCAGCTAGCTGTCCTTTGAGAGGACCAAGTAGCATGTGTCTCATTGCCTATTGCTGTGGACTTTGGCATCATAACCAAATAGGGGCCTTTTAATGTGGCCTGCTATAGCTTGGGTTGAAGACGAAAATGCTAATCTCCTTAATGGAGTGATCAAATTTATCCGGTTGGAAACAGAAGACAAAGTAGGGTTCTGTTTTAGATACTGCCATAAGTCTTGATTTGTGGAATGGTAAGATCTTTTCCTTATTCTTTTAAGCTTGTGACTGCCTAAGTTGCAGACACTTTTGAATTTTTTTTTTTTTACCCAAAGGAAATTTTCATAATTTCATCACAAGGGACATAGTCTTTTAATTGAGATACAGGTAGAGAAGTGGCCTAAATTAAGCTTGGCTACAGGGGTTCAGGGTTTTTGTGGGTTGCAGGGGAAGAATAGGAAGAGCAGTTCCATTGTTCCAGTTAGCAGGAAAGAATTTTAGACATTGCAAAGCTCAAGGAAACCTAGCTTCTAGAAGAAAAAATTCCATCTCTCCCAAAAGCAAGAGTTCCTTAAGCCTTGCCCGGTTGCTGTAAAGAGGCTTAGAGGCACCAGGCTAGCAGTCCCAAGAGACAGGATACCAAAGGCATATAGGCTGTTGTTCTGGTCTCATTAAAGAGTTTTCATCTTCCAATTAGCCAAGTCCTTAGCATCCTCAAAAGACTGACCTTCTTGAGAGGAAAGACTGTCATCTTCACTCACTCAGCCAAGCTGCAGGTTTTTGATTTGCATAGGAATTGCAGCCCTTTATGAAGTGAAGGGTATACTCCCTTCTGCATCCACAGTTTTCATGTTTAACTAGCTTGGAAATGCTGATGTGGAAAAGTTGCTGTCAGGAAGACATTGCAACAGGCTAATCTAACCTGGCTCAACCTTAATCACCAGTAAGAGAGGGTCCCTTTTAACTTCCTTATTGGAAATAGAATATGGAACATGCTTTGTCTGGATGTGTTGATCCAAATTATAATCCTTGCCTCCCAGCCCCTGTCCCTCCTCCCCCCCACCCCGGCTCTGCTTATCTCTATGCCTATTAAAATGTCAGTAGGACTCTTGGGAACAGAGGCCTTTGGCCCCCTGAGTCAAGGTGACTGTATGGTCAAACTTCCCCTTGGCAAGTGAATGTGTTTATGCTGGTCTTTATCACCATTTTTCAGATTGGGGTTGGTAGTGCTCCTTCCCACAGAGAGCAAAACTGTCTGATAGAAGCTGTACCCCTGGAAGCACCACATGAGTTTGCATGGCACCAATAGCACTGCTCAAGGGACTCAGACCAGCTCTTCAGGATAACTCTGTCTGCACTGTGAAGAAATACATCACTCATGGAGTTGGAGAAAGAAAGAGCATGAGGAAGCCCCTTCTCACCCAAAGCACTGCATTACAGAAGAAAAGTGCCCAAATTCCAACCATCTAGCCTCCTACCAAAGTTGCCCTGGGAGGTTAGGGGTGAAGTAGGCCTGGCTGTTTGGTAGAAAATACACCAAATGCCTTTACAACAAGGGAAATCCCACTACTCTCCTACTCTCTCTCTGCTTGTCCCTCAGGGCAGTTCAAGCTCCTATCTGTATATGGACTGTGCCAGCCATAGCAGATAGTAGAGCCATCACCAGCCTCCAGAGTTTGCTGGGCTACCAGCCTTGAAAAGAAGAAGTAGGTGGTCAGCCTTTGGCCAAGGTCAGAGGGATACCCTCAGAGAAAAGAGGGAGACAAGACTTGCTGCCCCTGAAGGGAGTAGTCATAGTTCTGACACACATTACTTGGCTTTTGGAGTTCACATAGCACAGAGTAGAACCTAGAACTGAGCAACATCTCATGGTTTGGACAACAGTACTGCCTTCAAGGCCTTTCAATGTCCATGCCAGCCCAAGGACATAATCCTCACCACCAGAAGTAGGATAATCAAGGTGCATGGCTGCAGAAGCATGCTCCTTTGACTCTTACTCTAGATTCAAGCAGTTAATAGCCAAATACCATCTTCAGCCTAGACAAGGAAGATATGGCTGGAGATGTGGTGATGGCAGCACAGGGTGACACTGGGAGAGCCAATCAAACTCCAGGCCTCTTCCCAAAGATAGCCGTGCTTGCTTGGCTGGCAGCAAATATGCCCCGGACTACTAAAGATATTGATATCAAGTCCACATCCCTTAGACTGTGACCAGATGAATACCATATCTGCACTGCAATGTCCTGGGATAATGCTTGTGGATATGATTTCAAGGGAAGATATGACTTGACAGGAGGTATCTGCTATCATCTTGCTATCCAGCAGGCTTATCTAGTACCAGACAGCTGTGATACTGAGAAATGTTAAATGAGACCAGTCCTTGGGGAAATAGTGATTGTGGATAGAGAGGGCCACCCATCAGGCTTCCTTCATGGCCACCAGTCTCTCGGTGCTTTATTTAGTGCCTTTAAGGAAGCCCTGCCTTGGGGCACTGAGCTTGGGCACCTGTCTATCAGTCTTCTGGGCCAAAGGCTTTGGTCAAAACTAGTCTCTCTCCCTCCTCAGTGCTATACCAAGCAGGGAAGTAGCTTCCTACACCCAAGGTGTGTTCCTTTCATCTTGCTGCCAGCAACTTTCCCACCTTTGCCAGTGCCACCACACCACCTGACCTCAGCCCCTGGGCCCAATAGCTAGAGGGAGGAATGGGAGATTTAGCAGGGAGACTTCAAGTTTACCCATGTGTATGTTGCATCCAAGTTGTTTTTAGTGTGGAAATGTGTATGTGTGTGTGTGTGTGTGTGTGTGTATATATATATGTATATGTATATATATATATATACATATACATATATATATAGTCAATTATCTATTTTTGTATTGTTTGCATTTTATATTCATGGAAAACAATGTTTATCAATTATTCTTTTCTGATATATTTTATTTTTAAGCGGTGCTGTTTACAGTTTTAAACAAAACAAAGTCAACACAAAAATTGCTGCTGGTTGTGCAGAGGGCTGGCATCTCAACCGCCTAGGGCCCTCACTCATTCCCCTATCTTCACCCCAATGAATCTTGCTGTCCACCTCCTCTCTCCATGATAGGAACAGCAAAAGATGCCCAGGTACTGTGACAAATGCCAGGTGATTCAGGCATGGGGAACTTGGTAAATAGCATGTTGTTATATGGCTTTATTTTTTCATTTGGGCCCTGCCCCTTCCCCACGTGTAGATCTTCTGGAAGTACCCATGTCTCCCTCTCACTCTCTCCCTCCTTTTTTATGTTTTGTGCTTTCATTTTGAAATCAGAGTGCCCATGTTGTGCTATTTGCCATGTTGAGTTTCTCCAAAAAAAACACTTTGGGGGCATTCTCCACTCAGTGAAAAGGACATGGAGTTTCTATCATGCCCTGTCTCCCTAAGAAGTTGGGGAGACAGATGGAAATGATGCTTTAACCACAAGGAATTGGTCATCTCATTGAGGAAACCCTTGCATCAGACTTCCCAAGAACTCAATTGATTGTGACATTTGCCAGGAGAGATGTTAGGGAACTCCTTGACCCCTCTTGCTGCTTTAGGGGTATCTATCCGCCTATCACCATTCCCTCTGCCCTGTCATGCTCCAGTTCACATACAAATGGTATTTTAGGGGAACAGTGACTCTCAGGGTGATGGCTTGCTGGCCTGATTCCCACTTTTCTATCCTACAGTCACTCCAAAGAAGAAAATCCACATGGCATGTTTATGTGTGAGGGTTGGGCCTGCTGAGAGGCAGGGCTTTAATTAATTATTATTCTTGTTACTATTGGTGCTTATTTTACATACTGTATATGAAGGTGGGGTGAAGAAGAATGTATATTTAGGTCACATAAATAAAATGGGTGGAGGACAGAGGGACGAAATTGGGAACTGCGCAGTACATCCCCACCCCATGTATGAGTTTTTTCTCTCCCAGTGTAAAATGGGGAGCCTGGCCCCTAGGTATGCCCTAGCTCCCCCTTCCCTATTCCTTGAGACATCACAGAATTGTCTGGGTTGTGACCTCTCCAATCCTAGCTCTCAATGACACCTGGATATCTTGTTGCACTGCCTATTTGTAACAACATATATTTCTCTTGCTGAATGCTAATAAACTGGGTTCTAGAAGAACCCCTCCAGTCAAAAAAAGTGAATTCTTCTGGTTTATTCCACAGCAGCATGCCATGATCCATGGCTGTTGCATTTATCCCTGAAGGGAAATGGAGAAAGCAAGGAGGTTGATGGGGTGGGGATGGGAGTCACCAAGCAGGGGAAATAGAAGCCAGAGCTGAATGAAACTAAAAGTAGAGGAAACTTCAGTTATTTATCCAAGTCATGCATTGCATCTATTTGATGCTGTGTTGGTAAACTCTCCATCACACTTTTCACATTTTGAAACCTTCCAGGGGTTGACTAGCACTTCTAAAATTAGCCTCAGTTCATGCAACTGTGCTGGCATCCCCACCAGCCAGTAGGTAGACGTGTGGACCTTCAACTGATGGATTCATGAAAAGGATGTATCTAAATGGTGAGATTCTCCAGCCAAGCTGCAGGAATGGCACTCTTCAACCAAGTTTATGAGCTGAGATACTGGCAGGGCAACTGCCTGTTCCACCTATTCAGCTGTGGGGCTGAGTGGGAAGCATGTGTCTCATCCTTGGCTTCTGATAAGAAAGGGATTCTGACACCTGCTAGTGGGCTCCCTTGAGTTCTTCCCAATTACCAAGCCAGAAGGCATTAAATAGTATCTGCTTTAAGCTGCTATAGACTGTAGATGGTGCTGCCAAAGACGCATAAGAAAGCTCCTTGGAGTCCTTTCCCAGACTAGCAAAGAAGTTTGGTGGCCCCAGCACCTCATGAATTAAGCAAAGTCAAAATAAAAGCAATTTAACAAGAGAGAAACTCCTGGAATGGGAGTTAATAATTCATAGAAGTTGAATTCTCTGTCATGGTCTGCTCATGGAAGGAAAAGGAACATGGTTACTCAGAGAACTTTTGGAGCAAGACCTAGGAAGATCTTATTACATCCATTGGAAATTCAAGGGGTTGTGTAGTATGGGAAGCCTAGATTTTCTGCCCTATTTTTTATTCCTCATCATCAGCTGGGCTTGGACAAATCCCTTCTGAGTCTCAGTTTCTCATCAACAATATATGGGTGGCATGGGCATAGATTTGACTAAACTAGTCCATATGCAGGTCAGAAGATTGGGCTACTGAGCCCATGAAACTTTTTCAACTGCCTAAGTTCAGCACTCCCTACCCCCTTCTGACTCAGTTGGCTGGCCTGGGGTAGAGTTCTTTTCTATGGTGTGGTGCCTCACATGAATCTGGTGCATTGCACCTGCTGAACAAGATGAGTGGTAAGAGCTCCTCCTGTTCTGCTGTAACTGATGGCTGCCTTCACTGTGATCCTCTGGGGAGTCCTTTACAATACTGGAAGGGGATGTTGGTGGAGGGACGGACCTCCTAATATCTTCCTTAGATAACTGAGGAAACCATCTTGATCAGCTCCAGTGCTGTTCTTTGGTCTGCTTAAGGGTTGGAGCTGTACCTTAGTAAACAGGTTACCTTTGTTCCTAGTTTCTGTTTAGAGCAGATGTAGACCTAACAGATAAGATACTTTTGTACAGGCCTTTTGGGGGATGCTGTGGGCAGGCTGCTAACTTCCTACTGTCCCCACCCACATTGGGCTTGGGCCTTACTAATCATGCTCTTTCTCTGGATTATTTATGCACTTTGGCTTGGCTGCATGGTTTCTGGGATTCAGACCTAGCTGATAAAAGCAAGTGACCTGAGGGTAGTACTTTCTAGTCTGTAACCTCCTTCCATCTCCATTATATTTTTAAAAGGCCCCTGGAATGGGTGGGCAGAGCGGAGGATCTCATCCCTAGTTTACCAATGTAGAAATGGAGCCATAGACAAGTGAAATGACTTTCTCATGGTAATACAGAACATTGACTGCGAGTCAAGGTGAGAAAGAGAGTAGGTAGGGGTGGAAGATGTGGTGGAAGAGAAAGATTACTACTAATAATCCCTCAAGCAATGAATTAATAATATCATTGATTCTGTGCCACACTATCCTTACCTTAACTCTATGAGGTTGATATTATTGTTATGCACATTTTAAGATGGGAAAACTGAGCCTCAGAAAGCTTAAAACCCTTGCCAAATTTCACATTTCCAGGTAAATCCTATATTAAATCTACATTTTCTATCACACTTGTAAAGAAGCTTCTGGTTAGATGCACATCAGGGATGGCAATGGTGGATCCCGGAAATGCCCCCAGCAGCAAAGTGAGAGCATCCTAAAGCTAAAAGGGACCTCTGGATGCCTCCTTATTCCACTGTGTCCAGGCAGATGTCACATCTCCAAGCCCAGATAAGAGGCCCTTGTCATCCCAGGGAGGGACTCCCTTCCACCACTCCCACCCCTAGACTTGGATCTTTGAGAATTGTTCCCAGATAGGTAGGCCCAATTAAACCTACTAAAAAGCATGGAAGAGATGATGAATAGCAGAGTGAGTCAATAAACATGAGCACTTAGATGCCTGGAGAATGGGCCTTCCACACTCAGACCTCTACCATCAATTGGAGCACTGCCTAATGAAGAGTTAATTGTAAATCACTTAATAGCCACAGTGGGAAATAGTCTCATTCTCTGGGAGAATAACTGCTATTGGATGGGCTCTTGAAAGCTGTTCTCTGCTCCTTCAGTTTGTTTTTTGCTTTTCCATTTTCTCTCCCAGGGTATCTGAGCACATTTCTTATGTTGTTATCCCAGTACATGGAACATCTAATGACATTTCCCAAGGGCTCTTGTGCAGACCCATTGCTAACAGGAAATGGGTGCTCTGCCTGGCCACAAATGCTATGATTAAAAGTAATGTTACATTCTTTAAGAAAACAAAAATGGAATGGGGATCTATTTATGTGTATAAACTCAGATATAGGCAGGCAATAAATAGTCCTTTTATCTTGTTTTGGTTCATTTTGTTTTGTAACTAAATTCTAATTTCAAACTCCCCATCCCATCCTAATAGGGAAGCAGAAAGTCATGACTGGAGGCCTATTCAAGAGTGGCACTAGAATTCAGGCGTCACTTGTGGTACCAAGAAATTAGGGTAAGGGAAACTAATTTCTAGCCTATTCCAATCACCACTGACACTGTTATATTCCATGCCAGCAGTGGGAAAGGGGAAGCTGAGAGCCCTAGGGACATAAATCTACCTCCCTCTAGGTACCTGAGAGGCATCTCCCTCCATCCTTGGGGAACTGCACTATGCAGCGCTTGAGTTCCTTATGCCCCCAATCTCTTCCTTTCTAGGTGGGGCTGGGAGAGGTAGGGATTTCTCTTATTTTATTTTCTCTTTGGGTTTTCCAATGCCTCTTCCTTCTCCTTTATGACAGTATGTTCTCAATGGGGGTTTTAAGCTTTTATAAAAGAATGATAGATTTGGTCACTTCAGACTGCTTCTGCTTTGTACACTGAAATCCCTCTCGCAAGAGGTCTGTCAAGGGACTGGTTACCACTAAGGATCTGGGTAATGGGGAGTGAGGACATAGAGGGACAACAAACACAAACACATGTGAATATTTCCAGAAATTACCCTGCTACAAAAATACTGCCTTATTGAAAAACAAAATCACTATCCTAGAATTCAGGACATCAAGATATTAGTCTCTGCTTTGGCTGCAACTGATGGAAATTTGAGTGATTTATCAGAGCTTTAGTTTATTCATCTGTAAATGAGGGGATTGGAGAACATAGAATTTCAAATTTCAGTCCTTTCCTTACCCTTACCTTTTCAGTACTTAAATTCTTCCTACACCATAAGTTCTTTTCCTGGTCACCTCCACTGGCTTAGATTCCTGGGGCAGTTTTAATGCCTAAGATGTAACTTCTTTTTAATTTTTTTTGTTTGAGTATAGTTGACACTCAATGTTACATTAGTTTCAAGTGTACAAAATAGTAATTAAACATCTTTATATGTTATGCTATGTTTACCACATGTATAACTACCATCTTTTACCATACAACACTAGTACAATACCATTGACTATATTCATTATGCTATAACTTTTATTCCCATGCCTTATTTGTTTCATAACTAGAAGCCTTATCTCCCACTCTTCTTAACCCATTTTGCCCATTCTCCAACCCCCTTTCCCTCTTGCAACCATCAGTTTGTTCTCTATAGTTTCAGGTCTGAATCTACTTTTATATTTTTATTCATTTGTTTTTCAGATTCCATATACAAGTAAAATCATATGTTATTTGTCTTACTCAGTCTAACTTATTTCACTTAGCATAATACCTAGACGGTCCATCCATGTTGTCACACATGGCAAGAACTCACCCTTTTTATGGGTGCATAATATTCCATTATACATACACTACATCTTTATCCATTTATCTATAGTGAACACATAAGTTGTTTCCATATCTTGGCTATTGTAAATAATACTGCAATAAACATGAAGGTGCATATAACTTTTCAAATTCATGTTTTGTTTTCTTTGGATAAATGTCTAATAGTATGATTACTGGATCATTTGTATTTCTTTTTTAATTTTTTAAGAAACTTCCATACTGTTTCCATAGTAGCTATCTCAATTTGTATCCTCACCATCAGTTCACAAGAGCTCCTTTTTCTCCATATCCTTGCCAACATTTATTTTTGTGTTGTTGACTTTAGCCATTCTCACAGGTGTGAGGTGATATCTCATTATGGTTTTGATTTGAATTTCACTGATGATGAGTGATGTTTAGCATCTTTTCATGTGTGTATTGTCCATTCATGTCCTCTGCCCATTTTTAAATTGGATTATTTGTCTTTTGGTGTTGAGTTGTAAAAGTTCTTTATATTTTGGGGATACTAATGCCTTATTGGATATATTACTTGCAAATATCCTCTCCGATCCAGTAGATTGCTTTTTGTTCTATAGATGGATTCCTTCACTATGTAAAGTATTTTATTTTGACATAGTCCCAATAGTTTAGGTTTGCTTTTGTTTCCCTTGCCTTAAGAGACATATCTAGAGAAAGGTTGCTATGCCCAATGCCAGAGAAATTACTATCTATGTTCTCTTCTAGGATTTTTATGGTTTCAGGTCTCACGTTTAAGTCTTTAATCCATTTTTAGCTTATTCTTGTGTATGGTGTTAGAAAGAGCTCCAGTGTCATTCCTTTGTATGTAGCCATCCACTAAGATGTTCTTTCTTATACTGAGCTGCTATTGGCCTATGTTAGTTCCTTGAATCTACATGGATCCTGTCTGCTATCTACTGTCTGTCCTATTAACCCTTCCATATCTGAAGGCAGAGATGGTGTTCTTTGCTTCAACAGTATTGAATATCTATTATATTCCAGGTTCTGTTCTAGGTACTGAGTGTGCATCAGTGGACAAGAGAGCTAAACACCCTTTTCTTCATGGAGCTTATTTGTTTTTGCGGGAGAGTGGACATACAATAAACCAAATAAATGAACAAAACATAGTATGTCAGATGGTTATAGGTACACTGGAGAAAAATAAATTATAGGAAGAAAGACAGGAGATTAAGGTTGCAATTTAAATAGAATGGTCAAGAGAGACTTAGTGAGCAGGTCACATTTGAAAGAGGCGCTAAATAAAGCCCTGGGACAAGAGCAGATAATGTATATCAGGAACAACCAGGAGTACAGTGTGGAAAAAGTGGAATTAGTGAGGTGGGAGATAAGGTCACAGAGGTAATGGGATTAGGGAGATGGAAAAGGGCCTTCTAGACCATTGGAAAGACTTTGTCTGTTGTCCTGAATTAGATGTCACCTGAAGACATTTCATTCCAGTCTAAACAGTTCTAGGCCCTTCCAACTTTTCTCATGTGTCCTGGATCTCAGCCATCTCCCCAGCCTGAACACACTCCAGTATTTGTGTCTCTTTTCAAGTGTGGGTCCCAGAATAAGATACAATCTCTCAAGGGTAGCATAACCTAAGCAGAGGGGTGTGGGGAGATTGTTTTCCTTGATGTGCTCTAATATCCTTTTAACACTGAAAATACTTTAGGAATAAAATATTGTATTCTTCACAAACATTAAATATTATCACCACAGAGAAGGTAATTCCGTTCATTTTAGTGTACTGTGAACACCTTGAACAAATTCACAGGCCCCTTGTGATTACTCCTGGAAATCTGTTAGAGTCTGAGTGGTATTAAGAATTTTGTCGTCAATGGGGTGCCTGAGTGTCCCAGTTGGTTAAGCATCCAACTTTTGATTTCAGTTTGGGTCATGATCTCGTGGTTTGTGGGTTTGTGCCCTCCATTGGGCTTTGCACTGATGCGTGGATCCTGCTTGGAATTCTCTCTCTCTCTCTCTCTCTCTCTCTGACCCTCCCCTACTCCCCTACTCTCTCTTTTTCTCAAAAATAAAAAATTAAAGAAAACTTAAAAGTATTTGAAGTCAAAGAGCCCTGGGTCTTATTCTTGGCTCTAGACCTATCAGTTATATGACCATTGATAAATGAGACCTTCTCTCAGCCTCAACATCTTTATATTTAGAATGGGACAAATAATCTATACCTGTGGGAATTAGCAATGTTATGTATAAAGCCCCTCTGTCCAGTGTCTGGCTCATGCAGGCCCTGCTCAGATAATGCACAATCTTAGCTCACATTGTGCATTGTATCCTTGACACATAGGCAGCCTCACTTTGAACTCTTAGTAGGTGTGGACCTTATAGTGGGAGAGAATACAGTTAACCTGGTCACCATGTGTGGAGACCTCAGCAACTTGGAAAGTAAAAGTAGGGGCCCTATCATGCTATTCCGTTGAGCTTTGTGTGTCTGATAGTGGCTACACACAAGAGTTCCAGAAGAGCCAAGGCTGTCAGAACCCAGGGTCATGATCCAATGTCTCAGCACAAGAAGAGGTGGGAGTGAAGACTTCAAAGATAATGGGTGCCAAGTGTTTCTTTTACCAGAAATTGTAAACACATGGAACTAGGACACCTGCAGTAGGCTGTACCTGAACAAGCAGATTAAGGTCTAAGATGCACAATCAGGAGTAAAACCATCATCCAAATAAGGAGCCTAAAGTGCCAGGAGAAGTCCAGGTGCAAAATGAGCAGGAAAGTGAGGAACAGTGGGATAAAATAGAGTGAGAAGGAGATAATTGGCTGGTTCTTGGTGCTTGGCTGGGTTTTTAGGAGTTTACAGCAGTTTTTTGTGCTGGCAATTGAGCTGTATCTGCATACAAGGTGCAAAGAGAGGGCACACCAAATTCTTTCCTCAGGGTCCCTACTTTGAAGGTTGCTTTCAGGGTAGCCCAGCCTTAAAGCCAAGCATTTCTAGGGTATTTATAATTGTCACTTCTGGGGTTGGGTTTAGGTAGGCTAAGATTAAGAGGGACTCTGCTCACCTGGAAGTTGAAAAAATGGCTTGGGGCAGGCCTATGCTGGGAGCAGCCAGGCTGTAACATGCCAAGTCTTGAGAACAGTAATACCTACACAGCCTCTTTTCCACCAATCCTGTGCTCCAGAGGGGACCATGTTCATTTTTTCCTACTGGAAAATGCAGTAGATGCTAGATTTTAGAGAACTTTTTAGAACTTGTAAAAGGCTATAGAAATGCAAGGTGGTAATATTATTCAAATGCTTTGGCACTGATTGCGAGGACCCTGTGAAAAGCCATTTGTACTTGCCTGCAGCAAGACCCTACACTGTGACAACCTAGTCATTAGACACAGTGACTTAAGAGTTTTATTTTTTATTGTTTTTTTAATTTATTTTTGAGAGACAGAGAGAAAGCATGAGCAGGGGAGGGTCAGAGAGAAACACACACAGAATCAGAAGCAGACTCCAGGCTCTGAGCTAGCTGTCAGCACAGAGCCCGATGCGGGGCTCGAACCCATGAATCATGAGATCATGACCTGAGCCGAAGCCCAGTGCTTAACTGACTGAGCCACCCAGGTGCCCCAAGAGTTTTGATGTGTGTATGTGCTTTAGAATTTTAAAAACTTGCCATGCTTAAAGGAACTCAATCTATCCTCTCAACTCCTCAATCTCAGTTTCTCTGTCTGAAACTCTCAATCTTTTGAACTGTCTAATGATTTTCTCTCTCTTTTTCTCTCTCTCTGTCTCTGTCTCTCTGTCTCTCTGTTTTTTAATACCATGTTCCTGGCCTTGGCAGAATACATATGGCTTTATGTTACTTCCTCCTGATCTGATTATGCTCATGACAGCCACTACTCAGAGTGATTATGAGAAGTTGATAGAAATATTCTGTAGTCTCCCATCCCTTGTCTCAAGAATCCGAGAGTATCATCTGTATAGGTCAATGTGGACCTGAGTTTCAGTGAGTGGGGCCCAACAGTAGGAGGAGTCTCTGCTTGCTCTCCTCGGAGTTATATCAGAGACATGCCTTTCTAGTTTTGGTTTGTTCATGTTCATGATTGTGTGACCTTGGACAATTTCCTCACTTCTATGAGCCTCAGCTTTTTTTTTTTTCTTAATTTTAGGTAGTTAACATACTGTGCATTATTGGTTTCAGGAGTAGAAGTCAGTGATTCCTCTCTTATAAAAATACCCAGTGCTCATTGCAAGTGCCCTCCTTACTACCCATTACCCACCTAGCCCATCTGCTATCTACGTTCCTCTGGCAACCCATAGTTTCTTCTTTATCATTAAGAGTCTCTTGTGATTTGTTTCCCTTTCTCTTCCCCCACTCCCATATGATCATCTATTTTGTTTCTTGAATTCCACATATGAGTAAAATCAAATGGCATTTGTCTTTGTTGGAATGACTTATTTTGCTTAGCATAATACATTCTAGTTCCATCTATGTCATGGGAAATGGCAAGATTACATTCCTTTTGATGACTGAGTAATATTTCTCTATCTGGTTATCTATCTATCTATCTATCTATCTACTTCTTTATCCATTCATCAGTCGATGGGTATTTAGGATACTAACCCTTGATCTGATGTGTCATTTACAAATATCTTTTCACATTCCATAGGCCACCTTTTAGTTTTGTTGATTATTTCCTTTGCTGTGTAGAACCATTTTATGTTGATGAAATCCCAATAGCTCATGTTTGCCTTTCCCACCAATCCTTCAGCAACATATCTAAAGAGCTTGCTGCCTGTGTTCTCCTCTAGGAATTTGATGGTTTCCTGTCTCACATTTAGATCATTCCTCCATTTTGAGTTTATTTTTGTGTGTGGAGTAAGAAAGTCCATTTCTTCCTTTGAATGTTGCTGTCCAGTTTTCCCAACACCATTTGCTGAAGAGACTTTTTTCCACTGGATAGTCTTTGCTGCTTTGTCAAAAATGAGTTGACCATATAGCTGTGGGTTCGTTTCTGGGTTCTCTCTTCTATTCCATTGACCTATGTGTCTGTTTTTGTGCCAGTATCATACTGTCTTTATGACTACAACTTTGTAATATAGCTTGAAATCCAGAATTGTGATTCCTCCAGTTTTGTTTTTTCATTTTCAGAATTTCTTAGGCTATACAAATTTTAGGATTGTTCATTCTAGCTCTGAAAAAGATGCTGGTGGTATTTTGATAGGGATCGCATTAAATGTGTAGATTAAATTGGGTAATATAAACATTTTAACAATGTTTATTCTTCCAATCCATGAGCATGGAATGGTTTTCCATTTCTTTGTTTTCTCTTTAATTTCTTTCATAAGTGTTTTATGGTTTTCAGAGTATAGTTCTTTTCCCTCTTTATTTACATTTATTCCTAGTTATCTTATGATTTTGGGTATGATTGCAAATGGGATCGATTCCTTGACTTCTCTTTCTGCAGCTTCATTATTGGTGTATAGAAATGCAACAGATTTGGATACATTAATTTTATATCATGTGACTTTTTTAAATTCATGTGTTAGTTCTAGCAATTTTTTGTGGAGTCTTTTGGATTTTGTACATAGACTTATGCTATCTGTGAAGAGTGAAAGTCTGACTTCTTCCTTGAAAACTTGAATTCCTTTTATTTCTTTTTGTTGTCTGATTGTTGAGGCTAAGAATTCTAGTACTATGTTAAATAGTAATGGTGAGAGTGAACATCCTTGTTTTGTTCCTGACCATAGAGTAAAGGCTCTCAGTTTTCCCCCACTGATGATGATATTAGCTGTGGGCCTTTCCTATATGGAAAGGTATGTTTCCATCTATCCCTACTTTGTTGAGAGTTTTTATCAAGAATGAATGCTGTATTTTGTCAAATGCCTTTCCTGCATTTATTGCCAGGATCATATGGTTCTTATCCTTTATTTTATTTATGTGGTGTAACACATCGATTGATTTGGGAATATTGAACCACCCATACAACCCAGGAATAAATCCCACTTGATCATGGTGAATAATTCTTTTTTAAATTTATTTATTTTTTTTTTTTTTGAGAGAAAGAGAGAGACAGCATGAGCAGGGGAGGGTCAGAGAGAGATGGAGACACAGAATCTGAAGACAGGCTCCAGGCTTTGAGGTAGCTGTCAGCACAGAACCTGATGTGGGGCTCGGACCCATGAACAGTGAGATCTTGACCTGGGCCAAAGCCGGGTGCATAACCAACTGAGCCACCCAGGCACCCCAGTAATTCGTTTAGTGAACTATTGAATCAGATTGGTTAATAACTTGTTGAGAATTACTGCATCCAGGTTCATCACTGATATTGCCCTGGAATTCTCCTTTTTAGTGGGGTATTTGTCTGCTTTTAGAATTAAGATAATGCTGGTTTCCTAGAAGGAGTTTGGAACTTTTCCTTCTATTTCTAATCATTGGAATAGTTTGAGAAGAATAGGTATTAATCCTTCTTTAAATGTCTGGTACAATTCTGCTAGCAAGCCATCTGGGCCAGGACTCTTTTGTTGGTAGATTTTTGATAACACATTGAATTTCTTTGCTGGCTATGGGTCTGTTCAAATTTTGTATTCCTTTCTGTTTCCCTTTGGTAGTTTGTGAGTTTCTAGGAATTTATCCATTTCTTCCACATTGCGCAATTTGTTGTCATATAATTTTTTATAGTATTCTCTCATGATTGTTTGTATTTCTGTGGTATTGGTTGTGACCTCTCCTTTTTCATTTCTGATTTTATCTATGTGGGTCCTCTCTCTCTCTTTTTTTTTTTTTTTTTTTTTTTTGTAAATCTGGCTGGGCGGGGTAACTAATTTTGTTAATTATTTCAAAGAACCAGCTTTTAGTTTCATTTATCTGTTCTACAGTTGTTGTAATTGTTGTTGTTTTGTTATAATTTATTTCTGTTCTAATCTTTATTATTTCCCTTCTGCCAGCTTAGGCTTTATTTGCTGTTACTTATCTAGTTCCCTTAGGTGTAAGGTTAGGTTTTGTATTTGCTTCTTGAGATAGACCTGAATTGCAAAGCTGTCATGTTTTCATTTTCATTTGCTTCCATACATTTTTTATTTCTTCTTTAATTTCCTGGTTAGCCCATTTATTCTTTAGTAGGATGTTCTTTAACCTCCATGTGTTTGAGGGCTTTCCAAATTTTTTCTTCTGGTTTATTTTTAAGTTTCATTGCATGATGATCTGAAAATATGGATGGCATGATCTCAATATTTTTGTAATTCTTGAGGGCTGAACACCCAGTATGTGATCTATTCTGGAGAAAGTTCCATGTGTGTACTGAAGAACAATGTGTATTCTGCTGCTTTAGGATGAAATACTCTGAATATTTCTGTTCAGTACATCCAATCTAGTGTGTCCTTCAAAGCCATTTTTTCCTTGTTGATTTTGTGCTTAGATTTTCTGTCCGTTGCTGTAAGTGGGGTATTAAAATCCCTTACTATTATGTTATTATTATCAGTGAGGTTTTTTTATGTTTATGATTAATTGGTTTATATATTTGGGTGTTCCAAGTTGGAGGCATAAATATTACAATTGTTAGATCTTCTTGACGGATAGACCCCTTAATTATGATACAGTGCCCTTCTTCATCTCTTGGTACAGTCTTTGCTTTAAAATCTAGTTTTACTGAAATAAGTATGGGTAATCCTGCTTTATTTTGACATCCGCTAGCATGATAGATCATTCTCCATTCTCTCACTTTCAATCTGCTTGTGTCTTTAGGTCTATAATGAGTCTCTTATAGGCAGAATATATATAGGTCTTTTTTTATCCATTCTGATACACTATGCCTTTTGATTGGAACATTTAGTCCATTTACATTCAGAGTGATTATTGAAAGATATGAATTTAGTGTCATTGTGTTGCGTGTATAGTTGGTCTTTCTGGTCATGTTCTCTGGTCCTTTATAGTCTTCGTTGCTTTTTTTTTCTTCTTCCACTCAAAGGGTCTCCCTTAAAATTTCTTGCAGGGCTGGTATGGTGGTCAGAAAACCCTTTGGCTTTTTTTTTTTAAATCTGGGAATCTCTCCTTCTACTTTGAATGACAGCTTTTCTGGATAGAGTATTCCTGGTTGCATTTTTCCACCCTTCAGCATGTTGAATATATATTGTCACTCCATTCTAGCCTGACAAGTTTCTTGGAGAGATCTGCTGCATACTTGATCCTGTAGATACTCTTGTAGGTTAAGGACTTTTTTCCCTTGCTGCTTTCATGATCATGTCCTTGTTTGTGTGTTTTACGAATTTGGCTATGATATGTCTTGGTGATGGCCAGCTATTGTTGAATTTAATAGGGGTTCTCTGTGCTTCTGTGCTTCTTGGATTTTGATATTTGAGACTTTCCTCAGAGTAGGGAAGTTTCCATTTATAATTTGTTTACATAAAGTTTCATCCCCCTTTCTCTTTCTTCATGTTCTGGGACTCCAATGATATGAATGTTATTAAGTTTTAATAAATTGCTGAATTTGGTTGTCTCCATTTGTGATTCTTGACCTTTGTTTCCCTTTTGTTTAAGCTTCATTATTTTATATCATCTTATCTTCTATATATCAAATTTGCTTCTCTGCTGCATCCATCCTCAATTTTATGCCCTCCATTTGGGTTTGCATCTTGATTATAGCATTTTTAATATTTGCCTTACTAGATTTTAGTTCTTTTATCTCTACAGTAAGGGATTCTCTGGTGTCCTGTATGCTTTTTCCAAGCCCAGCTAGAATCTCTCTTTTTTAAATAGTTTATTTTCAAATTGGATTCCATATAACACCCAGTACTTCTCCCCACAAGTGCCCCCCACCATGACCATCACCCACCTCCCTCCAACCCCTTCCCCCTTCAGTCCATGGTTCATTTACAGTATTCAATAATCTCTCATGATTTGTGTCCCTCACTCTCCCCAGCTCTCTTTCTCCTTCCTCTCCCCATGGTCCTCTGTTAGGTTTCTCCTGCTAGAACTATGAGTGCAAACATATGGTATCTATCCGTCTCTACCTGACTTATTTTGCCTAGCATGACACCCTCGAGGTCCATCCACTTTCCTACAAATGGTGATAGTTCATTCTTCCTCATTGCCATATAGTAGTACTCCATTGTTTATATATATCACATCTTCTGGATCCATTCATCAGGTGATGGACATTTAGGCTCTTTCCATGATTTGGCTATTGTAAAAAGTGCCGCTATGAACATTGGGTACATGTGCTCCTATGCATCAGCACTTCTGTATCCTTTGGGTAAATCCCTAGCAGTGCTATTGCTGGATCATAGGGGAGTTCTACTGATAGAGTTTTGAGGAGCCTCCACACTGTTTCCAGAGCGGCTGCACCAGTTTACATTCCCACCAACAGTGTAGGAGGGTGCCTGTTCTCCACACCCTCGCCAGTGACTATATTCTCTTGATTTGGTTTTTAGTGATTCTGACTGGTGTGAGGTGGTATCTCAGTGTGGTTTTGGTTTGTATTTCCCTGATGAGTGATGCTGAACATCATTTCATGTGCCTGTTGGCCATCTGGATGTCCTCTTTGGAGAAGTATCTATTTAGGTCTTTTGCCCATTTCTTCACTGGATTATTCATTTTTCGTGTATGGAGTTTAGTGAGCTCCTTGTAGATTTTGGATACTAGCCCTTTATCTGATATGTCATTTGCAACTATCTTTTCCCATTCTGTCGGTTGCCTGTTAGTTTCTTTTTTTATTGTTTCCTTTGCCTTTCAGAAGCTTTTTTACTTGATGAGGTCCTGGTAGTTCATATTTGTTCTTGATTCCCTTGCCTCTGCAGATGTGTCCAGGAAGAAATTGCTGCTATTGAGGTCTAGGAGGCTATTTCCTGCTTTCTCCTCAAGGGTTTTAATGGTTCCTGTCTCACATTCAAATCCTTTATCCATTTTGAGTTTATTTTTGTGAATAGTATAAGGAAGTGGTCTAGTTTCATTTTTCTACATGTCGCTGTCCAGCTCTGCCAACACCACCTGTTGAAGAGGCTGTCCTTTTTCCATTGGATACTCCTTCTTGCTTTGCAAAAGATTAATTGGCCATATACTTGTGGGTCCATATCTGGGTTCTCTATTCTATTCCATTGTTCCATGTGTCTTTTTTGGTGCCAATACCATACTGTCTTGACGATGACAGCTTTGTAGGAGACGCTAAAGTCTGGGATTGTGATGCCTCCCGTTTTGGTTTTCTTCTTTAGTATTACTTTGGCTATTCGGGGATTTTTGTGGTTCCATATGAATTTTAAGATAGTTTGTTCTAGCTTTGAGAAGAATGCTGGTGCAACTTTGATGGGGATTGCATTGAATGTGTAAATTGCTTTTGGTAATAATGACACTTTAACAAAGTTTATTATCCCAATCCATGAGCACTAAATATTTTTCCATTTCATTGTGTCTTCTTCAATTTCCTTCATAAGTCTTCTATAGTTTTCAGCATACAGGTCTTTTACATCTTTGGTTAGGTTTATTCCTAGGTAGTTTATGGTTTTTCATGCAATTGTGAATGAGATCTGTTTCTTGCTTTCTCTTTCTGTTGCTTCATTTTTGGTGTATAAGAATGCAACTGATTTCTGTACATTGACTTTGTACCCTGCAACTTTACTGAATTCATTGATCAGTTCTAGAAGGACTCTGGTGGAGTCAATCGGGTTTTCCATGTAAAGTATCATGTCATCTGCGAAAAGGGAAAGTTTGACTTTTTTGCCAATTCTGATGTGCTTTATTTCCTTTTGTTGTCTGATTGCTGATTCTAGGACTTCTAACACTATGTTAAACAACAGGGGTGAGAGTGAACATCCCTGACATGTCCCTGATTTCAGGGCGAAAGCTCTTAGTTTTTCTCCATTGAGGATATCATTGGCTGTGGGCCTTTCATAAATGGCTTTTATGATGTTTAAGTAAGTTCCTGCTATCCCGGATTTCTTGAGGGTTTTTATTAAGTAGAGATGTTGTATTCTGTCAAATACTTTTTCCGTGTCTATCGACAGGGTCATATGGTTTTTTTCTTTTGTTTTGTTAATGTGATATATCGCATTACTGGATTTGTGAATATTGAACCAGCCTTGTAACTCAGGAATAAATCCCACCTGATCATAATAGATGATACTTTTTATGCTTTTGAATTTGATTTGGTAGTATATTGTTGAGTATTTTTGCATCTGTATTCATTAAGGGTATTGGCCTGTAGTTCTCTTTTTTTGTTGGGTCTCTGCCTGGCTTAGGAATCAGAGTGATATTTGCTTCATAGAATGAGTCCGGTAGTCTTCCTTCCATTTTTATTTTTTGGAATAGCTTGTGAAGGATCGGCATTAACTCTGCTTTAAACGTCTGTTAGGATTCCCCTGGGAATCCATCCGATCCTAGGCTTCCTTTAGTTGGGAGATTTTTGATAACTGATTTTATTTCTTCACTGGTTATGGGTCTGTTCAGATTTTCTATCTCTTCCTGTTTGAATTTTGATAGTGCATGTGTTTTTAGAAATTTGTCCATTTCTTCCAGATTGTCCTGTTTTTTGGCATATATTTTTTCATAGTAATCTCTGATGATTGCTTGTATTTCTGAAGGATGTTGTAATAGATTCATTTTCCTTCATGATTTTGTCTATTTGGGTGTTCTCTCTCTTCCTTTTGAGGAGCCTAGCTAGAGGTTCATCAATGTTGTTTATTTTTTCGAAAAACCATCTCTTGGATTCATTGATCCGTTCAATTGTTTTTGTGGATTAGATCTTGTTTAATTCTGCTCTGATCTTTATTATTTCTTTTCTTTTGCTGAGTTTGTGGTGTTCTTCCTGTTCTCTTTCTAGTTTTAGGTGTTCTGTTAGGTTTTGAGTTTGTGCTTTTTCTAGTTTGTTGAAATAGGCCTGGATTGCAATGAACTTTCCTCTTAAGACTGCCTTTGTTGCGTCCCAGAGAGTTTGAATTGTTGTATTCTCATTTTCATTGGTCTCCATATATTTTTTAATTTCCTCTCTAATTGCCTGATTTGCCCAATCATTCTTTAGTAGGGTAGTATTAAACCTCCACATTTTTGGAGGTTTTCCTGACTTCTTCCTGTAGTTGATTTCGAGTTTCATAGCATTGTGATCTGAAAGTGTGCATGGTATGATGTCACATATTTTGTATTTATGGAAGGCTGTTTTATGACCCAGTATGTGATCAATCTTGGAGAATGTCCCATGTGCACTCAAGAAGAAAGTGAATTCCCTAGTGTCAGGATGCAGAGCTTTACATATATCTATTAATTCCATCTGCTCCAGTGCGCCATTCAGGTCTATTGTTTCTTTAGTGATGTTTTTAATCTGGATGACCTATCCATTGTTTTAAGTGAGGTATTAAAGGCCCCTGCAATTAGCACATTCTTATCAATAAGATTGCTTCTGATTGTGATTAATTGTTTTATGTATCTAGGAGCTCCCAAATTCGTCGCATATATGTTTATAATTATTAGCTCTTCTCCATGTAGAGAACCTGTAATTATTATATAATGTCCTTCTTCATCTTTTGTTACTGCCTTTATTTTAAAGTTCAGTTTGTCTGATATAAGTATGGCTACTCCAGCTTTCTTTTGGCTTCCAGGGAAATTTTTGTGTATAATTTGGTCCATCACCCCTTCAAGCACTCTGTCTTTGTCTTCCTCTTCAGGAACTCCTATGATAAGGACATTGTTCCATTTGATTGTATTACTCCGGTCTCTGATTCTCCTTTCGTGCTCCTGAATCATTTTATCTCTCTTTATCTTGGCCTCCTCTTTTGCTATAACTGTTTCTTCTAATTCACTTATTCTCCTCTCTGCTTCTTCAATCCGTGCATTGGCAGCCTCCATCTTCTTATTCATCTCATTTATAGCCTTTTCGAACTTGTCACAGCTATTTTGAAGGTTCCTAGTCTTTGTATCAATATCTTCTCTGATAGCTTCTATGTTTTTTTCAAGCCCAGCAATTAATTTTATGACAATCGTTCTAA
>NC_043717.1:46515680-46522180 GCF_006229205.1 Suricata suricatta | reverse complement strand
GCAAGCGGCGCATGGTGGGGACAGCGACAGTCAGAGATACAGGACAGACTGAGAGCTTAAAACCTGCAGTGGGGGTTGGGGGAGATAAGGATGGGATAAAGGGAAAACTATCTGGATGGTAAGAGTTGATCTAAGCACAGCAGTGTCTAATTGTTGGTCTTTCCCAGATTCCAGGGGGAAAGGGAGAAAAGAAGGAAATAGGAAAATATTAAAGAAGGGGGAGGGGGGAGTAAAAATACTAAGAAAAAAACAACTTAATGGTAATAATCAAAAGCACAGTAGGTCTCCACTGCAGATGGGCGTGGCTTGGTGTAGGTAGGTCAGGTCTCAGGGGCTCTCTCTGAGGCCCTGCCTTGGTGGATGCGGGGGAGAAGAATGGCGATGGGCACCCCAAGCCCCCCTCAGACCATGCATTGCCAGCCGCTTTCCTGAGTCCAACCTTCTTGTGCCTCGGGCAGATCTAATTGTTTCTGTTTTTTAAGTTCTGTCCGGTTTCTAAGTCCTTGCCCGCGCACTCAATATTGCTACCACTGTTAACATCTCCTCCAAGGGGGCGGCTTTCTGATTGGGATTAAATAGGAGGATTGTGAAGTCAGAGTTCTACCCTGGCTCCGCCTGCAGTTGGTGAGCTGCCGGGCGAGGGGGAATACCCCCGCTGAAGGGACAGATATCTCTCTCAGGGCTCAATGGACCTCACTCCAGGGCTAAATCTCTCCTCTGCAGGGATTAGGCTGTGAGTGATTCAGTCTCTACTTCTCTTCCCCTGGTCTCTCCTGCCTTACCTGGCGGAGCCATGAGCAGCTGTGACGGTCTGTGCACCTCTGGATACCCGGCTGCCCCGAGTGAGTGGCTGTCCCAGGAACTGTCTGCCTCTGGTCTCACAGCCACCCCGCCCATGTGGCTGTCCCCTGAGCTGGTAGTCTGTGGACACAAGGGTTTCAGCAGGCCCAGCACCAAGCCTCTGGGCGCTTTGTCTCCAGTCCCAGCGCTCCCTCCCTTAATGTCTCTGGTCCCAGCTTGCACTCACTCACTGAGGCAACCATGAGACTGCTGTCGATAAGGAGTCTGTCTGCACACCTCAGTTCATGGAGATCAGAGAGCTGTGGCTTTTTAATTCTTCTCAGTTTGATAATTGTGGGTGGACAGAGGTAATGGGGCTCCTTACTTCTCCGCCATCTTGCCGCTCCCCCAGCTAGTATCTCTTTAATCATTGTTCTATTTTATTTTATTTTAAGTCTATTTATTTATTTTGAGAAAGGGAGAGGGTAGGGGAGAGGGATAGAGAGGAGTGAAAGAATCCCAAGCAGGTTTTGCACTTATAGCGTGGAGCCCGACACACGGCTTGAACACATGAATGATGAGAACATGACCTGAGCTGAAATGAAGAGTTGGACGTTTAACTGACTGAGCTACTAGGCACTCCTATAATTGTTGTTTTATGTTCTATTTCAAGCACCTTACTTATATTGCACTGATTAAATTTCTTCTTGTTCTTTCTTACAAGATGAATTCCTCCATCTTGTCATTTTGGAAGAAGAATAAACAATAATAATAGAATGAAATAACAACTAAAGAAGTTTAAAAATCATTAAGGCAAACTAGATCTTAGGTGTTTTTGGTCTGCTTGTTAAGAGATGCTTGATAGAAAAAAAAGAGAAAAGAGATAATAAGAAAGAAAAAATTTTAATTAAAAAATATAAAACAAATTTTAAAATTTGCCCTTTGTATATCCAGGAAACTAAAGAAAAGATAAACAACAAAAACAAAATCAGAAGCCACAAAAACAACAACAAAAAAATCACATGAACAACCAAAAAAACCCCAAATGAAGCTAGATGCAGTTTCCCCTATTACTGAATCTTTGCAGCACTCCTTGGTCAGTAGACTAAGCATGTAGATAATATTTGTGCCAGTCTTCTGTCAGAGGAACCTGATGCTCTGATTCTCAGGGAAACTTGCCCTAGTGGAGATGTGATTGGAGGGCACAGGTGAACGGGGTTTCCTGTAAAGGCTCCATTCTCCACTTGATAACGCTGTTTAGCTCACTGAGGTCTATCACTGTTGGTGGGCTAATGGTGAAAATGGCTTTATTCCACAGTGTTGTCTCAGAATGAGAAACTCGGGCCCTCACAGATGTGCCATCAATCACCCTTCCTGTGTCTGCCATTTCTGTCAGCTACCCACCTTCTCCCTGTCTACTTTCCACCTACCAGACAGTGCCTCTCTCCAGTTTTATCTCAGGCACAGCTGTGTTTCAAAGCCCCACACTTCAGTCACCACAATCCCCTCCCCTGTGATTTTGATCTGCAGTGATCTTCTGGGGCAGGGTCTTGCCACACTGTGGCCAGGGCTGGCTTGTCTCAGGAAATGGTCATGCCACCGTGCAGTGGCAAGTTAGAGTTTATGATAAATCATAACAAACAGCCAGTGCAAAGGTTTGCTGCCCTCAGCTGGTTTCTTTGTTCCTATATGGGTGATTTTGCCCATGGAAAGGCTATACTCACCTCTACCAAATGTACTTCAAGCAGAGGCACTGCTTCTCCCCATGAGACCCAGGGGGTTCTCAGATGTGTTGCCTTTTCCAGGGGCTCCACCCTGCTTCCTCACTGGGTAACCACCAAGGGTTGACCTCTGAAACCTCAGACTGTGCTCTGCTCTTTGTAAACAGCTGGTAGTATTGAAACCCTCTCCTTTTCCCCCATCAATGTTTTTGGAGATTAGTTTTCTTGTGGAGTCCCCTGTGCATGTTTTCATTCTTTCTTTCTAGATGCTTTCAGGGGGAGTGTTTTCTTGTGTGAATCTGATGCACTGTGTTCTCTTCCCCTCTGTCTTTCTCTTCTTTGTGAAAATGGCTCCCTCCCCTCTGGGGCACAATGGCTCTTCCCCCATCCCAGTTCACCTCTCTGGACCACATACTTGCTACATTCTCTCCCTCAAAATATGCAGATTGTTCTGTTAATCATCAGATCAATTTTCTAGCTGTTCAAGTGATTTGATATTGATCTAGCTGTATTTGAGGGATGAGACAAGCCCAAGGTCTCACTACTCTGCCTTCTTAATCTCAGCTTCTTCATCCTTTTGGTAAGAATATGAATTCCTGCCCTGTATCACTTCTTTGAAATGGACATAAAAAGTATTTTGAAAACTGTAAAGAAAGGTGGCAAAATCGCTGTCATTATTACTGCCATTATCTATGTAGCTTGGATTCTTCAGAAGGAGGTTGTACTTTCAAATTGACAAACAATTACTGCTTTCATGCTAAGTCTGAGATTCTGCACTTAGTACTGTAAGGGTATGTAGAGATAAACAGTAGTACGCTAGAGGCAGCTTGTACCAGCTTTCAAAAATCAATTGTGCACATCTCTTCAACTCCACATTCAATGACATCACATTGTTAGACAAAATAAGCAATGATGAGTGTAGTACTACCATGGAAAATCAGCAAACACTGCAAATCTGGGCCTTTTTCCCCTCAGATATCTAGAACTGGAGCTGCCAATCTAGCGGTGGTGGTGGAGGTGGTGTGTGGGTGTGTGTACATGCATACAATATGTAAAAGTGGTAAAGTAAATAAGCACATAATTAGGATAGATAAAAGTACTAAGTTTAACCATGTGATATTTCTATTTGGGCCTGTCAAAAATAGCCACATATTGGCAATTTCATATGGTTCAATTTAATGGAATGTCATCTATAGCAGTGAAGATACCTGGAATGGAGGAAGATTTCCCAAGACCTCTTATATTATCTGAGACTAAGCTGGAGTTAGGCCCCCAAACTCCTAGGTATTAACCCTAAAGGGTTGAAAACCACTTTATGTCCCCTAATTCCTTGTCAAAATAGAGAAATCTCGGGGCACCTGGGTGGCTCAGTCAGTTAAGTATCCGACTCCAGCTCAGGACATGATCTCGTGGTCTGTGAGTTTGAACTCGCATAAAGCTTTGTGCTGACAGCTCAGAGCCTGGAGCATGCCTCAGATTCTGTGTCTCCCTCTCTGTGCCCCTCCCTTGCTCATGCTCTGTCTCTCAAAAATAAATAAATGTTAAAATTTTAAAAAAAAGCAAAACTCTCTGACATGAGAATCATAGTGCTGATGAAGTAAGATAACCACAGGTCTTTTGTTTCATTGTCTTCTCTAAGTTAAATGTTAAAACTCAAGCCATATCTTATGCTGTATACTTTTTGCCTGAACATACACTTTCTCTTTCCCTCACTCTCATTCTTTTTCTCTACACTCCACCCTCACCACTCTGCTTGTGTCTTGCATTCTGAGAGTGCCAAGATTAGAGGATATCCAGAGAAGAGAAAAGGATAATGATTATGACAGTTGGAAATAAAATCATTGAGGAAAGGTGGAAGGAATTTTGCTTTGAGAAAATAAATTTGCCTATCAACAGAATAATAGTGTTTATGTCTCCAAAGATTGATATACAGATGATGCTATAATGCCTCTTTCGATTTTCTGAAGCCAGAAAAATTCAAAATTTCAGTTAATGGCATTACCAGTGAATCATTCTCTTATATAGAGTTGTCTTTGACTCTTTTCTCTCACTCAGTATCTATATCTAATCAGTACCGAATTCTGTTGCTTCTACCTCTTATATATCTCTTGAATCCATTCCCTACTATCCATCTATACCTCTACTACTTCTGCTACTGCCACAAGAATGTGCTTTAGAAATAACCCTGCTGCTCAGACTATGCCTCTTGTGAAGTCACCATTGCTTATGACATCAAGACTAACTTCCTCAACTTGACATTTAAAGCTTTCTATCTTATGACTCCAACCATTTTTTTAGTCCCAGATCACATCATTCTATATATTAGATGCTTCATCTGTTTTTGCTGCAGGCTATTGACTATGTTAGCTGGGTTTTTGGTTTTGTTTTGTTTAGTTTTTGGTAGTTACCCTTTATCACCGTGAGAAATTCTCTATTTCTAATTTTTTTAAATAGTTTATCTTCAAATTGGTTTCCATATAACACCCAGTGCTCTTCCCCATAAGTGACCTCCTCCAACACCACCACCTCTTTTCTTCCCTCCCCCTTCCCCTTCAATCCTCAGTTCATATTCAGATTTCAATAGTCTCTCAAGTTTTGCGTCCCTCTCTCTCCCCAAATTTCTTTCCCTCTTCCCCTCCCCCTGGTCCTCCATTAAGTTTCTCCTGGTCTCCAGGTAGACCTATGAGTGCAAACATATGGTATCTGTCCTTCTCAGCCTCACTTATTTCGCTTAGCAGGACACCCAAGAGGTCCATCCACTTTGTTACAAATGGCCATATTTCATTCTTTCTCATTGTCATTTAATACTCCATTGTGTGTGTGTGTGTGTGTGTGTGTGTGTGTGTGTGTGTGTGTGTATCACATCTTCTTTATCCATTCATCAGGTGATGGACATTAGGCTATTTCCATGTTTTGGCTATTGTTGACAGTGCTGCTATGAACATGGGAATACATGTGCTCCTATGTATCAGCACTTCTGTATCAATTGGGTAAATCCATAGCAGTGCTATTGCTCGGTCATAAGGGAGTTCTACTGATAATTTTTTGAGGAACCTCCACACTGTTTTCCAGAGCGGCTGCACCAGTTTACATTCCCACCAACAGTGTAGGAGGGTGCCCGTCTCTCCACACCCTCGCCAGCATCTATATTCTCTTGATTTGTTCATTTTAGCCACTCTGAATGCCATGAGGTGGTACCTCAGTGTGGTTTTGACTTGTGTTTTCCTGATGATGAGTGATGTTGAGCATCATTTCATGTGCCTGTAGGCCATCTGGATGTTCTCTTTGGAGAAGTGTCTGTTTATGTCTTCTGCCCATTTCTTCACTGGGATATTTGTTTTATGGGTGTGGCGTTTGGTGAGTTCCTTGTAGATTTTGGATACTATCCCTTTATCTGATATGTCATTTGCCACTATCTTTTCCCATTCTCTCAGTTGCCTATTAGTTTTCTTGATTGTTTCCTTTGCAGTGCAGAATCTTTTTATCTTGAGGTCCCAAGAGTTCAGTTTTGCTTTCATTTCCCTTGCATTTGAAGATGTGTCAAATAGACAGTTGCTGCAGTTGAGGTCAAGGAGGTTGTTTCATACTTTCTCCTCAAGGGTTTTGATGGTTTGCTGTCTCACATTCAGGCTCTTCAGTCATTTTGAGTTTATTTCTGTGTACAGTGTAAGAAAGTGGTCTAGTTTCACTCTTCTGCATGTTGCTGTTCAGTTCTCCCAGCACCACCTGCTAAAGAGGCAGTCTTTTTTCCATCAGATACTCGTTATTAGGAAAAGGTGCTGTATTTTGTCAAATGCTTTTTCTGCATCTATCGACAGGATCATATGGTTTTTATCCTTTCTTTTGTTAATGTGATGAATCACATTGATGGATTTGCGGATATTGAACCATCCCTGTAACCCAGGAATGAATCCCACTTGATCGTGATGGATAATTCTTTTTACATGCTGTTGAATTCGATTTGCTAGTATCTTGTTGAGTATTTTTGCATCTGTATTC
>NC_043717.1:46485335-46515580 GCF_006229205.1 Suricata suricatta | reverse complement strand
GGAGACAACAAAGGACAGTAGACCGTTTAAAAGTGTATGACCAGTTTAGGGGAGAAGTAAGGATGAGATACAGGAGAATCTATCTGGGTTGCGAGAAGGTGAAAAAGTAAGGGAGAAAGGAGAAAGGAATATAAGGAGTAAAATTTAAAGGAATTGAGTAAAGAAAAAGGAAAAAAAAGGTAATAATGACAAAGAAATATGTACAAAACTAGTGAAGAAAAAAATTTTATATATTAAAAAAACAAACAACAAAAAAAACAAAACAAAAAAACAAAAAACGGAAAAAAAAAGCAAGCAGAAGCTCCCCCTGGTGGTAGGCTTGGTTTGATGGGGTAAGTCTTGGAGTCTGTTCTTGGAGGCTCCGCCCCTGCCTGAGGCGAAGTGAGCAGCAGGAGGTGAAGTGCCCACCTTCACAGACTCAATTGCAGAGTCCCCACCCCCAGTCTGGATCGCGATTGCAATGGGGGAAAGGAAAAAAACAAAAAGCAAAAAACCGAGTCTCTCTTAGTTTCAGATAGTTTTGCTCAAGAAGCTGTGTGCTGCTGGGAATGAGCTGGGAGCTCCTACAGTCTAAGCGTGCGCCCAGGCCTCCACCCGCCACCAACTCTTTGTTGGGGGTCCCGTCGGTGTGCGCCCTATTTTTTCCCTGTGGGGACCCGGGAATCGCGCAGTCCGTGCAGGGGGCGAGGTGTGCCGTGGAAATGCGGTCCATGGTCCCATTCCCAAAACCATGTTCGAATTGCTTGTGCCTGGCGCAGTCGCTGCTCCGGCTGCTTCCCGCCAGGGAGCGCCTCTCCAGAGCAGCTGCTTCTCACAGCCACAGAAGCCTCTGATTCCCCGCCGAGATGGCTTAGGACTGGAGGCTATTCCTTCTCTTGCGCCACCCCGATTCGGGATTCCGGCTACCCAGCAGTTATCTATGGAGTGGGTTTCTGTCTCCAAGTGCAGCCAAGCGTTCTATACCTCTTCCCCAGAGACAGTTCTATGAGCGTGTTCCGACTCTGTCTTTTCCCTTTGTCTCTCGGGCACTGCTCACTTGCACCACGTTGGGCTGGGGATCTTACCTCCCCTGCCCATCCTGGGCTGGCCCATTTTCGGATCTCCCCCATTCGCCCCCACTCACTCAGGTATCCTTGAGGTTCTATTCCTTCTGGAGTTCGTATTTTCTCCTTCCACTCTGGCAGATGAATGTAATATCCTTCTCAGTTCGATAAATGGTGTGGACGGAGTTTACAGAGCTCCCTTCCTCTCCACCATCTTGGCTCCACCCCCCTAGTAGGGTGGTTTTTAACCTCCACATTTTAAGAGGTTTTCCAGACTTTTTCCTGTGGTTCATTTCAAGTTTCATAGCATTGTGATCTGAAAGTGTGCATGGTATGATCTCTATTTGTTTCGACTTATGGAGGGCTGCTTTATGCCCCAGTATGTGATCTATCTGGAGAATGTGCCATGTGCACTTGAAGAGAAGGTGAATTTCCTAACTTCATGGTGCAGAGTTCTAAATATATCTATCAGTTCCATCTGTTCCAATGTGTCATTCAGGTCCATTGCTTCTTTAATGATTTTTTATCTAGTTTATCCATTGCTGTCAGTGTAGTATTAAACTTCCCTGCAATTAGCACATTGTTATCAATAATATTGTTTCTGTTTATGATTAATTGTTTTATGTATTTGGGTGCTCCCGAATTTGGTGCATAGATATTTATAATTGTTAGCTATTCCTGATGGTGAGATCCTGTAATTATTATATGATGTCCTTTTTTGTCTCTTGTTACTGCCTTTACTTTAAAGTTCAGTTTTTCTGATATAAGTATGGCTACTCTGGCTTTCCTTTGGCTTCCAGGCACATGATAGATATTTCTTTATCCCTTTACTCTCAACCTGAAGGTATCTTCAGGGCGAAAATGAGTCTGTTGTAGACAGGAAATAGATGGATTTTGTTTTTTTTTTTTATCCATTCTGCTACTCTGTGTCATTTGGTTGGAGCATTCAGTCCATTTACATTCAGTGTTATTATTGAAAAATGTGGGTTTATAGTCATTGTGTTCTCCCTAGAATTCATGTTTATAGTGGTTTCTCTGGCACCTTGTATTCTTTGCAACATTTCTCTCAAAGAGTCCCTCTTATGGTTTCTTGTAAGGCTGGTTTGGTGGTCATGAATTCTCTCAATTTTTGTTTACTTGGGAACACATTTACCTCTGTTTCTATTTTGAATGACAGGCTTGCTGGATAATTGATTCTTGGCTGCATGTTTTTTCTGTCCATCACTTTGCAGATTTCCTTCCATTCCTTCCTGGCCTGCCAAGTTTCATCAGATAGGTCTGTAACCACTCTGATAGGTTTCCCTTTGTACGTGAGGGCCCTTTTATTCCTAGCTGCTTTCTGAATTCTCTCTATATCTTTATCTTTTGCTAGATTCACTATGATATGCTGTGCCAAAAGCCAAATTAAATTACATCTTAAAGGGGTTCTTTGTGCCTCTTGAATTTGAATGTCTATCTTATTTCCCAGATTTGGGAAATTCTCAATTATAATTTGGTCTAGTATCCTTCTGGACCTTTCTCTCTGTCTTCCTCTTCAGGAATTCCTATGATACGGATGTTGTTCCATTTGATTGTATCACTCAGGTCTTGAATTCTCCTTTCCTGCTCCTGGATTAATTTCTCTCTCTTTTTTTCAGCTTCCTCTTTTGCTATAACTATATCTTCAAATTCACCTATTCTTCTCTCTGCCTCATCAATCCTTGAGGTGGCTGCCTCCATTTAATTATTCTCCTCATTTATAAGCTTTTTAAACTCATCACACGTATTTTCAAAGTTCCTAGTCATTGTTTCAGTTGCTTCTTTGATGCTCTTTTCAACCCCAGCAATTAATTTTATGACAAGCGTTTTAAATTCTTGATCAGGTATGTTGTTTAGATCTGCCTTGAGCAGTTCTATGTCTGTGACTTCCCCCTGGAAGTTCTTCAGGGGAGAGTCCCTCATTTTGTTATTTTTCCTAGTTTTCTGTCTCTTGTCAGCTTTAGAAAGCTTGTTGTGCACTTTGCACATGTTAATATTTTCTGTTAAAGGAGGCTTCTTGACTGTCCAAGGCCGGTCATTTCAGGAAATATTCGTTTAATGGTGTTTCTCAGTCTCTTGTGCTTTTGAATATTTATTTCATTATCTTGCGATGTTTGGGTCTCGCCATCAGGTGTACTTTGGCTTGTTTTTTGGGGGTAGCCTTAAGAAGGAAAACAGACAGACAAACACAGAGGGAACAGAAGCACACAAATGCACAGAAAAATCAAACAAAGAAAGAAACAAATTAAAACAGGGAAAGGAAAGAACGTAAATGGAGAGGAAAGAGATGAAAAGAAGAGAAGAAAAAAGTAAAGGGAGTCAGAGACAACAAAGTACAATGGGCATTCTAAAAGTGTATGACCAGTTGAGGGGAGAGATAAGGATGAGATTCAGGATAATATATCTGGATTGCAAGAAAGAAAAAAAAGATAGAAAGGAGAAAGAAAAACAGGAGAAAAAAATTTTAAAAAATTTAAAGTAAAAAAGATAATAATAATAAATAAGTATGAAAAATAGAAAAATGAAGAAAAAAAGCAGCAGCTCCTCCTTGTGAATAGGCGTGGTTTTGTGTAGTAGGTCTCGGGGGCTACTCTCAGAGCCTTCTGCAGCCATAGGTGTCTGCAGAGAGTAGAATGGCGGTACCCCAAGCTCTGCTGGGTCTAAGCACTGTAGGCCACTCTAATGAGTCTGATCTCCTTGTGCCACAACTGAGCCAAGTTTTATTTTCCAGGCCCACCTCAGTTAAAAGTCCTAGTCCATGTACTTTTATGCTACCACAGATGAGATGTACTTGCTTTGGTGGCTGGCTTCTTAGCTAGGATATGGTAGGGGGAGGGAGCAGTTTCTCTAGGTGGTGTCAGGGATTTATGCTGCTGCTGGAGGCGAGATGCACACCCTCACAGACAACTGCTGGCTCCCAGCCTCCAGCCAGGATAGGGATTGTGTAGGGGGAGGGTTTACCATCCTTTGGCTCAGGCTGGGGTTTGTGCTGCCACTGCCTTAGGCGAGGTATGCTGCCTGAGTGAGGTGCACAGCAGGAAGCAAAGTGCATGCCCTCACAGACATGCTGTGGACTCCCAGTCCCTAGTTGGGATAAGTATCGCATAGGTGGAGGGAGCAGTTTCTCTTGGTGCCAGCTGGGATTTGCACTGCTGCTGCCCAAGGCACCAGCACTGCCATAAATGAGCTGTGGGCTCCTGTGGCCAAATGGCGTGCCCCAGCCTCCACCGCCACTAACTCCCTGCCGGATCACATAGGGGTGGGGGCTCATTTTTCCCTGCTGGCACCCGGGATTCGGGATTCACGCAGCCAATCCTGGAGGTGTGATGTGCCATGGAAATGAGGTGTGTGCTCCCACTCCCTCAGCCAAGGCTGAAGTGCACACACCTGGGGCTCCTGCCACCAAGGCAGCCGACTTCCTGCTGGGATGGCACAGGGCTGGAAGCTATTTTTTCCCTATGACACCCAGGTTCAGGAATTGGGCTACCAAGCAGTTATATATGGAGTGAGAGTTTTTCTCTCTGAGCGTGGTTGAACGTTCTTTATCTCTTCCCTAAAGACAGTACTATGAGCGTATTTGATTTTTCTTTCTCTTCCCTTTGTCTCCCAGGAGCTCCATGTTCTTGCCCTGTGTTTGGCTGGGGCTCCCACCTCCCCTGCTCCTCTCAGGCTGGCCCATTTTCCAATCTCCCCAGTTTGCACTCACTCACTCAGGCATCTTTGAGCTTGTCTTCTTTCTGGCATCTGTATTTTCTCATTCCGCTCTTGATGATGAGAGTAATGTCCTTCTCAGTTCAATAGATGGGGCAGACGAAGCTTACAGAGCTCCCTTCCTCTCCGCCATCTTGGCTCCTCCTTCTCTATATTCCTAATTTGTTGAATGTTTTTGTCATGAAAATGTTGAATTTTGTCAAATGTTTTTCTGTATCTATTGAGATGATCATTTGATAGTTGTATTTTTTATATGGTCCGGAGGACAGGGGAGCCAGCCTATGTACCCCCAGCTGAATGGTCCCTGAGTAGGTGGTTGCTGTCAGTGAACTATCTATAGGAAAGAAAGAAGACAGACAACGTGAATGGTGGTAAAGCCACACTTTACTAAGAAAGTCAGTGTCTTTTATGCCATAGGGGTTTACACATTTTGTTTTCTCTTTAATGATTACAAAGCTTATGGTCCTTGAGAGAGTAAAAACATGCTCTGGGAAGGATCAAATTTTTTATCACAAAAGAAAGAACAGCCGTGAGAACAGAGGTAAAAAAAAAAAAAACAGGAATAAGGGAGTCTGTCTCTCAAAGAATCTTCTTTTCTTCAAGGTCCTTTAGCAGTTTTGTCTGGGCAAGATGCTTATCATTCAAGGAGTTAATTTTAGACAGAGGATTGTGTTTGCCACAACAGCAGGCAATGAGCTGGGAACAGAAATAAAGTAAGGGAAAGCAGGTGCCACTAACTGACCCAAGTTGATTCAAAACTTAAAGGTATATGCCTTCATTGCTTTTGCAAAGCAATGAGAAAAATCCCAAATTTTTTCTCCTGCACCCCGGAGGCATAGCATCCATGGTTGCTTATGTAGATTCTCCTGTGTCCCGGAGGCCTGGCCATTAAAGGTCTCTCTGCGGGAGGTTTCTTGGCCTCATGGGCCCCAACAATATGGTGCATTGCATTGACTGATGTTTTGTATATTAAACTAACCTCTCATTTCTAGAATAAATTCCACTTTTGTCATGATGTATAAATCTTATACTCCTACATTTTGCTTGCTAATATTTTTTGAGAGTTTTTGTGTTTATATTAATAAGAGATATTCATCTGTAGTTTTATTTTCTTGAGATATATTTATCTAAGTTTTGTATCATAGGAATATTGGCCTCATAAAATAAGTTGAGAGGTTTCCCTTCCAGTTTTTTGGAAGAGTTTATGAAGGTGTGATATTACTTCATCTTTAAACTTTTGGTAGAATTCACTAAGAATGTCATATCATTCCAGGCTTTTCTTTGCAATAAAATTTTTGTTTATGAATTCAATCTATTTATGTGTGACAGGTTTAGCTATTTTTCTATTTTTTTCTTGAGTCATTTTCAATACTTTGTGTCTTCACATAATTTTTGCCATTTCATTTAGATTATTTAATTTTTGGCTTATAATTTGTCATTGTATTCCTTTATAAGTCTTTTTATTTCTGTAAGATTGGCACTAACTTCCCCTCCTTTATCCCTAAGGTTAGTAATTTGAGTTTTCTCTTTTTCTTAATGGGAAAGGTTGGCCAATTTTCTTGAAGTTTTCAAAGAACAAGCTTTTGGTTTTGTTGACTTCCTCTATTGATTTTTTGTTCATTTTATGTTTTATTTATGTCCTATTCTTATTTGAGTGGAATGGCATTAAAATGCCTTAATCCCTCACTTCTGGCTGATTCTGAGCCTTTTTACCATGAGGAACATGAAAATTATAGCATAATTGAAAACTGCCTGCTTAAGTGCTAAAGGCCTGCTATAACATGTGCAGTGAGCTCCTTGGCAACAACTGGAAACCAAATTAGATCCAGGTATTTAAGGAAATCTTTATCCAATTATTAAATGACCATTACGCTATCCATGAAGAGACTTCAGTGGCCATATATGGGAAAGTATATAGTGGAGTAAAGCCACTAAACTAATAAATGAAATCAACAAGAAACCCTGTGCAAGAGAGATCATCTGATGTCCCAAGTTGCCACATTATATTAGTTAAAAAGCCAACTTTTCAACAGAAACTTATGACACATGAAAAAATATGATCTATAACAGAAAAAAATGTTCAATAGAAATTGTCCCTGAGGAATTCGACTTATTACAAAAAAGGTCAAAATAAGCTATTTTGAATTATATTCAAAGATCTAAAGAAACATATTGGGAAAATGTCTCACTAAATAGAGACTGCTTAGCAAAGAGAATGGAAGTCTCATAAAGAACCAAATGAAAAATCTGAAGTTGAAGAGGTACATAACTGAAATGAAAAAATTATTAGAGGTGCTCAGTGGAAGCTTCGAACTGGCAGATGAGAGAAAAAACTTAAAAATAGATCAATTGTCTAGTCTGAGAAACAGGGAGAAAAAATAATGCAGAATAAAGAGGACTGTGGGACACCATCAAAGGTACACAAAATGGGAGTCCCAGAAGGCAAAGAGAAAGAGAAAGAGAAAAAATAATATTTGAAAAATAATAGCTGAAATAAAATATTAATATGTATCCAAGATGATAAATGAATTTTATGTATAATAAATTTCAAAAAACCTAAACACACTATCATCAAACTTCCAAAGGCAGAAACAAAGAAAAACTCTTGAAAAGAGCAAGAGAAAAATAATTTATTATATATAAGAAAATCACAAGGATAACAGCTGACTTCTGAGAAATTATGGAGGAAGTGGGATCACATAGTCAAAATGCAGAATGAAAATAATGTTTAAAGTTGTTGAATCAATATGTCATACACTTGAAACTAATATAGCATTGTATGTCAACTGTACTTCAACAAATAAATAAAATTAAGTGTTAAACAAGATTGTATATATGGCAATGTTATCCATCAATAATGAAGGAGAAATTAAGACACTCCCAGAAAAACAAAAACTGAGATAATTTATTGGTTGAACACATCCTTTATAAGAAATACTAAGGGTAATTCTTCAGGCTGAAAGAAAAGTGACCCCAGATACTAATTATAATACACATGAAAAATTAACACCAATAAATGTAACTATGTCAGTAATAACAATAGACACCATAATTACATATTTGTTTATTTTTTCTTCTCTTAACCAATTCAAAGGGTAATTGTATTTGATAATGTCAGTTAAAAGGCTGGGCAGTAAGGACCTCCAAAAATTTGTTCCTCCATAAAGGCAATGTAAAACCTAGGTGAAATTTGTCAGAATCAACTTTTTCAGAACACAGGAAATTAATCAAAGGCTTTCAGCCACCCAGATAGTGTTTATTCAAACAATACAACTAAATCTCATTAAGAATAGTGAGTTTTCCCCAACTCTCTAGAGTTGGGGAGAGAGCGGGATGCAAAACATCAGAGACTATTGAATACTGAAAACAAACCGAGGGTTGAAGGGGGCGGGGGGGAAGGGAGCTGGTGGCAATGGAGGACGGCACTTTTGGGGAAGAGCACTGGGTGTTATATGGAAACCAATTTGACAATAAAGAATTTAAAAAAAAGAATAGTGAGCTTTGTGGTACTTTAACTTATTCTAATCCTTGCATCTACTCTTATTATTCAATAACCTTAAAAAATAATAGCCCACATTGCCAAATACCTTGGCAGCCTCTCGAGGGAGCAGAATGGATCTACAGCTCTCTTAAAAGGCCTTATTATCAAATACTTGTTATTATCTTAGTTGTAAGATATCTTAGTTGTCTGGTAGTTTCCTAAAGATTCCCCTTACAAGACTGACTCAGATCTCAGTGATGAGAAAACTTCTCTCTTGCAGGGGGCAGGTGTTTGTTGAAAACAATCACAGACAAGTGTTTTAAATTAGAAACTGGCCAAGGTAATGTGTAATATAGATTGCAAACAGTAGACTAAGCAAAAGATTAAAGGGATAGCTGGGGAATGAGACATACATAGGGACTGAAAGCTCCAATAAGACTCTAGATGCCTAGGGCTCTGTGAATACTCAGGTAAGACCTGAGAAGGTTCTAGGCTCTCACTTCTGGCTATTCTTGAAGCTCCATACAAGTAGGAATTGAAAGCTAAGTACAGTTTTAAACTGCTTGGCTGAATGTTGAAGACATGTCCCAAAATACAGTACCCTTCAGCACAGATTAAGGGTATTTATTGATTCCAGGCATTTAAGGAAATTGTTGTCTAATCATAATCTTGCCACTAAGCGAAATGAGTAGAGACTTCAGTAGCTACACACAAAGAATACAAACTTTACAAAACTACATAAAATTCACACACAGACACGAAAACACAGAAACACACAAACTAACAACAATTACCATAAGCAGCAACAATAACAGGGAAAATCCAATTTACAGAGTAGCCACATTATATGATTTAAAATATCAAATTTTAATTAAAAATTAGAAGACATGTAAAGACAAAAGAAAGTATGACCTATATACAAAGGATAAAAAGCAGTTGATAGAAACTATCCCTGAGGAAACCTAGATATGAGATTTGCTAAACAAATACTTTTTTAAAAAATATTTATTTATTTATTTATTTATTTATTTATTTATTTATTTATTTCTGTTTATTTATTTATTTTTTAAACATATGCTATTATTTTCCATCATTTACACTACAGTAGTTACAATTACACTCCAAACAGAAAAGCAAAGTAAAAAATCAAAACCCCAACTTCTATTTCATGTAATTAGACTTATACAGAAATTAGAAGGCTATGTAACAACTAATCATCTAATTTCACAGCTATCTGAAGTGGCGATCATTATATAGCAGCTTATCTATGATACATTCAAGATACATGATACAATTTATTACTTGCCCATAAGCTACAACACAGCCTGCTTAATACCTTTCCTTAAATTCCACCTCTATACTACAATATACTTGAGGTCCATGCAAAAAAGTAGCTACCTTTTATGTAGGAAATGGATGATTAAGTCTTTGGTGTTGTAAAAGAAACTTCATTTAAACATAACCAACTTTAAATCCATTAGTTTAAATATGTTCAAATGGCTAAGGAAAACCATGTCTGAAGAACTAAATTATAGAAATAGAAACTATAAAAAGAAACCAATAGAAATTCTGAAGTTTTATATTCACATAGGTAAATATTAAAGAGAGCATAAATGTATTTTTGTCTGTAACTAATTTTTATTCCTATCTAGTATAAATACTACTGCATAAACAATGAGTATAAATCTATGATTATGGTCACATAATGTATAAATATGTAATTTTTAGTGTTTCTTTTTGAGAGAGAGAGAACAAGTGGGGAGGGGCAGAGAGAGAGAGAGAGAGAGAGAGAGAGAAAGAGAAAGAGAGAGAGAAGGAGACAGAATCCAACATAGGCTCCAGGATCTGAGCTGTCAGCACAGAGCCCAATGAGGGCCTTGAACTCATGGACCATAAGATCATGACCTGAGCTGAAGTGGGACACTTAACCAATTGAGCCACACAGGGGTCCCAAGATGTAATTTTTGACAATAACATAATGGAAGGAAGATGAAGTTATATAGGAGCAAACTTTTTATAAACTATTAAAATCAGTCGTAATAAAATTTATTTCTTATCATTAGACAAATCTCTAAGAAAATAAAACAAAAATATGTAGTAAATTAAATTACAAAGGGAATTAAAACTGTATCATTTAACTTAAAAAACACAACAATGGAAGAACAAAGCATATGAAACCAAATAGAAAAATGATAGGCAGGGAAAGGTAGTTAAGATGGCAGAGGGGGGACCGTGGACTTTCCCTCTAACTCAAACACAGCTACATTAATGTCAGATTACTTGGAACACCCAGGAAATTGATCTGTGGAGTGGCAGAAAGATCTGCACACTTAAAGAGAGAAAGTTTGGCAGGTGCAAGGTGTCTAGATGTGAGTTGGGGGAGAGAAAACTGGTGGCACCAGGAAGGGGAGGTAACTCTTTCAATGGAGAGAGAAAGGGGAAAGAGAGGAGCTGAGAAAGTGTATCATCATGTTAGCACAAGAGGAAAGCCTCTCTGGAACATGGACTCTGGAGAAGAAATACTGAGTGTCCCAGTTCTTTTTTGAAAACGCTTTTTGGGCTCAAACTCTGAGGTTTTGAAAGTGCATGACTTTCTCCAGAGCAAAGATGTGGTGAATGCTAATGGGTTTTTTATTAAGAAAGGATGCTGCATTTTCTCAAGTGCTTTTTCTGCATCTATTGACAAGATCATATGGTTTTTATTTTTTTCTTTTGATAAAGTGATGTATCACATTGATTTGCAAATACTGAACCATCCCTGCGATCCAGGAATGAATCCCACTTCATCACGTTGGATAATGTTTTTATATGCTGTTGAATTCTATGTGTTAGTATCATGTTGAATATTTTTGCATCTGTATTCATCAAGGATTTTGGCATGTACATCTCTTTTTTTGCTGGGTCTCTGGTTTGAGAGACAAAGTGATGCTGGCTTCGTATAATGAGTCCAGAAGTTTTCCTTCCATTTTTATTTTTTGGAATAGCTTGAGAAGAATGAGTATTAAATCTGATTTAAATGTCTGGTAGATTTCCCCGGGGAAGCCATCTGGCCCAGTGCTCTTATTTGTTGGAAGACCAGCCAAAGCGCCAAAGCAGCCAAAATGTAACAGCAGAGTACACACAGCATACACCAGAAACACTTGATGATGCCAGGCCATGGACAGTGTATACACATTTTTAATATAGTACTCCTCTCAGGAGAAGGAAACATAACAAGCTTTTAAAACATATAAAGACAGAAACTTAGCCAAAATGACCAGACAGACGAATTCTCCCCAAAAAGAAAGGTCAAGAAGAAATCACAGCCAGGGACTTGCTCAAACAGATATAAACAATATACCGAACAAGATTTTAGAACAAAGTCATAAGACTACTATCTGGGCTTGAAAAAAATCATAGAGAAACACTTCCTGCATGGAGCAAAGACCTAATAAGTAGTTAGGATATATTTTTTTAAATCCTATAACTGAGATGCAAAATATACCATATGCAATGTAAATAAGGACTGAAGAAGCAAAGGAGAGAATAGGTGTAATATAAAATAAAATTATGGAAAATAATGAATCTGAAAAACGGAGGAAATTGAAGTTACTAGATCATGAGGGGAGACTTAGTGAACTAAGTGATTCCATGAAATGGAACAATATCCGTATCACAGAGTTCCCTGAAGAAGAAGAGCGAGAAAGGGGGGCATAAAGTTTATTTGAACAAATTAAAGCTGAAAACTTCTCTAATATTGGGAAGGAAACAGGCATCAAAGTCCAAGCGGCAGAGAACTCCTTTCAAAATCAACAAAATCAGGTCAACATCATGACATATCATAGTGAAACTTACGATATAAAAAAATAAGGAGAAAATTCTGAAAGCGAAACATTGACAATTTGTCCTTAACATACAAAGATAGAAACATAAAATTAGTAACAGACCTGTCCACTGAACCTTGGCAGGCCAGAAGCAAATGACAGGAAATATTCAATACACTGATTAGGAAAAATATGCAGCCAAGAGTCCTTTATCCACCAAGGCTTCCATTCAGAATGGGAGAGATAAAGACTTTCCCAATAAACGAAAACTAAAGGAGTTTGTGACCAATAAACCAGCCCTACAAGAAATTCTAATGTGGACTCACTGAATGGAGAAAAAAAATAAAGACCAAAGAAACAAAGACTTCAAAAGACCAGACGATATCACCAGAAACACCAACACTACAGGTAACATTGTGGTACTAAATTAATATCTTGCAATAATTGTTCTAAGTTGTTCTAAATGTAAATGGACTAAATGCTCCAATATAAAGACATAAGGTATTTGAATGTATAGAAAAACAAGATCCATCTATATGCTGTCTACAAGACAATGATTTTAAACCTAAAGACAGCTGCAGATGGAAAGTGAGAGGATGGAAACCATCTAGTGGAAACCATCTATCATGCTAACGGAGGTCAAAAGAAAACCATAGTAGCCATACTGATACAGACAAACTAGATTTTAAAACATAGACTGCAATAAGAGATGAACAGGGATTATATCATAATTAAGGGATATATTCATCAAGAAGACCTAATACTTGTAACTGTTTATGCCCCCAGTATGAAACACACCATTATATAAATACGTTAATAGCAAACATAATGAAACTCATTGATAATAATACAATATTAATTACTGTAATTACTGTGTAATTACTGTGGTTACTGTAATAACCCACGTGGAGCAATGGGATGGATCATCTATGCAGAAAATCAACAAGGAAACAATGGCTTTGAATGACATATTGGACTAGATGGACTTAACAGACATATACATAATATTTCATCCTAAAGCAACAGAATACACTTTTTCTTTCTTTCTTTCTTTCTTTCTTTCTTTCTTTCTTTCTTTCTTTCTTTCTTTCTTTCTTTCTTTTTTAATAGTTTATTGTCCAATTTGTTTCCATATAACACCCAGTGCTCTTCCCCACAAGGGCTTCCCTCCATTACCACAACTTCCCTTCCCCCTCCCACTCCCCCTTCAACCCTATTCAGTAGCCTCTCAGGTTTTGCCTCCCTCTCTCCCCAACTCTCTTTCCCCCTTCCCCCCCCATGGTCCTCCATTAGGTTTCTCCTGTTCTCTTGTTAGACCTATGAGTGCAAACATATGGTATCTGTCCTCTCCACCTGACTTATTTCGCTTAGCATGACACCCTTGAGGTCCATCCACTTTCCTACAAATGGCCATATTTCATTCTTTCTCATTGCCATGTAATACTCCATTGTATATATATACCACATCTTCTTGATCCATTCATCAGGTGATGGACAGCAAATTAATATTTGACAAAGCAGAAAAGAGTATCCAATGGTAAAATGACTGCCTCTTTAGCAGGTGGTGCTGGGAGAACTGGATAGCTACATGCAGAAGAATGAAAGTAGACCACTTTCTTACACCATACACAAAAATAAACTCAAAATGGCTGAAGGACCTGAATGTGAGACAGGAAACCGTCAAAACTCTCTAGGAGAAAGTAGGAAACAGCCTCTTTGACCTCAATGGCAGCAATTTCCTACTCTACACTTTCTTCTTGAGTATGCATGCAACACTCTCCAGATCACATTTTGGGGTCAAAAATCATCCCTACATGGTTACAAAAAGATAGAGATCATACCATGCATACTTTAAGATCAGAACATGATGAATCTTAAATAAACAGCAACAAAAAAATTGGAATCCCTCAAAACATGGACGTTAAAGGACATCCTACAAAAAATAAATGAGTGAACATGTAAATTAAAGAAGAAAATAAAAAATGCATAGAAACAAATGAAAATGAAAATACTACAGTTCTAACCTTTTGGGATACAGCAAAGGCAGTCTTATGGGGAAAATACATTGCAATTCAGGCCTATCTTAAGAAGCAAGAAAGGTCCCAAATACACAATTGAATTTTAAACCTAAAGGAGCTACAAAAGTAGCACCAATAAAAGCCTAAATCCAGGAGAAGAAAGGAAATCATAAAGATTAGAGCATAAGGAAATGATATAGAAATAGACAAAAAACAGCATAGCAGATCAATGAAGCTAACAATTGGTTTATTAAGAGAATAAGCAAAATTGATAAACTCCTAGCCATATACATAAAAAATAAAATATGGAGGATAAAACATATCAATAACCAGCAATGAAATTTAATCAGTCATCAAAAATTTCCCAACAAATAAGAGTACTGGGCCAGATGACTTCACAGGATAATTCCACCAGCTACTTAAAGAAAAACTCATACCTATTCTTTTCAAACTGTTCCAACAATTAGAAATGGAAGAAAAAGTTCAATACTCATTCTATGAAGCCAGCATTACCTTGATTCCAAACCAGACAAAGGAGAAATATGTGCTAATACCCCTGATTAACCAGGATGCAAAATTTCTCAAAAAGATACAGGTAAATCAAATTAAACAGAACATTAAAAGAATTATTCACCATGATTAAGTGATATCTATTCCTGGGCTTCAAGGCTCAATATTCTCAAGTCAAATAATGTTATACACCACATTAATAAAAGAAAAGATTCATATGATACTCTCAATAGATGCAAAAATAGCATTTGACCAAATATAGCATCCATTCTTGATAAAAACCTTCAAAAAAGTAAGGATAGAAGGAGCATTACTTAACATCATAAAAGCCATATATGAAAGGCCCACAGCTAATATAATCCTCAACAGAGAAAAATTGAGAGCTAAATAAGGTCATGAACATGACAGGGATATCCACTCTTACCACTGTTTTTCAACATAGTACTGGAAATCCTAACCTCAGCAATCATACAACAAAAAGGAATAAAAGGCATATAAATTGACAAAGAAGTCAAACTTTCACTCTTTGCAGATGACATGATACTTGACATGGAAAACGTAAAAGACTCCACCAAAAAACTGCTAGAATTGATATATAATTTCACCAAAGTTGCAAGGCATAAAATCAACATACAGGCAGAGACTTAGCCCTGGGCCCACAGAGAGTGTATGTCTGGAGGCTGCATAGTACTGTGCAAGGCCACGTGCATGCAGGTCGGCTCTGCAGGGTGGCACAGAATTTTGGAGAGTTGCTCACAAGCTGGCTGCACAAGACGCTGTGTGCGAACCGACCTGCAGGGTGGTACAGAGCTGAGGAGAAGAGGAGAGACTGAAAGGAGACCTCAGCCCGTGGCTCTGTGGAGAGACAAACTTTCCATTTGTAGCTGCTGGGCGCAGGGAGAGAAATCTGACCCCCTCAGCAGACTTGTTCTCCCATGGGCCTGGCAATCTGCCGAACTCAGGTGGAGCCGGGAAAGGGGTGGCTCTCCAATTCCACTACCAGTCCTGGCCAGAAAGCCGCCTGGCTGCCAGAGGTATCTTAACAGTGGCAGAAGCATTAAAGTGGGTGGACTAGGATTAGGAGGCCTGGCAGAACTTAGAAAACCGAAACAATGTGACCTGCCAGGCAGGTTGGACTCAAGAGAGTGGCTGGCAATACATGGTGTGAGAGAGACTTGTGGCACTGCCACTCTTCTCCGTGCACCCACTAAAGCAGGGCCTCAGGGACCAGCTCCTGAGACACGACCTACCTACATCGAACCATGACAATCCATGCTGGAGAGCTGGATGTTTCTTTTCATGCTATTTTTACTTTTTTTTCCAAATTTTTCTTTCCTAATTATTTTTAATTTTAATATTTTCCCCGTGTTTTCTCTTTTCTATTTTCCTATTTCCTTCTTTTCTCCCTTTTCCCCCTGGAGTCTGGTAAGGACCAACATTTAAGCACTGCTGTGACTAGATCAACCCTTACCATCCAGATATTTCCCCCTTATCTCATTCTTATCTCTCCCCTCCACAGGGCTTGGCTCTCAGACTGTCCTTTATCTTTGGCTGTCTGTGTGCCCCCAGCTTTGTTTTTCCTCTTTCATGTCCTCTATTTTCTTTCCTCCTCCTTTTTTTTCCTTTCCCATTTGGTTTGCTTGTGTGTTTCCCTGCTTGTGTTCCTAGTGTGTATGTCTGTTTTCCTTTTCAAGGCTACCTCAAGAAACAAGCCAAAGCACATAGACTAAAAAGTCTCAAATATCACTGAGTAAGGAAATATATTAATTACAGGCACAATAAGAGAAACTGAGAGACACCATTAAAAGAACATCTCCTGAAATGACAGGTCCTGGGCAGTCAAAAAGCCTCCTTTAATAGAGCCAAACTAATAGGCACACAGAGCAGAATGAGCTTTTAAAACTGATAAGAGACAGAAAGCTAGCCAAAATGACGAAACAAAAGAACTATCCTCTAAAGAAATTCGAGGAAGAAATCATAGCCACGGAACTGCTCAAAACAGACAAAAGCAACAAAACTGAACAAGAATTTAAAACAATTTTCATAAAATTAATTGCTGGGCTTTAAAAAAGCATAGAAGCTGTCAGAGGAGATATTGATACAAAGACTAGGAACCTTCAAAATAGCTGTGATGATTTAAAAATAAAGGCTATAAATGAGGGGAATAATAAAATGGAGGCTGCCAATGCAAGAGTTGAAGAAGCAAAGAGGAGAATAGGTGAATTAGAAGACACAGTTATAGCAAAAGAGGAAGCTGAGAAAAAGAAAGATAAATTGATACAGGAACACAAAAGGAGACCTCGAGATGTGAGTGACAGAATCAAAGGGGACAATATTTGTAACATAGGAGTTCCTGAAGAGGGAGAAAAAGAAAAATGTCCTGAAGGGGTATTGGATCAAATTATAAATGAAAATTTCTCCAATATAGGGAAAGAGAAAGATATATAAATTCAAGAGGCATACCAAACTCCCCTAAGACGTAACCTGGACAAACCTTTAGCACGTCATATCATACTTAAACTGGCAAAATATGACAATAAAGAGAGAATTCCGAAAGCAGCAAGGGATAAAAGGGCCCTGAAATACAAAGGGAAACCTGTCAGAGTGTTTACAGACCTATTTACTGAAACTTGGCAGGCAAGAAAGGAATGGCAGGAAATATTCATGTGATGAGCAGGAAAAATATGCAAGCAAGAATCCTTTATCCAGCAAGCCTGTCATTCAAAACAGAGGAGAGTTAAAGTATTTCCCAAAATAAACAAAAATTGAGAGAATTCATCACCATCAAACCAGCCCTACAAGAAATCCCAAGAGGGAATCTATGAAAGAAATGTAGCAAGGAATATGACACCAGAGAAATCAATACAAACATGAACTCTACGGAGAACACAATAAATCTAAACCCACATTTTCAATAATAACACTGAATGTAAATGGACTGAATGCTCGAATCAAACAACGGAGAGTAGCAGAATGGATAAAAAAAAAAACCCATCTATTTGCTGTCTACAAGGGTCTCACCTTAGACCAGAAGACACCTTCAGGTGAAAGTAAGGGGATGGAGAAATATCTACCATGCAACTGGAGGCCAAAAGAAAGCTGGAGTAGCCATGCTTATATCAGATAAACTGGACGTTAAATTAAAGGCAGTAACAAAAGATGAAGAAGGACATTATATAATAATTACAGGGTCTCTCAATCAGGTAGGGCTAACAATTATAAACATCCACACGCCAAATTCGGGAGCACCCATATACATAAAACTATTATTGAAAAACAGAAGCAATCTTATTGATAAGAATGTGCTAATTGCAGGGGACTTTAATACTCCATTTACAACAATGGATAGGTCAACCAGAAAGAAAATCACTAAAGAAACAATGGACCTGAATGACACACTGGAACAGATGCAATTAATAGATATATTTAGAACTCTGCATCCTGAAGCTAGGGAATTCACTTTCTTCCAGAGTGCGCATGGCACATTCTCCAAGACTGATCTCATCCTGGTTCATAAAAAAGCCCTCCCTAAATACAAATGAATTGTGAGCATACCATGCACACTTTCAGATCACAATGTTATGAAACTTAAAATCAACTACAGGAAATAATCTGGAAAATCTCCAAAAATGTGGAGGTTAAGAACCACCCTACTGAAGATTGGGTGAAACAGGCAATTAAAGAAGAAATTTAAAAAAATATGGAAACAAATGAAAACGAAACTACAAAAATCCAAAGACTCTGGGACACAGCAAAGGCAGTCCCAAGAGGAAAGTTTACTGCAATTCAGGCCTATTTCAACAAACTAGAAAAAGTGCAAACTCAAAATCTAACAGAGCACCTAAAGAAACTAGAAAGAGAGCCGCAAGAGGACCTCAATCCAGCAGAACAAGAGAAATAATAAAGATCAGGGAAGAAATAAACAATAAATAATCCAACAAAGAAGTTGAAAAAATCAATGAAACCAAGAGTTTGTTTTTTGAAAAAATAAACAAAATTGATAAACCTCTATCAAGGCTCCTCTGAAAGAAAAGAGAGAACATAGAAATAGGCAAAATTATGAATGAAATGTATCTATTACAATGGAACCCTCAGAAATACAAGCAATCATCAGAGATTACTATGAAAAATTATATGCCAATAAACTGGGCAACCTAGAAGAAATGGACAAATTCCTAAACACACATGCACTACCAAAAAATCAATGAGAAAAGATAGAAAATCTGAACAGACCAATAACCAGTGAAGAAATCAAATCAGTTATCTAAAATCTCCCGACAAATAAAAGCACAGGGCGCGATGGCTACCCAGGTGAGTTCTCCCATACATTTAAAGCAGAAATAATACCCATCCTTCTCAAGTTATTCCAAAAAATAGAAATGGAAGGAAGACTTGCAGAGTCATTCCATGAAGGAAATATCACCTTGATTCCTACACCAGACAGAGACATCAAAGATCATTCTGCGGGAGGTTTTTTGGCCTGCTGGGCTGCAACATATCTCCCTTTTTTACTTTTTCAAAAGGAGCCTTATCTAGAAATGTGATAGTATAGGCAAGGAAAGGACTGTGCCTGTCTTAGGTTGGGGGCCTGCCAATCCCTCTTAACCGTCATGGGCACACTCAGAAACCTATGTCTGAGAAGCCTGTCTTAGGTTGATAGGATGGTAAGGCCCCTCTTACCCGTCATTGGCTAACCAGCCCATGCCTCTTGCCATAATATAGCTCTATATCGGCCTCCTGATCGGCCATCTTGAGCTTGTGATAATAGATCTGGATAGGCCGTATCTTGATAGCATCAATTTGCTGCTTTAGAAATGCCATGAGCTTATTGAATAGAACAGGGTCCAAGGACACCAAGATCAATAAACTCACAATAGGTCCCAAAAGCGGGAGAGACAATTTTTCCATTTAAGAGTTGTAAAGCTTTGATACCATGATTGTCATACCAGGAAGAGTTAATATTGACAAGAATCATAATATAAGGTGGTTGTCTTACAATCATCATCATATGGACATTCATTTCAGAGGTGACAGATTAGATAAAATACATTCTTTACAGTATATACTATAAGTATCAGATTGTTTTTCAATCTGCAAAGAGATAGGATTTTTTTGTCATAAGTAGGGTTAACTTGAAAAGCCAATAAGGTAAGGGCTACAAGAATTAAAAACATTGGCTCTCTAGGCATCTGTTATTGAGCTAAGACCGGCTTAGCTTCTGCAGTCAGTCTCTATATGTGTCTCCAGTTGAGAAGTGGATCCTGTTCAGAGTCAATTGAGAGCGAAGCGGTGTTGTGTGAGGGAGCTGTTTGATGCTGTTGATCATACAAATTAATCTTTTTCATTTCTCTGCTCAACTCCCTGGCGTTTCTCCTTGATGTAGTCTGTGGATGGGGCCAGCAACAGTGATGTGGAGACATATCGGACTAGACGATCTGGTACCCAAATAGGTGAATCACTTTCCTGTGGGAAGACACAAGCAAAACCTCGACCCATTGTTAATAAAACATCAGGGCCTTTCCAAGTTCCTGAGAGAACATCTTTCCATTTTACCAGAGGCTTTGTAGTTAATTTTATTTGCCAATGCCTAAGCATTGGAGTTTCTCCGGAATTATCTGGAGTCAGGTGATTTAAAACAAACATACAATGAGCTAAGATTTGATGAGGTGAGGCATACTTAAAATCTGAATTTTGAAGTCTCACTATTTGATTTTTTAAAATTTGATTAGTTCTTTCAAAGATGGCTTGGCCTTGGGGATTATAAGGAATTCCAGTTAAATGTTGAATGTGAAACTGTTCACAGAGATTTTTAAAACTTTTTGAAGTATATGTTGACCCATTATCAGTCTTAATTTTGAAAGGCATTCCTAGTGCAGAAAGGCATTGAAATAAATGTTGTTGAACTTCCTTAAAAGCCTCTCCAGTTCGAGCAGATGCAAAAAGTGCATGAGAGTAAGTATCCACAGTGACATGAACAAAAGACAGTTTTCCAAAAAGAATTAACATGAGTTACATCCATCTGCCATAAAGCATTAGGTTTTAAACCTCTGGGATTAATGCCCACATGTGAGACCCCTGAATTAGTAGGTGGGCAGGAAGAGCAGTTTTTAACTATTTGTCGAGCCTGTTCTCGAGTAATTTTAAATTGTAGCCTCAGAGCTTTAGAGCCTTGATGATGAATCTTATGAGATTCCTGGGCTTCATGTACAGGATCTATAGTTAAACAAGTGACTTTAGTATGAAAGTCAGCTAAGGCATTTCCTTCAGAGAGGGGGCCAGGCAATTTAGAATGAGCTCTAATGTGTCCTATGTAGAAAGGCTCCTGGCGTTGCTGTATTTTAACCTGCAATTTTAAAAGTAAGCTTGAAATTCCTGTTTTGCAGTTTCAATTGCTGGAAAGAGTCCAACCACATATTTAGAGTCCGAAAATAGATTAAACCTCTTTGGAGTTTCTTGAAATAATCTGATAACAGCAACAAGTTCAGCTCTCTGGGCTGAAATTTCCCTACTTTGAAAAGAAATAATTTTAGGTTCAGACGGGTTTTCATAAATAATTACTGAAGCCATGCCGCTAGAGGACCCATCAGTAAATGCAAAAAAGGCATCCTCTAAAGGCTTAGTTTTTGTTTTTGTGGGAAAAAAAAGAATTTAATTTGCCAAATTGTAATATAGGGTCCTTAGGTGTATTGAAGCCAAGATTGCCCGTATATCCAATCATTGCAATCTGAAAATCAGTGAATCCCTGCATTAATTCCTCAACCTGAAGTTTAGAATATGGAAGGACAATTTCTGCTGGTTCTTGAGCAAACAATTCTCTGCTTCTTTTTCTTCCTTTACTAATTAATTGAGCTACTAAGCATGGATAATCAGCCAAAACCTTCTTAGGAGTAGCGGATAGATAGAGCCATTCTAATATTCCCTTTTGCCATAGGCAAGCGGTAGGAGAATGTTCAGTTGGTAAAATTATTAAAGACCAAGGCTCATTATAATTAATTCTTGTGAGAATGGCTCCTTGTAAAGCCTCATTAACTTTGGATAAGGATTTCAAGGCCGAAGGAGTTAACTCTCGTTTGGAATTCGGATGGGAGTCTCCATGTAAGATTTCAAACAGAGGAATAATATCTTTAGTAGACAGCTTTAAAAGAGGCCGAATCCAATTAATATCTCCCAATAGTTTTTTAAAATCATTTAAAGTACATAAATGCACTGTTTTTAATTGTAAAGGCTGTAAAGTCACAGTTTGATTTTCAATTATTCTTCCCAAATAAGAGTAGGGTGGATCAATCTGAATTTTTTCAGGAGCTATTTTTAAACCATGAACAGATAAGGTTTGTATCAATTCACCCAAAACGTCAGGAAGATGGGCTTTGTCCTGATGTGCTAAAAGAATACCATCCATATAATAAATTAAATAAATTTCTGGATATTTACTTCTAATTTCACTTAAAGCTCTATCAACATATTTTTGCCACAAAGTAGGAGAATTTTTCATCCCTTGGGGGAGGACTTTCCACTGAAATCTGTGAAAGGGCCTTTTTAGATTCGGAGACGGCAGGCTAAAGGCAAAATGTTTGCAATCATCAGGATGTAAAGGAATAGTGAAAAAACAATCCTGAAGATCTATAACTATAATATTGTCTCCCTTTGGAATTGCTACAGGAGAGGGGAGGCCTGGCTGAAGCGCTCCCATTGTTTCCATGGTGATATTAATGGCTCTTAGGTCCTGAAGCAATCTCCATTTTCCTGATTTTTTCTTTATTACAAATATAGGAGTATTCCATGGACTAAGTGAGGGCTCTATATGTCCCAATTGTAATTGTTCAGAAACTAAGACTGTGGCTGCCTCCAATTTTTCTGCAGTCAGAGGCCATTGTTCCACCCATACAGGATCCTGATGTTTCCACTGAATGGAGTCAGCAGCCACTTGCACAATGGCCCCCTCTACAGATTTTGAGGGTCTTCACTTTGAAATCCTAAACCTTGTTTGCCTGTTCTTACTGTAGGTATATTTGGGTCTTTTATTCCCTGCTGAGTCTTTCCAAGCCCCTTGTCAGGATTAAAACGCATTTTCAACATTTGTCCAGTAACAGTTTCATCAGGGCTTAAAAGCAAGAGTCCCATTTGACTCAAAACATCTCTGCCCCATAGGGTAAAAGGAATGGGAGGTATCACATACAGAGTGAAAGTACCCGATGAATCATCACTAGTCCAGTGAAGGATTTGTGAACTTTTACCAACAGAAGGAGCAGTTCCTATTCCCACCAGGGAAGTAATAGTGGAGTGTGTAGGCCAGGATGAAGGCCAGTCTTTTCCAGAGATGCATGAAACATCAGCCCCTGTGTCTAAAAGCCCTTTAAATTCTTTTCCGTTAACCTTAATAGTTTTTAAAGGTCTCTTATCTGTAATTTCTTGTACCCAAAAGGCCAAATCAGTAGAACCAAAACCCTTATCCTGTCTAGGTTTTTGTGTCTGAAACTTATTATTGGTTAGGAAAGGTAACAGAAGTAATTGAGCAATTCTTTGTCCTTTTATAATTTGTACAGGTTTGTTTGGAGGACTGACCATAATTTTTATTTCTCCTGTATAATCTGAATCTATTACTCCTGGAATAACTTGAATTCCTTTCAGGGAAGTGGAACTTCTTCCTAAAATTATTCCTACTACTCCCTCAGGTAATGGGCCTGTGACTCCAGTTGGTAATGCAACAGGCATAATATCAGGAGTTAATATTTCTGAGGAGGTGGAACACAAGTCAAGTCCTGCACTCCCTGGGGTGGCATGGAGGAGGTCGAAGACATTCCGGAGAATGGGTTGAGTGATGCCACTCCTATTGTTGTCTGGGGTCGAAGGGCAGGCCCTTTTTGGAAGTTTCCCTGATTAGGAGATAAGAGTGTTCCATCCTTATGATATTTAGATTTGCAATCTATAGCCCAATGGAAACCTTTCTGGCAACGAGGGCAGAGGGTCTTAGGGCCTCCTTCAATAGCTTTTCCTGTAATATTGGGTTGTTTATTAATTCTTGGGCAGTTTGATTTAAAATGTCCGGTTTGGCCACATTTAAAACATGTTGTATTCCTGTCCTTTGGCTTATTGCCATATGTCTGCATATATTGGGCATATGTTTTTCCCTGTAAGGCAGCGGCTATGGCTATCCCCTGCACTACAGAAGGACCCACATCAGCGCACTGCCTGACATAATCCGTTAGATGTCCTGTCTTCCTGATTGGTCTTAGAAGAGTCTTGCATGTTGAATTAGCATTTTCAAAAGCCAATTGTTTATCCAATATTTCTGAAACATCTCTATTCCTAATAATTCTACCAGCAGTAGAAGGTAGTCTTGCTACGAAATCCTCATATTTTTCCTCTGCTCTCTGCCTGATTTCAGTCAAGGAGGTGGCTGACCCAGACCCCACAGGCAAGGCTTTCCAGGCCTCTACAGCAACAATATTAATAATGCGCAGTCCTTCTACAGGAATTCTAGTCTGCTCCGTGGTACTTTCCCATATCTCATTGTCCAAGAGCATATTAATGTCTATTCCTGCATTTTTTAATTCCCTCTGATTTCTTTTTATGTAAGGTCTAGCCCATTCTTCATATTCTACCTTCCATCTAAGATAATCACCAGGAGGCAGACAACTCTTAGCTACTTGAAACCAGTCATGAGGGGTCATCCAATTCTGAGTCAAAGAATCTAACAACATTACAGTATATGGAGCATTAGCCCCATATTGAGAACATGCAATTTTTAATTCCTTTAATACCTTATATGAAACTGGAATCCAGTTTGGATCTCCTGCCTCAGTATCCATTTCATTCAAGGGTCCAAATGTAACAGGAAAACAGAGAGAAAATTCTAAATCTCCCTCATGAAGAGCCTGCTGGCAAGCTTTTGTAACAGCGGATAAAGGTATTTTTCCTGCCGGAGGGGGTTCTCTAGGTAGTGGTAAATAGGGCGCTGTTGAAGTTACTTTAGTTTCCTTCCCTAACCTTAAAGCACGTAAATCTTTTTTTAACCTTCTCGGTTTCAAGGCTATAGGCGCAGTAGTGGTACAAGGAGGCGGAGGAGGAAAGTCAGGAGGGTCCTCTTCTTCCCTTCTAGCTTCCTCTTTTCCTAAGTCTGTTTGATTTCCTTCTTCATCCTCCCACTCAGAATCCTCATCATCTTGAGCTGCCACTACCAAGGGAGTAGGAGTTTGACCTCTAGGGGAATGTGGAGTAACCTCTGTGGCTATATTACTAGATGACAATTTATTTCCCCTATGGTCTGGATCTAAAACATCTCTAATCAAATTCCACAGAGAAAAAGCATCTACAGGGACACATTCTGGTCCGTGTAAAGTATAATACACGTGTAACTGTTCCCCAACTTTGTTCCAAGTTTGTAAGTTGACAGTGCCCTCTTCCGGAAACCAAGGACACTGTTCCTGAACAAAGTGTAAAAATCTTGCCATTTGGCTATGAGTCACCTTAATCCCTCTCTGATTAAAGAGGTGTAAAAGTATTTCAGTAAAAAGTTTTCTCTCTTTAGAAGCTGTGTTGCCCATCCCTTGTTTTTTATGTTACGGTGACGCAAAGACAGACAAAGGGTAGGGTGCCCCCTCTAATGAGGAGACCAATCAGATGCCTGTCTGGCCGTGTTCCGAAGGAACTTAGGTGATGCTTAGCCGTAGCGGACTCAGCATTGTGACTTACGATGGGAAACTATTCCGATGCCGCCATGGACCTTATGCCATTCACCACGGTATCACAGACCAGGCCCACTCGGACTCCGTAGGTTATTTAGAGACTTTAAGAGTGTCCACCCATGGAGCCACAAATTCGAACCCGGTAGGCAAGCCAGACCAGGCCGCACATTCACTCACACATACACACCAGAGGTTACTACATTCCCTCCCACAGAGGTTTTACAGACAAGACTTAGACATTTAAAGAAACACTTTATTGGGCAATAACTACTGATTACTCACCCTCCTTGTTCTCTATCTGATGCATAGAGGGGCCCTGGGCGCCCTGGGTGAGATCCTAACCAACCCGAAACCTGTAACACTATTTCAGAGAATAGCCTACTTACCTTTAAAATGACTTCTACTCAGGTCCCTGTTTGGGGGCCACTAAGGAATGCAGAGGACCAGCCCACGCACCCCAGTCGAACGGTCCCCAAGTAGGTGGTTGGTGTCGGCGAAATATCTATAGGAAGGAAGACAGACAACATGAATGGTGGTAAAACTGCACTTTACTAAGAAATTCAGTGTCTTTTATGCCATAGGGGTTTTACACATTTTTTTTTTCTCTTTAATGATTACAAAGCTTATGGTCCTTGAGAGAGTAAAAACATGCCCTGGGAAGGATCATTTTTTTTTAATCACAGAAAAGAGAACAGCCATGAAAACAGAAGTAAAAAAACAGGAATGAGGGAGTCTGTCTCTCAAAGAATCTTCTTTTCTTCAAGGTCCTTTAGCAGTTATGTCTGGGCAAGGCGCTTATCATTCAAAGGATTAATTTTAGACAGAGGATTGTTTTGCCCCAACAGCAGGCAATGAGCTGGGAACAGAAATAAAGTAAGGGAAAGCAGGTGCCACTAACTGACCCAAGTTGATTCAAAACTTAAAGATATATGCCTTCATTGCTTTTGCAAAGCAATGAGAAAAATCCCCCCAATTTTTTTTTCTGTGCCACGGAGGCATAGCATCCATGGTCGCTTATGTAGATTCTCCTGTGTCCCGGAGGTCTGGCCATTAAAGGTTGCTCTGTGGGAGGTTTTTTGGCCTTCTGGGCCCCAACAAAAGGCTCCTCAAAAAACTATCAATAGAACTCCCCTATGACCCAGCAATAGCACTGCTAGGGATATACCCAAAGGATACAGAATGGCTGATGCATAGGGGCACATATACCCCAATTTTCATAGTGGTGCTTTCTACAACAGCCAAATCATGGAAAGAGCCTAAATGTCTATCACTTGATGAATGGATCAAGAAGGTGTGGTATATGTATACAATGGAGTATTACATGGCAATGAGGAAGAATGAAATATGGCCATTTGTAGAAAAGTGGATGGACCTCGTGGGTGTCATGCTAAGCGAAATAAATCAGGTAGAGAAGGACAGATACCATATGTTTGCACTCATAGGTCTAACAGGACAAACCTAATGGAGGACCATAGGGAGGGGAAGGTGGAAAGAGAGCTGGGGAAAGTGAGGACACAAATCATGAGAGACTATGGAATACTGAATACGAACAGTGGACTGAAGGGGGAGGGGGAGGGGGGAAGGGGTTGATATTTATGGGGGAGGGCACTTGTGGGGAGAAGAACTGGGTATTATATGGAAACCAATTGACAATAAACTATTATTTTTTTTAAGTGGTCCAGTTTCTTTATTCTGCAATTTGCCATCGATTTTTTTCAAACCTCTGTTTTGAAGACTGTCTCTCTTAGTTTCGATATTACCTCGTGCTTTGTCAAAGGTGAATTTACCATATAGTTGTGGGTCCATTTCTACATTCTCTATTCTGTTACTTTGATCTGTATTTATGTTTTTGTGCCAGTACAATGCTGTCTTCATGACTACAGTAGCTTTGTAATTAGCTTGAAGTCTAGAATCATGGTGTCTCCAATTTTGTTTTTCCTTTTTTAAAATTGTTTTTGCTATTTGAGGACTTTTGTGGTTCCATACAAATTTTATAATTGTTTATTTGAGCCTGCATAGAATGCTGTTGACAATTTTATAGAGCTTTTGTTATATGTGTAGGTTGCATTGGGTAGTATAGACATTTTAACTATGCTTGTTCTTCTAAATCCATGAGCATGGAATTTTATTGTGTCTTCTTCAGTTATTTCATAAGTTTTCTGTAGTTTTCAGAGTACAGATCTTTTACCTGTTTGGTTAGGGTTATTCCTAGGTATCGTATGGTATTTGGTGCAATTGCAAATGAGATTGGTTCCTTGATTTCTTTTTTTGCTGCTTCATTGTTGGTGTATAAAAATACAATGGATTTCTGCACATTGATTTTATATCTTGTGACTTTTCTGAATTCATGTATTAGTTCTAGCATTCATTGGTGATCTTTCAGGTGTCCTACATGAATACTCTACATGGAGTATCAGGTCTTCTACAAGTAGTAAAATTTTGATTTCTTCCTTGCCAATTTAGGTGTGCTTTATTTTTATGCTTTTTTTTCTCTGATTGCTGAGGTTAAGATTTCCAGTGTTATGTTAAGTAGTAAGAGTGATAGTGAACATCCTTGTCTTGTTCCTGACCATAGGAAAAAGAATCTCAATTTATCCCCGTTGAGAATAATATTATCTGTGGGTCTTTTGTGTATGATCTTTATGATGTTGAGATATGTTCCATCTATCTCTACCTTGTTCAGGGTTTTTATTAAGAAAGAAAGTGATATATTTTTAATGTTTTATTTTATATTTGAAAGAGAGACAGAGACAGAGAGTGAACAGCGGAGGGGAAGAGAGACAGAGACAGAATCTGAATCAGGCTCCTGTGCTGACAGCTCAGAGCCTGACATGGGTCTCGTACTCATGAGCAGTGAGATCATGACCTGAGCTGAAGTTAGATGCTTAACTGACTGAGCCACCCAGATGCCTCAAAAGGATGTTATATTTTTCAAATGCTTTTTATGCATCTATTGAAAGGATGGTATGGTCTATCCTTTGTTTTATTGATGTTGAGTATCACATCTATTGATTTGAGAATATTGAGCCAGCTCTACAACACAGGAATAAATCCCAATTGATTGTGTTGAATAATTCTTTTAATGTGCTGTTGAATTCAAATCGCTAGTATCTTATTGTGAATTTTTGCATCCAGGTTCATCAGGGATATTTTCCATAATTTTCCATTTTAGTGGGGTGTTTGGCTTTGAATCACTGTAATGCTGGCTTCACTGTAATGCTGGTTTTTAGTGGGGTGTTTGGTTTTGGAATCGCTGTAATGCTGAAGTAAAGTAAGATGTATAAAAGAATGAGTTTGAAAGCTTTCCTTTCGTTTCTATTTTTTGAAACAGTTTGAGAAGATGAGGTATTAACTCTTCTTTAAATGTCTGATACAATTGTCCTGGGAAGCCAGTTGACCCCAGACTCGTGTTCGTTGGGAGATTTTTGATAACTAATTCAATTTCTTTGCTGATAATGGGTCTGTTCAAATTCTCTCTTTCTTCTATCTCTTTTGGTAGTTTACGAGTTTTTAGAAATTTGTCCATTTGTTCCAGATTGACATTTTTTGGCATGTAATTTTTCATAGTATTCCCTTATCATTGTATTTCTGTGGTGTTGGTTGTGATCGCTTCTCCTTAAAATGTGATTTTATATTTTGTGTCCTTTTTCTTTTTGAAAACTCTGGGTAGGAGGTTAACAATTTTGTTAATTCTTTTATAGATGGATTTTTTTTTTTTTGGTTATCCATTCTGACACCTTATGTCTATTGATTGGAGTATTTAGTCCACTTGCATTCAGACTGATTATTGAAAGATATGAATTTAGTGCCATTGTGTTACCTGTAGAGTTAGTTTTTCTGGTAATGTTCTCTAGTCCTTCTAGTTGTTGGTATTGGTGTGTTATTTTTTTTTCTTTTTTTCTACTCAAAGAGTCCCCATTAAAATTTCTTGCAGAACTGGTTTTTTGGTCACAAACTCCTTTCATTTTTGTCTGGCAAACTATTTATCTCTCCTATTCTGAATGACGGCCTTACTGGATAAAGAATTCTTGCATATTTTTCCCATTCAGCAAGTTGAAATTATCCTTCCACTCCTTTCTGGCTTGGCCAGCTTCTGTGAATAAATCTACTTTTAATCTGATCTCTCTTCCCTTTTAGGGTAAGGGCCTTTTTTCCCCCTTGCTGCTTTCAATATTTTTTCCTTGTATGGGTATTTTGTGAATTTGACTGTGATATGCCTTGGTGATGGCTGGCTTTTGTTGAAATTAATGAGCGTTCTCTGTGCTTATTGGATTTTGATGTCTATGCACTTTTCCAGTTTAGAGAAATTTTCAGCTACAATTTGCTCATATAAACTGTCTTCCTTTTTTTCTCTCTCTTCATCTTCTGAGACTCCTATGATAGGAATGCTATTCTATTTTAGTAAGTCTCTGAGTTTCCTAAGTTTATCTTTGTGATCCTTTACCATCCTTTACCTTTTAAAAATTCATACTTTTCAATAAATTTATCTTCTATATTGCTGATTTGCTGCTCTGCTTCATCTATCATTGTTTTTTTGGCCTCTCTTTTGGGCTTGCATTTTGGGTATAACATTTTTTTTCTTTTTTTTTTCCATAATATTTTATTGTCAAATTGTTTTCCATACAACGCCCAGTGCTCTTCCCCTTAAGTGTCCTCCACCATCACCACCACCTCTTTCCCCCCTCCCCCTTCCCTTTCAACACTCAGTTCATTCTCAGTATTCAATAGTCTCTCAAGTTTTGCATCCCTCTCTCTCCCCAACTCTCTCTCCCTCCTACACTCCCCCTGGTTCTCCATTAGGTCTCTCTTGTTTTCCTGCTAGACCTATGAGTGCAAACATATGGTTTCTGTCCTTCTCTGCCTGGCTTACTTCACTCAGCATGACACCCTCAAGGTCCATCCACTTTCCTACAAAGGGCCATATGTCATTCCCTCTCATTGCCATGTAGTACTCCATCGTGAATATATACCACATC
>NC_043717.1:46483000-46485235 GCF_006229205.1 Suricata suricatta | reverse complement strand
GAAAGTGGATGGACCTCGAGGGTGTCATGCTAAGCGAAATGAGTCAGGCAGAGAAGGACAGATACCATATGTTTGCACTCATAGGTCTAACAGGAGAACAGGAGAAACCTAATGGAGGACCAGGGGGAGGGGAAGAGGCAAAGAGAGTTGGGGAGAGAGAGGGATGCAAAATTTGAGGGACTATTGAATGTTCAAAATGAACTGAGAGTTGAAGGGGAAGGGGGAAGGAGGAAAAGAGGTGGTGGTGATGGTGGAGGGCACTTAAGGGGAAGAGCACTGGGTGTTGTATGGAAACCAATTTGACAATAAACTATTTTAAAAAAAGATGGTGCAGGAGTTGGAAGATCCTAGGCTTGTCTCATCCTTTGAACACAGCTAGATAGTTAACGAATTATTCTCAACACCCAGGAAATCTATCAGAGGCTTAAGAGAATAAAAACTGCAAATATAAATGTAGGAAGGCAACGAGCATCTGAAAGGTAGCAGTTTCAGAGAGTTGAATTGGGGGAAACATAGCTGTGGTGCAGCAGCAGGGAGGGAGCCTGTTTATGGAGGCTACTGCAAAGTATTATACACAGCAGTGCATAAGATCTCAACTTTTAGAAGTCCACTACCACGGGGGAAGTGCCTGACTTAAATATGTTCAGGTGGTGAAGCTGAGAGGAATCCCAGGAGTGACAGCATGATCTGAGGATCTCCTAGGTTGCAAGAAGGACAGGTAGAGCCAAACTGCTGCAAATGTTCCCAAACACTGAAGTAAGTACTTGGGCTGAGGGCAGCAAGCAGGAGTGCTGGTTTTCTGCTTTGTTTTGACATAAACTCAGAACTGCTGTGTGGTCATATGACTGCTTTCCTCACAGGGGCCAGCAAACAGCAAATGTGAGGTGAGACACTCCCTCGGAGTAACAGCACAGATCCATGCCATACGAGTCCTTAAAACTTGGAGTTTTGAAAGTCAATCTGAGCCTGAGATAAAGCTTGGACACAGGCAGGGTGAATGCAGGGTTCTGATGGAAACTGGGGACATAAGATGAGTGATTGTTTGTTCTTCTGTGAGTGTTTCCTGAAGAGTGGGGGATGCAAACATTCAGCTCTGGGGCTATAGAGAGGGACGCCACCATATTCATCCACCCATCAGTGCTGAGAGCTTTTAGGGAGCAAAACAGCCCCACCGAGTGCAGGCCAGAGCCACTCACACCAAGCCCCACCTGCCCCTTACACCCTGGAGATGCATTTTTACTGAAACAAATCAGCCTGAGAATTAAAGCACCAAAATCCTCTCCCATAAGACCAGCACAAACTACTCACATGCACCAAGTTGGCTGATCATAGAGTGCTACAAAACTTCAGCTCTAAGGGGAAATTGGATCTAAATTCCTTCTTACATTCATTATTTATTTTATTAAAAAATGTTTAAATGTTTATTTTTGAGAGAGAGACAGAGCATTAATGGGAGAGGGGAAGAGGAAGAGGAAGACACAGAATCTGAAACAGGCTCTGGTCTTTGAGCTGTCAGTACAGAGCCCAAAGTGGGACTCAAACCCATGAATCCTGAGATCATGACCTGAGGCGAACTCAGTCGCTTAACCAACTGGGCCACCCTGGCTCCCCCATTCATTATTTTACTATTACTATTATTTTCCCATTTATTTTCTTATTTTTTATTCTTTTCTTAAACTTTGTATTACTATTGTTTTCATTTATATATTTATTTTTGTTTAATTTATTTTTATTTTTGGATCTAGATTATTTTAACAAGCATACAAACACACCCAGTATCTCCTTTTTTGTTTCTTTTTGTTTTTATTCCTTGTGTGAGTGTTTATTTTATTTTATTTTTATTTTATTTGATTTGATTTTAATTCTTTTATTTTCTGAACAAAGTGATGAGACAGAGAAATTTACTCCAAAAGAAAAAAGAAGTATACCTCATGGCCAGGAATTTTATCAATACAGATATAAGTAAAATGTCTAAACTAGAATTTTAAAATGTGATTATAAGGATACTAGCTTGGCTTGAAAAAAAGCATAGAAGACACCAGCACCAGAGAATCCTTTTCTGCAGAGATAAAAGAAATAAAATATACTCAGGCCAAAATTTAAAAATGTTATCTTGATGAAGTCCCAAGGGTTCAGTTTTGCTTTAATTTCCCTTGCCTTTGAGGATGTGTCAAGTAGGAGATTGCTGCGGTGGAGGTCTAGGAGGTTTTTCCCTACTTTCTCCTCGAGGGTTTT
>NC_043717.1:46471665-46482900 GCF_006229205.1 Suricata suricatta | reverse complement strand
TAGACCACTTTCTTACACCATACACAAAAATTAACTCAAAATGGCTGAAGGACTTGAATGTGAGACAGGAAACCATCAAAACCCTCAAGGAGAAAGTAGGAAAAAACCTCCTAGACCTCCACCGCAGCAATTTCCTACCCAACACATCCCCAAAGGCAAGGGAAATGAAAGCAAAACTGAACTCTTGGGACCTCATCAAGATAAAAAGCTTCTGCACTACAAAGGAAACAATCAAGAAAACTAATAGGCAACCGACAGAGTGGGAAAAGATAGTTGCAAATGACATAACAGATAAAGGGCTAGTATCTAAAATATACAAGGAACTCACCAAACTTCACACCCACAAAACAAATAACCCAGTGAAGAAATGGACAGAAGACATGAACAGACACTTCTCAAAGAGGACATCCAGATGGCCAACAGACACATGAAATGATACTCAACTTCACTCATTATCAGGGAAATACAAATCAAATCCACACTGAGATAGCACTTCACGCCAGTCAGAGTGGCTAAAATGAACAAATAAAGGGACTATAGATGCTGGTGAGGGTGTGGAGAGATGGCCACCCTCCTACACTGTTCGTGGGAATGTAAACTGGTGCAGCCGCTCTGGAAAACAGTGTGGAGGTTCCTCAAAAAACTATCGATAGAACTCCCTTATGACCCAGCAATAGCATTGCTGGGGAGTTACCCAAGGGATACAGAAATGCTGATGCATAGGAGCACATGTACCCCAATGTTCATAGCAGCAATGTCAACAATAGCCAAAACATAGAAAAAGCCTAAATGTCCATCACCTGATGAGTGGATCAAGAAGATGTGGTATATATACACAATGGAGTACTACATGGCAATGAGAAAGAATGACATATGGCCCTTTGTAGGAAAGTGGATGGACCTTGAGGGTGTCATGCTAAGCGAAATAAGTTAGGCAGAGAAGGATAGAAACTACATGTTTGCACTCATAGGTCTAACAAGAAAACAGGAGAAACCTAACAGAGGGCCAGGGAGAGGGGAATAGGGAAAGAGAGTTGGGGAGAGAGAGGGACGCAAAACTTGAGAGACTATTGAATGTTGAAAATGAACTGAGAGTTGAAGGGGAAGGGGGAGGGGAGAAAAGAGGTGGTGGTGATGGTGAAGGGCACTTATGGGGAAGAGCACTGGGTGTTGTATGGAAACCAATTTGACAATAAACTATTTTAAAAAATTAAAGATGTAAAAAATAGAAAAAAAAGAAATTTCCAAGTAGCCTTATGGTTTTCCCCTTGTAAGGTAAGGACTCCTTTTGTCCTGCTACTTTAAGTTTTTTTTTTTCCCCTTTATCAGTGTATTTTGCCAACATGTTTACAACCTCTCTTTGTGTTGGCTTGTTTTTGTTCATTTTGATGGTAATTCTCTGTAATTCCTGCATCTGGATGTCTTTTTCCTTCTCAGATTAGGGAAATTTTCAGTTATGATTTACTGAAATAAATTGTCTGCCCCCTTTTTTCTCTCTTAGTTTTCTGGGACTCTTAGAATATGAATTTAATTACTTTTGATGGAGTCACTGAGTTCTCTACACGTGTTCTGTTATTGCAGAAGTCTTTATTTGTTCAGTTTCATTACTTTTAATTGCTTTTTCTTCTAGATCACTAATTCATTCCTCTGTTTTTCCAGTGGAGTAATAATGGCCTTATGAAAGAGAGGTCATGTAGTTACTGGGGTCTGTCACTTCAGGTAGTGTCTGTGATGTGTGCTGTGTGCATTCTGCTATTGTGTTTTGGCTGTTCTATCCTTCAGACCAGTAGTTTTCAGAGGTTCTCCTTGTCGTGGGCAGTGTTTCATCCTTGGCCAGAAAGTGGCGAGTTTTAACTAGGTGTGCCATGATCTGCTTGTGGAATGAAATGTGTCACCACTCTACCAGTATTGAGGCCCTATAGAACTCTCTGAGAGATATGGTTTGTGCAGGAGGTTATGCTGGTCTTCTGTGGGAGGGACCTGCCACACCAGGACTGAGGCAAGAGTTGATTGAGAAGGGCAGTGTTACCAGAGTGCAGAGGGGTGGGGCTTCTTGTAAGCCAGTTAAGCAGCTAGTGTCCTACTGTTCTGTTTCCTGCAGGTGGCTCTGTGTTTATGCTGAGAAACAGAGGAGGGAAATGGTCCCAGCTAGCTCCTCTGTTCACGGAGAGTTGTGTCCATGAATGCTGCCCATTAGGGACACAGTCCCAAGAAAAGTGAATAATCACCCCACTCCATGCCTCAAGAGCTTTTCAGATTGCTGTTTCTACACTGTCTGTCCCCCAGGTTTTTTGCTTGCCTTCTCTCCAAGAACAGCCTTGTGTCCTCAGGGCTCTATCTCAGCCCTGCTAATTGCAAAATTCACAAAATTCAGCCCCTCTTATTTTGCAAGCAAATGGCCTTTGCAGAAACATTCTCCTTTTGCATTTCCCTGTTTACTCTCTTCTCTCTCTCCTTTCTCCAAGACCATGGCTCCCTCCCCTTTGTAGCGCCCATGATCCATTTCCCGCCTAAACCTCATCTCTCCACTTCTTATATTCTTTGATGTAGCCACATGTCCCTTTAGTTGTAGAGTTTGTTCTGTCAGTTTAGAGTCTGTTTCTTGGGTATTTAAGATGATTTTATAGTTATGCTGTGTTCATAGGACAAGGAAAACCTAGTGTCTTACTCTGCTGCCATCTTCCTGGGCTGGGTGGGTGGGAGAGATGCTGGAGTGGAGTCGAATAAAGAATCTTGCAGACAGCAGAAAGTGAGCAAAGTGATACAGTTTATTGAGTGAAAGTATAAGGCTCTTGAGAGTGAAAGGGGTTCTGACTGTGTTGCCACCAAGGATTTTTGTCTCTGACTTTATTGGGACCTTATCAGAAATTGAATACAGTTTGTGAGACTCTTCATGGCACTTATAATGGAGAGTTCTGGAATGCATTTATCCTTTTTTCCCCAAGACTCACCACAGCTATAGGCTCCCACTAGAATCTGCAGCTGGGTGAGGGGCAGAAGACACCACTAGGAAGAGTAGGAAGGCCAAGGACTGGTATGATGAGCCTTGAACCCTAGTTAGAGGGTCCAGGTGGAGACTGCAGCTGCAATTAGCCTTCCTGAGGGTCTCTTATCTATCCCTACCTACTGACAACCCTTTCCCTATGCATGCAGATAATGTGTTCCTTGAAAAATTATCAATAGTTCACAAAAAGGTTATACGGCCAAGAGGCATGTCTTCGGAGATCCCTTTCCAGACCAAGAGAATGTAAAGTTTAAAGACAAGAATGCACACACTAGGCTTGAGGATCTGCAAGATGGATAGATGAGATGTTAGATACCCTAGAAAAAGTTCAAAAAAGCCCACAAGGGTAGGGGTCCTATTGGGATTTACAATAACCCTGACATTTAGTTGGAAATTTTTGGATAGTGACAGAGTGATAATTATCTCTTGATGCCCTGAAGTCTTGGGGCTTTTAATAGTATTTGGAATTGGAGAAAATTTCAGCATAGAGAGCAGCTTATATTTCCTTGCTCAGATGGCAGAGATATGTTATCTTAGAGATCTGGAGCATTTTGTGACATTTGCATTTTCTCAGGAAGGCATAATTAGTAGAGAGAGTGTTCTTCTCAGCCCTTCTTTTGGTTGTATTTTACAGGTGTTTCAGACCGTGAGGGACTCATATCTAGGAGTTGATGTATATGTCATGAAGTTGCCTTGCTGCCAGCTTTGTGTAGTTGAGTTTAACTTTAGAGCTAAATGATCCTGAGTCTCTTGTAAGCCAAACTCGTCCCTGAAAGAGAAGTTTTTTTTCACCCAACCACTTTCAGTAAGGCTCAGAAATTGGGTTCTGCAGTTATGTATAGGGGTTTCCATCTCCAGCTTGGCTGGGATGAGGATCTGAAGGGTCTTTTCTTTACCCTCCTGACACCATCCAATTCTTTATCTTATATCAAATGGGTGTCCTACAATTCAATTATGACACTAACTACATAGAATAGCATCAGACTACACAGGTTTAAGATCTTTTTCCCACAAGATGGCTCTCACTTTAGAAACAGTCCTAAGTATCAGGTCCCTGAGTTACTCACATTTATGTCCTACTTTGTTATAAATTTGGGGGTTCCCACTACCCACCCAAGGTTCAATAATTCACTGGAACACATCACATAACTCACGAAAGTAGTTTACTTACAATTGTTTACTGGTTTATTATAAAGGATACAACTCAGGAATAACAACATGGAAAATATGTAAAGGTCAAGATAAGAGGGGAGGGCTGTGGAGCTTCCATGCCTTGTCTAGGCACATTAACCTGTCAAGACCTTGATGTGTTCACGAACCTGAACCCTGTTGTTTAGGAGGTTTTAGGTAAGTTTCATCATGTTGGCTAAATTGTCCTTTGATGACTGAACTCAATCTCAGACCCTCCATCTTTCCCTGTGGAATCAGGTGGCTTGGTTGAAATATCCAATACTCTAGTCAGGGTTGTTCTTTCTGGTATCTAGCACCTCCATCCAGAAACTAACTCTCAGCCTCCACCTCTGCCTTTACAAGTTATTTCCTTAACATATAAGAGATATTCTTGTTACTTTTCACTCTTAAGATTCCAAGGGTTTTAGGAGCTACTGTGACAAGAGCCATGGAAAAGAGAAAATACTTATTTTTTTATTATACCATAGTATGTTAAAATCCTTTCTGATAGTAATCTTTATAAAAAGTACTAAATGAAAGGTGTGAAGCCCTGGATTCTAGCCCTGGCCTTAAATAACTTGGGGGCTATTCTTTTCCCTTTCATTCTATACCCCAGTTTCTTCCTTTGGGTATAAGAAAGTTGAACTAGGTGCCTTCAAAGGTCAGTTAAGCCTTGCCAAAGACAGGTTCTGGTGGCCAAAGTGGTCCCCCATAGCTGTCCTTGTAAATCTAGACCCCAAAATTATCTGGGTTGCTCAGGAAATTGGGTGTTCCAGGTCTGTAGCAAAACAGCATTAAACAGAACAAAGTAATCAGAGATGTTCTTTCCCTTCAGCCCCACTTAATCCCAAGACTAAGACTAGAGTGAGGGGAGTGAAGCACTTATCCTTTGGCACAGAATTTAAGGGGGTATTAAAAAACTCATTGATCAAGATACACTTTTAATACAATATTTTTAAAAATTGAAATTAATAAAAAATCCACATTGAACAAGATATTAAATTTTTAAATAAAGACAGGATCAGTATTACTGATTTTTCCTTTTTCCTTAGGTTCCAATATGACTTGCCACAGCACTGCTCAACCTCTTTTCAGTTCTCCCCATCAGACAAATATACCTCACTTAAGGATCCAAGATGAAGCTGTATTTCTGCATTATGGTATTTTGATTTGTGCCTGGTTTCTAAAAAAAAAAAAGTGGCTAGTATACAACAAGAACAAAATGGTTAGGAGTATAGTCTCTGGAACTGGACAGCATGCATATAAATGTTAGGTCTGCTACTTACTACCTATGTAATCTTTGACAAGTTAGTTAACCATTCTTTGTCTAAATTTCCTCTTCTATAATATAGGAAAAATAATAGTATCAATTGCTTAGGGCTGTTCTGAGGGTTATATTAATTAATATACATGAATATCTAAACAAGAGATCTGGTATGTCATGTGTGTTCAGTGAACATTTGCTCTTGTCTTTAGGAAGAATTTAGTTCATAATTGTAATGATGTTGCAATATATGACTGAGGCACATTGTTGAGCCATTTTCCTGATGCTCTATAAAAGTTCTGCAGAGACTTGAGTGCAGTGTTGGTTGAAGCAGAGATAAAGTACATGACTTCTGAAACTTGTTTCCATTTATTGTTATGCCTGTGACAAAAAAGTTTCAAATTCCGTTTACCACCACTATTTTGTATTGGTTCATCCAAACTACCGCAAAAGCATTGAAATGTTTGATGAACTCTTTCCTACACTGTGGCTTCAAGGCCACTCTAAACAGCATAGCCAATGGAATTTGCTTGAGATTCTAGAATAATTCCATGCTCCACTTCCTGTTTAGGCTATGAGCTATATGGGGCATTATCCAGATGCATAACTATCTGAAGCTAAAGAATAAGTCTAGGTTTGACTGATAAGCAAATTTATTTTAATCTACTTGATAAACATTGTTTGAGTGACTCCTTTGTTCCAGATCCTGTGCTGAGCCCTCAGGACAAGGGAGGAGTCAAACCCCAGGTCTTGACCAAAAGGGGCTTCTATTTTACTAGGGGGGAGAGACATGGTCTTCTTTAACTTGAAATCAGCTCCCCTTTCCCAGTCTGTATTAGTCAGAGTTTTAGTTCTTCAAAGAATAGAACCAGTACATATTTGTGTGTGTGTGTGTGTGTGTGTGTGTGTGTGTGCACGTGCACGTGTGTGCATACATACACAGACATAAAGAGATTTATTATAAGGAATTGGCTTACATTGTTGTGGAGGCTGGCAAGTCCTAACTGCAGAATGGGCCAGTAGGCTATATACCCAGCAAGAGCTAGAGTTACAGTTATTAGGCCATCAAAGAAGAAGAGGCAGATATAGTCTGGAAAATGGCAAAGAAGACCTTGAACTCACCTTGTCCCATGGAAAGAACTATATACAATCTGAAGATTGGCACAACAACTTCACAACTAAATGTAGAGAAATAGCCATATAGAAGAGGGTAGGAAAAATGGAGATGTGGTGGGGAGCTAAAAGGAGTGACAGGACTGTTCATGGGAGAGAAGGACCCACAGGTGTGGAGAGGGGAGAGAAATAGACTATTGTTAACAGGAATCCTGCACAGGGAAAACAAATCCCCATTATATTTGGGTTTGAAAAACAAAGGGGCTGAATTTCATAAGTTCTTGCAACCAGCTGTACTTAAAACCTAGAATTATAAAATCAGTGGGATCAGCTCTGAAAGACTCAGAAGGACAAGAAACTGGATCTTTCCCTTAAACAGACAGCACAACAAACAGGCCCTGGATATACAGAACAGAAGCAATAGTTTGAAAAATTCTTGGGGCATATGGGAGGAAGTTGTTTACTAATCTCAGAGCATGTCCTGGGGAGATAGACATCCTTGGGAAACTCCTCCAGGAACAAAAGAACTAGAAAGTGTCATTTCTCTGCCCTAGCCCCCATCATAAACATATGGCCACTTGCAGGGACTAGTGCAGCACTGACACTCACTTCCTTACTTCTAACAGCATGTCCAGCCCCTCCCAGTCATGCTTGCCTCAATCCTAGTGCTGCATATCCTCTCCTCCAGGAAACCAGTGCAAATGTTACTAACACTGCATCCTCCCCGCTTTGTGTGCAGGGGATTGCCCCCTTCAATACACTTTTGACAAGAGCTCATCCAAAGTGGTTCCTCAAGCCAGGGAGTGTGCAAACAGCCCAGTCGGGGCCAGCACTACTCTAACGTGACTCCTGACCTATGGGGAAGGAAATACAAGCACACATAAGTGAGACTGTGGAACCAGCAGCTGGGGACACACAGCTGGTCTTGACTGCAGGCATACCCACCAATGAAGTCTTCTCAGGGCACAACACAGGGAAGGTATTCTGCAGTGTGTTGCTGCTCCATCTCTGGAAAATGTCTGATGCAACTCAAGACCAAGGTAGCTTCAGACTGGCCCACTAATACCAGAGGGAACAAACACTGCCCACAACAGGGAACCTGAACCAGTACAGATGACAAAACTAAAGGAAAATGTGGCTCATCCACATCAGAAGGCTGCACACAACACAAACAGGAGACCCCTGAAGTGCCAGGTTCTAGTGTGCAAGCACCGGGTTCTAGACAACAGAGCACTATAGAATCTCTTCTTAATAAAGCCACAAGTTCAAGAGAAAGAGACATAGCATACTTTCCTAATACCCAGAAATACACAAAAAGAATTAGACAAAATTAGGAGACAGGAATATCTCTCCAATGAAAGGATAGTATAAAAGCCACAGCATAAAACCTAAGCAAAATAGACATAAGTAGTAGGCCTGAGAGAGAATTTAATCATGAACATTCACACTGGATGTGAGAAAACAGTGGAGGACATAAAAAAAAAACAGATAAAAAAGAAGCAATCGGTGAACAAAGGAAATGAAATTACAAATACACTAGATGGAATAAAGAGTAGAAAGGAAGAAGCAGAAAAATGAGTAAATTATCTGGAGGACAGAGTAATGGAAAGTAATAGAGATAAACAAATAAAGGGAATAATTATGCAAAATCAAAATAGACTTAGAGAACTCAGTGACACCATGAAGCATAATAACATTCACATTACAGGGAACCTAGAAGGAAAAGAGAAGGAAAAGGGGGAAGAAAATGTATTTGAACAAGTAATAGCTGAAAACTTCCCTAATCTGGGGAAAGGAACAGAAATATAGATCCAAGAAGCACAGAGATCCATCAGCAAAATCAACTGAAGGAGGGCCATAAGACACAAAATAATTAAAATGTCAAAGAGATGAGAAGGAGGAGTTAAGATGGCAGAGCAGCATGGAGACCCTGAGCTTGTCTCATCTCTGAAACACAGCTAGATCAGCACCAAAGCATTTTGAGCACCTAGGAAATTTATCTGAGGATTAAAACAACAATCTGCATAACTTGAGCCACAAAACTTGGCAGGTATGCAGTGTGGAGAGGCGTACTGGAGGAGAGGAAAGCTGCAGAGAGTAGGGGGCTATTTTTGTGGAGAGACATCAGAGAGAGAAAGAGAAAGGGGGAGAGTGTGGCACATCAGGACTGTGCATGAAAAGCACCCTCCCCCAAAAGGAGCTGGAGAGAAAGAGTGAATGAAAGGGTGAAAACACAAGGGATGGAACAAAAAATCTGTCCCCAAAACTATTGACAAGAGAAAGGAGAGGCTTTAGGTACCACTAGGAGTCTATAAACAGTAGAATGCAGTGTCTGAAATTCAGAGCTCAGTGCCTGGTAGTACTTTGGTGAGGAAGTAGGGCAAATTCTCAGGACCAGGCAGCAGGGTCTGAGGGGTCCATGTGTCAAACGGGGAGAAATGGCTCCCTTTCTTGGAGGGCATTTAGTAGAGGCCATATGGCTTCCCCACAGTCAAAGGTCCCAGTGGACCCTGAAGAACAGCCATCTTTGCTGGTACTGGGAAAAACATGCCAGAGTGCAGTGAAACCTGGAGTCAGCCATGTATTGTCATTTGCCATAATCTCTGAACCTCTGCTATAGATAGACAGCTTGGACTTTGATAGGGTAGAGGTGGGGAGTGAATAGAGGCCTGAGACAAAGGATGGATGCTTGGTCCTGGGTCAGTGAGAGTGCAAAGTTCCTGCGCCAAAGACTGGGGAGATGGGTGAAGTCATTTCCAACTTCCCTTGAGCATACATATCTATGCACTCAGACTAATCCACACCAGGAAACTAAGCAGTGCCACCTAGTGGAGGATAGAGCCATTGCACCAAGCCCACCCCCAACTACACCCTCCAAGCACATCTCCCAGAAGATTAGCACAACACACTCCACATGCTTTAATGTACTATAGAGCACTTTGTAGTTTCAGTTCTAGGGGAAACTGGATGGAACTCCATTCGAGTTTCATTCTGCTTGCTGGTTCATTTATTTGTTCATTTTCTTTGCTTCTGTGTTTTTCTTAAATTGTTTTCTTTTTTCTTTCTTTTCTTTCTCTTTCTTGGATGTACAAAGAGAAAAAATTATTTTTACATTACTTTATGATTTTTATTTATTTTACTCTTTTTAGTTTTCATTATTCTATTTTATTACATAATTTTTAATTTTTTCTTACACTTTCTTTTGTTTCCTTTCCCTTTTATCTCTATTCTATCAAACTTCTTTCAACAAGCAGACCAAAACACATCTAAGATCTAATTCTCTTTATTTGATTTTGTATGTATTTATTAGCTTTTTAGTTTATTATTTTATGCCTTCATTCAAAAGAATAAAACTAAGGACAAAATATTATTAATTTTTTTCTTTCCTCCAGAAGAAAGAACAGGAAGAAATTACAGCCAGGGACTTAATCAGCACAAATATAAACAAGGTATCTGAACTAGAATTTAGAACCACTATGGTAAGGATACTAGCTGGTATGTTAAAAGCATAAAAGACACCAGAGAATCCCTTTCTGCATAGATAAAATGAATAAAATTTAGTCAGGCTGAAATTAAAAATGATATAACTGAGATGCAGTTGCAAATGTATGCCATGATGGCAAGGATGAATGTTGCAGAGCAGCGAATCAATGATATATAAGATAAAATTAAGGAGAATAATAAAGCAGAAAAAATAGAGACAAAGGCAAAAGATCATGATACAAAACTCAGAGAACTCAGTGACTTATTCAAGAGGAATAACATAAAATCATAGAATTCCCGGAAGATGAAGAGCGAGAAAAATGCAGAGCAGGTTTATGGAGCAAATTATAGCAGAAAGTTTTCCTAATCTGGGAACGGACACAGATATCAAAATACAAGAAGAACAGAGAATTCCCACTACATTCAACAAAAATGACCATCATGAAGGCATAGCTTAGTCTAATTAACAAAGTACACAAACAAGGAAAAATTTTAAAAGCCACAGGGGAAGAAAGGTCCTTAACCTATAAAAGAAGACATATCAGGTTAACAGCAGACCTATTCACAGAAACATGGCATACCTGAAAGGAGTGGTAGGATATATTCAATGTGTTGAATCTGAAACATATGCAGACAAAAATTCTTGATCCAGCAAGGCTGTCATTCAAAATAGAAGGAGTTAGAGTCGTCATAACCCGATGGCCGGGGCCGCTCGTCCCTGGCGATTGGCGGTACCTGTTTCGTCTGCCCGGACCAGCAGGACAAAGACCAGCAGGACAGATAATCGTGGCGGGTCCTTCTCCTGAGGGAGGGAGAGAAAAAGGGTGCAGGAGAGGGAGACGCAGAGAGTAAAGACAGTACTCACGGTTCTCCGATCAGGCAAAAGAGAGTGTTTATTCAAAGATCTGTTCTTTATATAGTCTTCAGGGGGGGAAGACAAGGCAAGCTGACCTAGGCAGGCTACAGAGTTGAATGCATATCAAAGAAGTGCCCCAATTTTGTCTCAGCAATCTTGGGGGATGGAGAACTAACACTGAATATGGTTTTGATCTTTTGTGTGCCTTGGCCACTCATGTCTAGCTCAGCAAGATAGTCGCCAAAAGTTATTTTGACCAGGAAATGGCAATCTCCAGCCTCCAGATGCAAATCTTGTTTACTGGCTCACTCAACGGAGTGATAATCCTTGCCTGAGGCAGACAGA
>NC_043717.1:46470249-46471565 GCF_006229205.1 Suricata suricatta | reverse complement strand
TGTTAAAGGTGTTGAATAATGATCTTATATCAAAACATTAAAACTTTAGGAACTGCACATATATTTGAGCAGTTGCACCATTTATAAATTATACTTAGCAGACTATCAAACTCTTAGAAATCTTAGTCTCCCATTAAGGGCTTAGTAATCAAAACTTTTCTTAGATGGTAAATTTTGAATTAATTAAGTACAAAGCAGCTTTTTAAAAAGTTTTAAATATCCCCAGTTGTTTTGCCACAAGTTAAAAAGCACAGACATCTACAGGCCTTATCTTATACCCATGTGTTAACTAGTTGTCTTTTGTTTTAGTTTTAACTTGTTAGACAGCCAATGAATTTAACCTTAATTTACTATCAAGTAAAATCTTGACCTTTTAACTTATTAAGAACCTTAAAACTATTCACTCAATGAAAACTATAGAACAGACCAAATTAATCTTTTCCTTAACACATGCTTGTTAAAAGTTGGTTGGAGTAGAGATCATAGGAACCTATTTGACTTATGGTAGATTTAGATAGAACATAAATTTTTGTTTTAACCAACAAACTTAAGTACTGAATAAGTTTTATTTAAGCCCAAGTAAGATGTTTGTTCTCTATACTTGATTTTAACCTCGAAATTTGGTGCAAAAGCTGATTTTTTGTGGTCTATTGTTTCTTATGCAAATTGGCCTCTCCCCGCCCAGCGGTTGTAACCTGAGGCCCTCTGGTTGCCCTGGGCGAAGGGGCAGGGAGAGCAAGATAGGCTCCCCAGGGGGCAGAGAAATCTTCCCAGTTTAAAATTTGTTAGCTCAGACCGGAGCAGGTTTGAGGCTTATTTGGTTTTATTTAATTTTGTTTAACCAGTAGAATTTAGGCAATCCATGCCAGTCCAGAGAAGTGAAAGAATTATCCCCAGGACCAAATGAACCCGGCAGCTGCTGGGAAATTATTTCAGGTCTCTGTCCCGAGACAGACCACAATTTTAGTTCTAATTATTAACCATCAATCTGGGAAATGAGCGAGGGAGAAGCCCTCACTAAACACAGATTTACTAAAGGATTTTACTAATATCAATAAAGAGTTCCCTTTTGTTAGACTCTTTATGGCTCAAAGTTTAATTTACATTCTTGACTCTAACTTTGCTTATCTTTATGGGAGGGCGTTTGCAGCAAACCAAAACAAGTAGAACAGACTTTGTAATTGCCCCTTAATTTTTATCCCTTATTTTTTTATAATACAGTGACACAAAGACAAAGGGTAGCATTCACTCACACACACACACACACACACACACACACACACACACAAGCTATTATTATTCCTCCGCAGAGGTTT
>NC_043717.1:46469020-46470149 GCF_006229205.1 Suricata suricatta | reverse complement strand
AGACTTTGTAATTGCCCCTTAATTTTTATCCCTTATTTTTTTATAATACAGTGACACAAAGACAAAGGGTAGCATTCACTCACACACACACACACACACACACACACACACACACACAAGCTATTATTATTCCTCCGCAGAGGTTTTACAAACAAGACCAAAACATTAGAAAAACACTGAAAACACTTAATTGCTTTTTCTTAACTTTCACTCCCTGTGCTTTAAGGGTTTCTGCTTAGATTATTTTGTTTAATTCTTGCCCTAAAATCATCGATCACTCACTTGAGCACTGGACTACGCTAGGAATTCATAGCGTGGTCGACTCCTTCTAAATCCTGAGCACTGGACTACGCAGCTAATTCTGCGTGGTCGTCTCCTATCCTGAGCACTGGGCCACACCGCTAATTCTGCGTGGTCGTCTCCTATCCTGAGCACTGGGCCACGCAGCTAATTCTGCGTGGTCGTCTCCTTATAATTCTTGAGCACTGGGCCATGCAGCTAATTCTGCGTGGTCGTCTCCTTATAAATCCTCTAACCTCGGCCATTACCTCTTTCTCTTCTTCTTTTCTCTTTGATCGGTTTCTTTACTGGATCCCTTCTCACTCAGCCCCACGTTGGGTGCCAATTGTTGTAACCCGATGGCCGGGGCCGCTTGTCCCTGGTGGTGATCGGTGGTCCCGGTTTCGTCCGCCCCGACCAGCAGGGCGGAGAATCGTGGCGGGTCCTTCTCCTGAGGGAGGGAGAGAAAAAGGGGACAGGAGAGGGAGACGCAGAGAGTAAAGACAGTACTCACGGTTCTCCGATCAGGCAAAAGAGAGTGTTTATTCAAAGAACTGTTCTTTATATAGTCTTCAGGGGGGGAAGACGAGGTAAGCTGACCTAGGCAGGCTACAGAGTCGAATGCATATCAAAGATGTGCCCCGACTTTGCCTCAGCAATCTTGGGGGATGGAGAACTAACACTGAATATGGTTTTGATCTTTTGTGTGCCTTGGCCACTCATGTCTAGCTCAGCAAGATAGTCGCCAAAAGTTATTTTGACCAGGAAATGGCAATCTCCAGCCTCCAGATGCAAATCTTGTTTACTGGCTCACTCAACGGAGTGATAATCCTTGCCTGAGGCAGACAGA
>NC_043717.1:46459879-46468920 GCF_006229205.1 Suricata suricatta | reverse complement strand
CTCAGCAATCTTGGGGGATGGAGAACTAACACTGAATATGGTTTTGATCTTTTGTGTGCCTTGGCCACTCATGTCTAGCTCAGCAAGATAGTCGCCAAAAGTTATTTTGACCAGGAAATGGCAATCTCCAGCCTCCAGATGCAAATCTTGTTTACTGGCTCACTCAACGGAGTGATAATCCTTGCCTGAGGCAGACAGAAAACTTGGCAGGCCCGACACAGAGTCTCCCAGACAAACAGAAACTAAGTTCATGACCACTAAACCATCCATGAACAAAATTACAAGGGAGATTCTTTGAGTGGAAAAAAGGCAAAACAAAGCAAAAAAGAGCAAAGGCAACAAAGTCTAGAAAGGATCAGAGAATATCAACAGAAACACCAACTCTACAGGCAGCACAATGGCACAAAATTCATCTTTCAGTACTCACTCTAAATATAAATGAATTAATGCTCCAATCAAAAGACATAGGATATCAGACTGTATAAGACAACAATACTCATTTATATGCTGCTTACAAGGGACTAATTTTAGACCTAAAGATACCTGAAGATTGAAAGTAAGAGGATGGAGAAATATCTATTGAACTAATGGTCATCAAAGGAAAGCTGGAGTAGCCATACATATATCAGACAAAGTAGCTTTTTTTTCATAATATTTTATTGTCAAATTGATTTCCATACAACATCCAGTGCTCTTCCCCACAAGTGCCCTCCTCCATCACCACCACCTCTTTTCCCCGCTCCCCCTTTCCCTTCAACCATCAGTTCATTTTCAGCATTCAATAGTCTCTCAAGTTTTGCATCCCTCTCTCTCCCCAACTCTGTTTCCCTCTTCCCCTCTCCCTAAGCCAGGCAGAGAAGGACAAAGTAGCTTTTAAAGTAAAGACTGTAATAAGAAATGAAGAAAGACATTATATCATAATTAAAGGGTCTATCCACCAAGAAGATCTAACAATTGTCCCCCAACATGGAAGCCTTCAAATATATAAATCAATCACAAGCAAAGAAACTCAGTGGCAATAGTATCACAACAGTAGGGGGCTTCAACACCTGATTTACAGCACTGAGCAGATCGTATAAATAGAAAATCAACAAGGAAGCAATGGCTTTGAATGATGCACATACTTCTCTAGTGCACATTAAACATTCTTAAAGAATAGATCCTATACTGGATCACAAATCAACTTTCATTCAGCATAAACAAAAAGACCGAGATCATACTTGCATATTTTCAGACTGCAATGCTATGAAACTCGAAATAAATGACAAGAAAAAATTTATAAAGACCATAAAGTCTTGTAGATTAAAGAACATCCTACTAAAGAATGAATGTGTTAATGAAGAAATTAAAAAGTACATGGAAACCAATAAAAATGAAAACATGGTAATCCAAAACCTCTGGGATACAGCAAAACAAATTATAAGAGGGAAGAATATAGCAATCCCAGCCTTCCTGAAAGGAAGAAAGGTCTCAGATGCACAACCTAACCTTAAATTTTAAAGAGCTGGAAAAAACTCCCACAAATAATGCCCCAAAACAGCAAAAATAAGGGAAAAATGATTAGAGCAGAAATCAGTGATATTAAAAAAAAACAGTAGAAAACATCAATGAAACCAGGAGCTACTTCTTTGAAATACTTAAGAGAATTCATATGCTCCTAGCCACATTGATCATAAAGAAAAAGGAAAGGCCCCAAATAAATAAAAATCATGAATGAAAGACAAGAGATCACAACCAACATTGTATAACTACAAACAAAAACAATAGAATAGGAAGAGGTATTATATACCAACAAATTGGGCAATTGGAAAGAAATGGACAAATTCCTAGAAACATAAAAAACTACCAAAGTTGAAATAGGAAGAAATAGATAATTTAAACAGCCACATAACCAATAAAGAAATTGAATCAGTAATAAAAATCTCCTAACAAACAAGAGTCCAGGGCCAGATGGCTTTCCAGGGGGATTCTACCAAACTTTTATTTATTTATCTATCTATCTACCTATCTATTTATTTATTTTTATTTTATAGTTTATTGTCAAGTTTGTTTCCATATAGCACTCAGTGCTCATCCCAGGTGCCCTCCTCCATGCCCATTACTGGCCTTCCCCTCTCCCCCTCCCCCATCAGCCTTCAGTTTGTTCTCAGTATTCAAGTGTCTCTCGTGGTTTGCCTCACTACCTATCCCCAACTATTTTTCCCCTTCCCTTCCCCCATGGTCCTCTGTTAAGTTTCTCCTGTTCCACTTATGAGTGAAAACATATGGTATCTGTACTTCTCTGCCTGACTTATTTCATTTAACATAACATCCTTGAGTTCCATCCACATTGCTACAAATGACCAGATTTCATTCTTTCTCATTCTCCCAAACATTTAAAGAAGAGTTAACATCCATTTTTCTCTTAGAACATTTTTAATGTTTATTCATTTTTGAGAGACAGAGTGCAAGTGGGGATAGGGCAGACAGGGAGGGATACACGGAATCCTAAGCAGGATCCAGCCTCTAAGATGTCAGCACAGAACCTGACTTGGAGCTCAAACTTATGAACCATGAGATCATGACCTGAGCCAAAGTCTGATGCTTACCCAACTGAGCACCCGAACATCCATTATTTTGAAGCTGTTCCAAAGAATATAAATGGAAAGAAATCTTCCAAACACATTCTATGAGGCCAGCATTACCTTGATTCCAAAACCAGACAAAGACCCCACTAAAATGGGGAACTACAGACTAATTTCTCTGATGAACATTTAGGCAAAAATTCTCAACAAAATACTAGCCAAACTGATGCAAAAGTACATTAAAATAATTGTTCACCATAAACAAGTGGGTTTTATACCTGGGAAGGATTCCATATTCACAAATCTATCAATGTGATACCTCACATTAATAAAAGAAAGGATAAGAAACACATGATCCTCTCAATAGATGCAGAAAAAGCATTTAACAAAATACAACACTCTTGAAAAAAAAGCAAACATAGAAAGATCATACCTCAAGATCATAAAAGCCATACATGAAAGATCCACTGCTAATATCACCCTCAAAGGGGAAAATTGAGAGCTTTCTCCATAAGGTCCAGAACACTGCAAGGATCTCCACTCTCACCACTGTTATTCAACATATTGTTGGACGTCCTAGCCTCAGCAATCAGACAACACAAAGAAATAAAAGGTATCCAAATCAGCAAGGAGAAAGTCATCCTTCCACTCTTTGTAAACAAAATGATACTCTGTGTAGAAAACCAAAAACGTTCCACCAAAAAACTGCTAGAACTGATACATGAATTCAGAAAAGTCACAGTATATAAAATCAATTTACAGAAATCAGTTGCACTTCCAAACACAAATAATACAGCAGTAGAAAGAGAAACAGAAGGAATCCATCCCATTTACAATGCTACCAACAAACAAAATACCTAGGAATAATCTAACCAAAGAGGTGAAAAAGCTATAGACTGACAACTATAGAAAGCTTATGAAAGAATAGAAGACACACACAAAAATGCAAAAACATTTCATACTCATGGATTGGAAGAAAAACTATTGTTAAAATGTTGATACTACCCAAGTAATCCACATATTCAATGCAATCCCTATCAAATTAACACCAGCAGTTTTCACAGAGTTAGAACAAACAATTTTAAAATCAGTTTGGAAAGAGAAAAGGCCCTGAATAGCCAAAATCATACAGAAAAAGAAAGCCAAGCTTGGAAGTACCATAATTCTGGACCTCAAGCTGTATTACAAAGCTGTAATCATCAAGACAGTATGGCACTAGCACAAAATAGACACATAGATCAATGGAACATAATAGAGAACCCAGAAACTTACCCACAAATGTATGGCCATTAAATCTTTGACAAAGCAGGAAAGCCTATCCAGTGGGAAAAAAAACAGTCTCTTTAGAAAAATTTGTTGGGAAAACTGGAAATAAACATGCAGAAGAATGAATCTGGACCACTTTCTTACACCATACATAAAAAATAAACTCAAAATGGATGAAAGACCTAAAAGTGAGACAAGAAGCCATCAAAATCCTCAAGGAGAAAATAGGCAACAACCTCCTTGACCTCATCCACAGCAACTTCTTACTTGACATGTCTCCTTAGGCAAGGAAACAAAAGCAAAAATAAACTACTAGGATCTTGTCAAGATAAGAAGCTTCTGCACAGTGAAGGAAACAAAACTAAAAGGAAACCATTATAATGGAAGAAGATATTTGCAAATGACATATCAGACAAAGGGTTAGTATCCAAAATCTATAAAAACTTATCAAACTCAACACCCAGAAACCAAATAATCAATAGACATCAATAGACACTTTTCCAAAGAAGACATCCAAATGGCTAACAGACACAATGAAAGATGCTCAACACCACTCATCATATGGGAAATACAAATCAAAAAGATAATGAGATACCACCTCACACCTGTCAGAATGGCTAAAATTAATAATTCAGGCCTCAAGAGATGTTGGCAAGGACACAAAGAGGAAACTTTTGCATTGCTGGTGGGAATGCAAACTGGTGAAGCCACTGGAAAACAATATGGAGGTTGTTCAAAAATTTATAAATAGAACTACCTGTGACCCAGCAACTGCACTACTAGGTATTTATTCAAGGATACAAAAATGCTGACTTGAAGGGGCACATGCATCCCAATGTTTATAGCAACACGATGAATAATAGCCAAATTATGAAAATACCCCAAATGTCCATCATCTGATGAATAGATAAAGGAATGCGGTATATATATAATCGAATATTAGTGATCAAAAAGAATGAAATCTTCCAATTTGCATCAATGTGGATGGAACTAGAGTGTATCATGCTAATCGAAATAAGTCAGTCAGAGAAAGACAAATATCATATGATTCCACTTACATGTGGAATTTAAAGAACACAACAGATTAACATAGGGAAATCGATACAAAAATAAAATAAAAAGAGAGAGAGAGAAAAGACATAAAAGACTCTTAAATACAGAGAAAAAAATTGAGGGTTGCTGGTGGGGGTTGCGTGGGGTTATGGCTAAATGGGCAATGGGCATTAAGGAGGGCACTTGTAGGGTTGAACACTGGGTGTTATATGTGAGTGATAAACAACTAAGTTCCATTCCTGAAATCATTATGACACTTTATAATATCTAACTTGGATTTAAATTTTTAAAAAGAGGTGACAGAGAGTTTTTAAAGGAGAAAAAAAACACATATGTACAAAGGTAACCCCATTAGGCTGTCACTGGATCTTTTAGTAGAAACTTTTCAAGCTATAAGGGAGTGACATGGCATATTCAAAATGTTGGAAGGGAAAGTTTGAAGTCAAGCATACTCTATCCAATAAAGCTATCATTCAGAATACAAAGAGACATAAAGAGTTTCCAGACAAAGTTAGAGGAATGCATGACGACTAAAATGAGCCTTGAAAGAAATGTGAAAGGTGACACTGAGTGGAAAGGAAAGACCATAAGTAAAAGTATTAAAAGTAAGAAACACAAAAGAAGTAAAAATAAATTTGTCTGCAAAAACTAGTCAAGGCATTTTCAAAATAAAAAGACGTAAAATATGACACAATATACCTAAAAGCATGAGGAGGAAATAATTGGTTCAAACTTAGTCAACCATTTACTTAATGTAGACTACTATATGCAAAAATGTTATATACAAATGTAAATGTAACCACAAATAAAATAGCCAGTAATATATATGCTAAAATAAAAAGAAAGGAATCCATGTATATCTCTAAAGAAAACCAACCAATCATGAGAGAAGAAAACAAGGGAAGAAAGAAACAGACAAAACTACAAAAAGAACCATAAAACAAGTAACAAAATGGCAATAAACATACCTATGACTAATTAAGTGTAAATGAACTAAACATTCCAATCAAAAGACATAGGGTGCCAAAAATATTAGAACTGATATGTGAATTGAGCAAAGTAGTAGGATATAAAATCAACATATGGAAATTGGTTGCATTTCTATACACCAATTATGAAACAAAAGAAGGAGAAACCGAGGAATTGATCCCATTACAATTGTACCAAAAACCATGGGATAAACCTAACAAAATAGGTAAAAGATCTGTAGCCTGAAAACCATTGAACACTGATGAACAAAATTGAAAAAGTCACAAAGAAATGGAAAAACATTCCATGCTCATGGTTTGGAAGAAAAAATATTCATAAAATGTCGATACTACCTAAAACAAACTATATATTCAATGCAAACCCTATCAAAATAACACCAGCATTCATCACAGAGCTAGAACTCAATCTGTATTACAAAGCTGTATTTATCAAACCAGTATGGTACTGGCAAAAAAACAGACACATAAATCAATGGAACAGAATAGAGAACCCAGAAATGGACCCACAAATATAGGGGCCACTCTTCTTCAACAAAGCAGGAAAGAATATCCATGCAAAAAGCACAATCTTTTCAGCAAATGGTGTTGGCAGCGGCAGCGTCATGCAGAGGAATAAAACTAAACGACTTTCTTACACCATACACAAAAATAAACTAAAAATGAATGAAATAACTAAATGTAAGACAGGAAATCATCAAAATCCTACAGTAGGAAACAGGCAGCAACCTCTTTGACCTTGGCCACACCAACTTCTTACTAGACATGTCTCCAGAAGCAAGGGAAATGAAAGCAAAAATGAACTGTTGGGACTTCATCAAGATAAAAAAAAAGCCTCTGCACAGCAAAGGAAACAATCAACAAAACTAAAAGGCATCTGGTGTAATTGGAGAAGTTATTTGCAAATGACATATTGGGTGGTATCTATATTGGATTGGTTAGTATCTCAAATCTTTGAAAACTTATCAAATTCAACACCTTCCCAAAAGAACAAATAATCAAGTGATTAATGGACAAAAGACATCAGTTTTCCAAAGTAGACATCCAGATGGCTAATGGAGACATGAAAAGATGCTCAACATCACTCATCAGCAGGCAAATATAAATCAAACCACAATTACTTACTACCTTGTATCTCTCAGAATGGGTAAAATGAACAATTCTGGAAACAACAGACATTTCTGCATTCTGTGCATTGTTGGTGGGAATGCAAACTGGTGCAACCACTTCTGGAAAACAGTATGGAGCTTCCTGAAAAAAATTCAAAATAGAACTACCCAATTGTCTTAGCCCGGAGCTGGGTCCAGCGCGCTCATCCCTGGCGTTCGGTGGTACCTATTTCGTCTGCCCCGACCGGCAGGGCGGAGAATCGTCGTGGGTTCTTTTCCTGAGGGAGGGAGAGAAAAAGGGGGGCAGGAGAGAGAGGGACACAGAGAGTGAAGACAGCACTCACGGTTTCCGATCAGGCAAAAGAGAGAGAGAGCTTTATTTCGAAAACTGTCTCTTATGAAGGTTTTAAGGCGAGAAAACAAAGCAGCTGACCAAGGTCAGTTACCAGGTAAACAGAGTCAAATGAATATCAAAAGAAATGCCCAGATTTGCCTCAGCAATGCTGGGAAGGGGGGAGTTAGCACTGAATAATCCAAAATACGGTTTTGATCTTTTGTGCACCTTGGCCACTCCAGTCTGGCCCAGCATGACAGACGCCAAAGTTATTTTGACCAGGAAATGGCAGTCTCCAGCCTCTAGATGCAAATCTTGTTTGCTGGTTCACTCTCGGGAGAGTGATAATCCTTGCCTGAGGCAGACAGAAAACTTGGTGGCCCCGACACCCAATGACATATTAATTGCACTACTAATTATTTATCCAAAAGACACAAAAATATTGATTTTAAGGGGCACATGTACTCCAATGTTTTTAGCACTATCAATGATAGCCAAATTAGGGAAAGAGCCCAAATGTCTATCAATTAATGAATGGATATAGAAGATATGGTATACATATACAGTGGAATACTACTCCGAGATCAAAAAATAAAATCTTTCCCTTTGCAACAATGTAGATTGAACTAGACTCCATCAAGCTAAGTGATAATTCAGACAGAGACAGACAGAGATGATATGATTTCAGTCATATGTGGAATTTAAGGAACACAGCAGATGAACATAGGGGAAGAGAAGCAAAATTTAAATAAAAAGAGAGAGGGAGGCATCCATAAAAAACCTCTTAAATACAGAGGACAAACTGAGGGTTGCTGGTGGGGTGTTGGGTGGGGGATAGGCAAAATGGGTGATCAGCCTTAAGGAGGGCACTTGTTGAGATGAGCACTGGGTAAGCGATGATTCACTGGGTTGTACTTTTGAAACCAATACTACACTGTATGTTAACTAATTTGAATTTAAATAAGTAAATTAAAAAAAGACATAAGGTAATAAAATAGATTTAAAAATGAACCATGTATATACTGCCAACAAATGACTCATTTCAGTCTTAAGACATTTTAGACATTTGAAGATAAATGACTCATTTCAGTCTTAAAGCATTTGTCATGCAAATGGATGTGAAAGAAAACCAGGGTAGTAAACTTACATCAAACAAAATAGATCTTAACCCAAAGAATATAACAAGACACAAAGAAGAACACTATATAATCATAGACAGAAAAATCCAATGAGAAGGTATAGCAATTGTAAATATTTCTGTACCCAACATGAAGTCACCTGAATACATAAAGCAGTTAGTGTTGGGGCCCAGTAGGCCAAAAAATCTCCCGCAGAGCAACCTTTGATGGCACTGCCTCCAGGGCACAGGAGAGTCTACATAAGTAACCATTGATGGCTATGCCTCCGGGGCACAGGAGAAAAAATTTGGGAACTTGTGGAACAAGACGAAAGACTTGAAGCAGCATTTGGCCTCCTGGGTTGCATATGTGGCTTCTATTTAACCTGTCTATGATTTTTCTCTTTGCTTTGCAAAAGCAAAAAAGGCATATGGCTTTAAGTGTTTTTTTTTATTGTCAAATTGTTTTCCATACAACACCCAGTGCTCTTCCCCATAAGTGCCCTTCACCATTACGACCACTGCTTTCCCCCCTCCCATTTCCCCTTCAACTCTCAGTTCATTTTCAGCATTCAATAGTCTCTCAGTTTTGCATCCCTCTCTCTCCCCAAC
>NC_043717.1:46438808-46459779 GCF_006229205.1 Suricata suricatta | reverse complement strand
TGTCCTCTTTGGAGAAGTGTCTGTTCATGTTTTCTGCCCATTTCTTCACCGGGTTATTTGTTTTGTGGGTGTGAAGTTTGGTGAGTTCCTTGTATATTTTAGATACTAGCCCTTTATCTGTTATGTCATTTGCAACTATCTTTTCCCATTCTGTTGGTTGCCTATTAGTTTTCTTGATTGTTTCCTTTGCAGTGCAGAAGCTTTTTATCTTGATGAAATCCCGAGAGTTCAGTTTTGCTTTCATTTCCCTTGCCTTTGGGGTATTGCTGCGGTGGAGGTCTAGGAGGTTTTTTCCTACTTTCTCCTCGAGGGTTTTGATGGTTTCCTGTCTCACAGTCATGTCATCCCTCATTTTTTAAACTATACGTTTTTTAGCTATGTATGTCTTCTATAATTGCAGCGACAAACTTTGTTCTTCTACATGCCCTATCCTCCTCTTTATTTCTTCACCTGGGTGGTTGTAACACTGACTTTTCTCTTTGTACACTTCATTATGTTATGTTATCTTCTGAATGCACAATGAAAAGTTTTTTGTTTCGTTTTTTAATGGGAAATAGAAAGACTAGGAGGAGGAGCATCAAGGAACACCAATCTATGTGGCAGCAGTTCTTTTTCCTTGGATAATCAGATGAGCTTCCTGCAGTGCCAGCATGAACCCCTTCTGTGCTTGCTCTCCTAAGTGGTTAGAGGAATCCAAAATGGCCAAGTGGTACAGGCCCAGCTTTCAGTTCTGTGGACCCATTAACACATCATCTGATGAAAACCTTCATCTTTTAGATAGTTAAGACCTACAGCTCAGTAGCGTCCAATTTCATAGTGATTGGAATGAAGCGTCTTATGTGGTTCCATCAATCTCCCACCTTTACCTCCTGTTTCTTATATCTGGTTGTCCTGTCTATGGGAGGGGCAGCCTCGTGTATTTTTCTCTGAATTAACTGAGTACTTTATGTTTTCATTTTGTCACCACTATTGACTGACTATTTTTACCTCTTTTAGTTTCTTCTCTTAGTTGTTGCTGATGGGTTTATGATATACAAGTTCAATTAATTTAAATATACCTTCAAATAATATTATCCAAGTTCATGTGTAGTGAAATAACCTTATAACAGTGTATTCCCAACTTCTTCTCATCTTGTGTCCTGTGGATACCGGAATGTGTTTTCCCAACTCAACCAGATGTGAGTCTTCACAAGACCATTTCATCAACTTATGTCTACAGTACTATTACTGTTACATTTTAACATCCATTGATCCCCAAGCTTCTCAAATTATCTCTTAAATGTTATTACGTAGCAATGATACTATTTAAATGAATTTCCCGTATGATTTAATCATTCATGTGCACCTTTCATATCTTTTTGAAGTAGATACTATACATTTTCCCATTGCATCATAATGATTTTCAATGGGGAGAATGTGGAGGTAGGATCCCTTAAAATGGAATGTCTGATATTGAAAGTATGTGAGGACTCAGAGAAAGAGGAAGTTCTGGCAGGTGTAAGTTGATAATATCATTCTGGCACTATTGGACCCAGATAAGAATCAATGAGGCAAAGAAAGACACATTTTCACAACAGAAGGGAATGCAGGCATTACCATGGGTATGTCTCAATAGATAAGTGCAGGAGAAAATTGCCACATGGCCAACCTCATTCTGGAGAAGACAGAATCTAATCCTTGGGCAAGAGTGTTGGAGGGGGACTGCTCAGTATTAAAGTCCTGTCAAAGTTAGGAATTGCTGAAAGGTACCCTTAATTTGTTCATATGGATCAAGGTAGCAAAGAATGAGATTGAGGATATAGATTCAGATCACTAGCTGAGGCTCTGCTAGGACCAGCAGTCAGAGTGTCCAGATATGATGAGCCGACTTCCCCATGAGGGAAACAATGGGAAGAGCCTGTGTATTGGTGCTGGTATCCCCGGCTTAAGTGTTCCAAGTGCCTCTCCTTGTTTTCTGGTGATCTTACTGTGGTTCATGTGAAGAGCTCCTTCACTTTTGCTTTCTTGAAACCAGAATACCATTGTATTATTTTAATATTTGTCCTAGAGTGAACATAGTTTCTTCATATGTCATGGGGCAAAAAAAGTATTAAGATTGGCAATTATGATTATTACCACCACCCCCAAACAGATGATAGCATTCTTTGGATGGAAAAACTTGTCCCGCTCTATGGCAGCTTGTGTACAATGATATCTGCAAGTGTATCTTATAACAAAATCAGCTGAAGTTTTGTGAGTCCTGAAAGGAATTCAGAACACATAAGTTTAGGTGACTAGAGTTTTGCCATTGTAAGCTCATCAGAGAGCCAGCCTTGAAATGGCTTTGCAAGCACTGCCCCTTAATTCAACAGATGTGACTGAAAAATTTCCTTAGGAAGTCAAAGCTTAGGTTTTATTATCAGCACACATGTGTGTGCACAGACACAGGCAAATCTGCATGGATCTGTGTGTAAGGAGTGAATGAGTGATCACAATGAGTCCACTCCGTGAGAGTGACAGCTGCCAGAAACCACATTCAATGAAAACTTTTACTCTGTGATATTTCGCCTTCATTATCCTCCAAATCTTCTCAATGCTACAGGGGGAAAATATAATTATCTCCACTTCATATCATGAAACATGAGTTTCAGAGAGGTTAAAAACCTTAGAAGGCCATACGATTAATACTATAGGGGAGATGAAACTCAAAGCTCTAAGCTGTTTCCACCAAAGCCAATGGCTCTCTGGGTTGTTCTCTGAAGACTAGTTCAACCATTTCTTGATCATTTTGTCAGTCACAAAGCTTTTAATACTCACCCCTTACCATCTTCCACTCTGTGCTTTTCTGGCTGTTGTGGTGGGTTATGAGGAGAAATGACAGAGACAGCCCTTGTCCTTGGGAATAGGCATTTAATCAAGAAATAAATATGATGTCTATGGGTGTATTAGAAGACTCTCAATGGATTCCTTGAGTGGCTCAGGTTGCCAGGAGTTCAGAGGAGTGAGAAAGACTAGGGTTGGATGACGTGGACATGAAGGACTTGCAGAAGGAGGTGACAGAGTTTACTATGGTCTCAGGAGAGAACATGGAGATGAGTAAGTGTAACATTCATCAGGTATAATTGAGGGGATCGTCCTTTCTCACATCCACCCCTAGTCCTCCACCTCTTTGTTAGTATACCTGTGTGTTCTCCTGTGGGACAGGCTACATTTGCCAGGGGAGAGAGCTCCATCTCCTGGTTACTTGCCAAGAGTGTGCACCACATTCAACAACACAGAACCCCAGCCTTGAAGGTGACCTAAGCCTATAGCTGAGTTTCCCAAAAGCCATTTCCCCATGCTACAATGTTAATCTCCATAGATGTAGTCGATATAGTAGTGTGACCACTGCAACCCCCTACCCATTTTACTGGATACAGATCCTTGGTCTTCTAAGGCAACATAAATAGTAATGAAAAACTAACATTGCTGGGTACTAAATATGTGCTGGGAACACTAATATCTTGATTCATTTCCTCTGAAAACAATGTGGCAGGTATAATATAATCTTTGCTTTACAGTAGTGATTCTGAGGACTAGAGATGGTGAAACCCCAGTTTGTCTGACCACAAAGCCCAAAAGTACGAGCACTTAACTGCACTGCATGTCCACCGTGTTGTAGATGCCTCTAGAACACTATCAGCACTGACAGAATATAGGACTCTGAATCCTAGCTGAATTTGCGGTCCCTGAAATCATTGTCCCCATCAAAAACATGCACTGAAAGATCGCAGGCTTGTCTTTATTGTGAAAATTTCATAAAGACTTTTGTAAAACAAAGACTTTTGTGACCTCATAGACACTTCACAACTTTGTCTCAGTCCATCTATCTGTCTTTCCATGTGCATGTCCATCTGTCCACCTGTCCGTCCATCCATCCATCCATCCATCCATCCATCCATCCATCCATCCATAGATGAAATCATTATTCCATCCCTCTTTGTATCCAGGAAATGCTTTGAGAAACTTCATAGGCAACAAACAAACACACAAACACACACACACACACACACACACACACACACACACCATAATTACACCTCATAACCCATCAGAAAATTTCAGTATCATCCTGTGAGGCAGAGAAAGGGATCCTCTGAAAGGACCTTCTTAATTTCCAAACTCTGGTTTCCTGTTGTCTTTTCTGGGCCTGATTATTTCCTTTGGGAAGTCTGTGACATGTTTAGCAGCAACTCATAGGGGAAAAAAAGAACTTTGGTCACAGCCATGCTTTTTTTTTTTTTAATATAGTTTGTTGTCAAGTTGGTTTCCATATAATCCCTACTGCTCATCCCAACAAGTGCCCTCCTCCATGCCCATCATCCATTTTCCCATCTCCCCCAACCCCATCAACCCTCAGATTGTTCTCAGTATTTAAGAGTCTCTTGTGTTTATCTCTGTCACTCTTAACTACTTTTATCTCCTTCCCTTCCCCTAAGCTCCTTTGTTAAATTTCTTCTCTTCCACATATGAGTGAACACAGCTGATATCTGTCTTTTTCTGCCTGACTTCTTTTTTTCTTTTATATTTTTTTGTCAAGTTGATCTCCATGTAACACCCAGTGCTCATCCCAACAAGTGCCCTCTTTCATTCCCATAACCCCTTTCCCCCTCTCCCCCACATCCATCAAGCCTCAGTTTCTTCTCAGTGTTTAAGAGTTTCATATGGTTTGCCTCCCTACCTCTCCTTAACTATTTCCCCTTCCCTCCCCCCCGCCACGGACCTCTGTTAAGTTTCTCCTCTTCCACATATGAGTGAAAATATATGGTATCTGTTCTTTGCCTGACTTATTTCACTTAGAATAACACCTTCCAGTTCCATCCACATTGCTACAAATGGCCATATTTCATTCATTCTCATTGCCATATAGTATTCCATTGTGTATATAAATCACCTCTTCTTGATCCATTCATCAGTTGATGGACATTTAGGCTTTTTCCATGATTTGGCTATTGATAAAAGTGCTATTAACATTAAGGTATATGTGTCCCTATGCATCGGCACTTCTGTATCCCTTGCAGTGCTATTGCTGGGTCATAAGGGACTTTTATTGTTAATTTTTTGAGGAACTTCCACACTGCTTTCCAGAGTGGCTGTACCAGTTTACATTCCCACCAACAGTGTAGGAGGGTGCCCGTTTCTCCATATCATAGCCAGAATTTATAGTCTCTTGATTTGTTCATTTTAAGCACTCTGACCAGCATGAGGTGGTATCTCAGTGTAGTTTTGATTTCTATTTCCCTGATGAAGAGTGACGCTGATCATCATTTCATGTGCCTGTTGGCTATCTGGATGTCCTCTTTGGAGAAGTGTTTATTCAGGTCTTCTGCTCATTTCTTAACTGGATTATTCGCTTTTTGGGTATGGAGTTTGGTGAGTTCCTTGTAAATTTTGTATACTAGCCCTTTGTCTGATATGTCATTTGCAACTATCTTTTCTATATTTTTTCTATCCCTTGCATAGCTTAATTAATTTATATTACTATGTACTCCAGATTGCCGATTTATTCTTCTGCTTCTTCTAGTCTGCTATTTGCTCCATCTTGTGTATTTTTAATTTAATTTATTATGTTCTTCATCTCTCTTTCATTCTTTTTTTTTTATCTCTTTGTAAGGGTCTCACTAATGTCCTCCACCCTTTTCTCAAGTCCAAAGATTATCTTTTTGATCATTACTTTAAATTCTCTATCAGGCCTTTTATTTACCTTTGTTTTGCTTAGGTCTCTCGCTATGGCTTTGTCTTATTCTTTCATTTGGGACATATTCCATTGTCTCCTCATTTTGTATATCTCTCTGTGCCTGTTTCTCTGTATTAGGAAAGTCAGTTGTGTCTCATGCTCTTTTTTTTTTTTTATAGTTTATTACCAATCTGGTTTTCATATAACACCCAGTGCTCTTCTCCACAAGTGCCCCTCTCTATGACAATCACCCCCTGCCCTGTCCCCCCTCCCTCTTCAGAACTCAGTTTGTGCTCAACATTCAAAAGTCTCTCATGATTTGCCTCACTCCCTCTCCACAACTTTTTCCGCCCTCTTTCCCATTCCCATGGTCTCCTGTTAGGTTTTTCCTGTTAGACCTATGAGTGACAACATATGGTATCTATCCTTCTCTGCCTGACTTATTTCGCTTAGCATGACTCCTTCAAGGTCCATCCACTTTGCTATAAATGACCAGATTTCATTTTTTCTCATTGCCATGTGGTATTCCATTGTATATATAAACCATAACTTCTTGACCCATTCAACAGGTGATGGGCATTTAGGCTCTTTCCACGTTTTGGCTATTGTTGACAGTGCTGCTATGAACATTGGGGTACATGTGTCCCTATGCATCTGCACTTCTGTATCCCTTGGGTAAATCCCTAGCCGTGCTATTGTTGGGTCATAAGGGAGTTCTATCGATAGCTTTTTGAGGAACCTCCACACTGTTTTCCAGAGCAGCTGCACCAGTTTACATTCCCACCAACAGTGTAGGAGGGTGCCCGTTTCTCCACATTCTCGCCAGCATCTACAGTCTCTTGATTTGCTCATTTTAGGCACTATGACCAGCGTGAGGTGGTATCTCAGTGTGGTTTTGATTTGTATTTCCCTGATGATGAGTGACGCACTACAGCAGAGGTCCTGTAGTGCTCTGCTGTGTGTTGTCTTCTATTTAGTGAATTCTGTCACATTGGGGATGTCTCTTATATGTGTTGCGTGTGCCCTGCTATTGTTATTGAGACACATTTTTCTTCAGTTTAGATGTCTGCAGTGGTTTTCATTGTCTTTTGTGGGCAGTGTTTAGTTCCTGTTGTGTTAGTGGACTGGTCTGGGGCTGACTTAGGCTTGAGTTGAGTCAGACAAAACATTTACCAGAGATGCAGTAGCACCAAACTTTGAGGTGCTTTCTCTGTGTTTTCCCCCAACAAATTTGTGGGTGGGCAGGACCTATAATCAGACTAGATGTCTGCTCCCAGTACACCAATGAAACCACAGTCTTACTGGTGTGTGTGTGTGTGTGTGTGTGTGTGTGTGTGTGCATCTCTGTGTGTGTATGATTGTCTTTCTGTTTCCCCAGGGCACAAGTCAATTCAGAGTGGTGTTGGCCACTGTCTTGGCTGCTTGCACACTGCCAGGCTTGTGGCCCCAGTTTGAATAAGCACAGGATAAAAGTGTATGGAGGGGTAGAATCTGTTTAGGGCCATGGTTTAGAGTGCCTGCAATTTATGTGTGCACACAAGAGGAGACATGCCATTGCCACTGGGACCAGGGCAGGTGAGCCAATCCATAAAGCATGCAGGGGTGGGTTGCACAGTTGTAACAAAGTATGCACTTGTCCACTGAATAAGGAGACCTGCTGCCTCTGCTGCTGCCTGATTGGCTGCCCAGGGGTGGCAGGGGTGTGATAGTCCTCCTCGGCAGGGGGCTTCCTGCTGCTACCACCAGACCCAGGACGAAGACCTTACAATATGAGAGTTGAGAGTGATGATGCTGGCAATGTTTGGGCTGATTTTCTGGGGAAGGCACCAGCAGTGTCAAGATTGAGGTTAGTGAAGGGAAGATCTGCTGAAACCTGGGGGTATGGGTCACAGTGCGTACACAATTTAGGTAGTGAATGTCTGCACCAAGCTGGTTCTCACATGTGGCTGTGTGTTTATGCTGGGGATGGGTAGGAAACGTGGCACCTGCTAGCTCATTTTTTTCTTCCTGGAGTGGTCCCCACTAATCTCTGGTCCTCTGGGACACTTTCTGAAATTAGTATATTAGTAAATAACTCTCAGTCTCATATGCCCCAAGTGTTTTTCAAACTGCTGCTTCTACCTGGTATCACCCTAGGCTATATGTTTTGCTGTCTTTTTGAAGGCTGATGCTCAGTCTCCTCTGGCCCTCTGAGCTTTCTCAAATTTAAGCCTGCTGAGTTGTTTGTTTGTTTTGAGTTTTAATTTAAATTCCAGTTAGTTAACATGTAGTGTAATATTGGTTTCAGGAGAATTTAGTGATTCATCACTTACATATAACACCTATGCTCATCACAAGTGCCCTATTTAATACCCACCATTCATTTAACCCATTCCCTGTCCACTTATCCTCCAGCAACCCTCATTTTGTTCTCTATAAGAGTCTGTTTTATGGTTTGCCTCTCTAGTTTTCTTCTATGTTCATCTATTTCACTTCTTAAATTCCACAAAAGTGAAATCACTGGTATTTGTCTTTCTATGTCTTACTGATTTTGCTTAACATAATACATTCTAGCTCCACCCACATCATTGCAAATGGCAAGATTTCATTCCTTTTTATGGATGAGTAATATTTCTTTATATGTATACACACACATAAATTCTTTATCCATTTATCGATTGATGTACATTTGGGCTTTTTCCATAATTTGGCTATTGTTAATAATGCTGCTCTAAGTTCCATGGTTGTAAGAACTCATGAAATTCAGCCCCTCTAGCTTTCAAATCCAAATGTTATGGGAATTTGTCTTCCCACTGCAGTCCTCCTGGTGTGATAGTATGTTTCTATGCCCTCTCCTCACCCACAGGTTCCACCTTCCCATGGATAGTCCCATGATCTGTTCAGCTCCTCACCATGTTTCCACCCTTCCTACACTCTTCAATGTGGCCTCTATTCTGCATTTATTTGTGGATATTGTTTTAGCAGTCTTTGGGTCATTTTCTGGGTTTTGTATAGTGAAGAGAGTGTTAGTTATAACCCTGGAACAAGGCATGTTTAGGGTCTTCCTACTCGGCCATCTTCCCAAACACTCACTTCTTTCTTCACTTTTGCTTATATGTTAAAAATTATATTATTATTCTGAAATCAGATACTCAATAATTTTGTGATTCGTCTGTAGTTCATTTAAAGGTATTATTACTTGATTTAAATCACAACAAATATTAGATTGGTTAACATATTTTTAATAAAGATCATTTTGCGAAATACTCATGATATGATAACATTACTAGTGTATAAAAGCAGCAAGAATGTAGTATGTGTGTATACATAAATTATATGTATACATAATGTGTATATATAATACACACACACATATATACATATATACATATATATAATACAAAACTTAGGTCATATTACACCTATTTTTCTGTATATGCACATACACACAATGTAATGGAAGGAGCAGCATAATAAAAGCAGAAATTTATCTTAATACTAGCAACAACGTAAAAAATAAAAATAAGTATAGGGGTGCACCATTAACTGAGTTCCATTTGTCCAAATTTTTGGTACATGACAGAAATATATAAAATATATAGTGTGTTATGTGTATATATTAACGTCTGTAAAAATATAATGGGAAATCTAAAGTAAGTTAATAGTGTTATCAATGGGTAGCCAAATTTAAAATAATTTCTATTTTTATTTAAACATTTTCTACCAGCTCCAGCAGGTCCTTTCTCTGAAACGGTGTCCGCGCACGAGAATGATGAGAGAGCCATATGTTTGTTTGTTTGTTTGTTTTTTATCACCAGTCAGACATCTCTGCTCTCTCTGCTTTCATGTTTCTTTTTATTGGTCAAGCAATAACATGACATCAGAAAATAGGAATTGTTTACTGTGATTAATTCTTAGTGATAAAATGTTTTAATCATTGGAAATGATGACATTAGAAAAATAAGAAATTTTTTATAATGACTAATTTTTATAATAAGAGATTTAATCATTGAAAGTATACAGAGAACTATCTCATTCATTTTTGCGTCAGTCCCCAAGATTAGGAAAGTGACAAACCTATCTCATTTTGTACAGGTTGTTTTTTTGCCAATAATTGTGACTATGTTTTTGATTAAAAAATTACAACCAAGTCATGTAACGCACTTAGAGTGAGGTTGAGCAAATCCCACAACCAAGAACATAACATGATGTCTTTGGCAAAAAATAGGATATATACATATCATTTAAGCCAGTAAAGCTAAGATTAAAACATAGGTCAAGATGTATACAGATAGGCCAGGAGTCATTTCATTAGGCTCACAAACCACAAGAAAAAGAATGCTTGCTAAAATTTGTTTGAGAAAGCCCTTTCTTTGGTGCAAGCACAATGGGGGCACTATGTGTGTTGGCCTTGGACCTGGGTTTTTTATATCCTTATCCATCCTCATAACTGACGTCAGCACAAGGTAGAATGTAAACCTTGGGAGGGCACTATGTTCCGTCCTTGTCTTCCACTTCTGATCTCCAGTTTAGGCTCCAATTCTCTTCAGACCAGACTCATATGGACTATGTTTTCGACCTTGTATTTATTTCTTATCTCCAAATTAGGCTCATTTTCTCCAGGCCAGACTCAAATGCGATTTTTGTGTTTCTAACCCCTTTATGTGTATGTTTGGTCTGCAAGGCTCATTAGAAGAGGCTTTTGTCAAACATTTGTAATGTTTTGATCTAAAATCTCTTATGCAGGAACAGGAAAATGTTTTTTCTTATGGGGTAGCTGTGTGAGGAATATCGGTCTGATTCAGAACACTGTAAGGCCTAATTAATGACAGCAGGCTTATTTTCAACATGAGCGGTAGTAGTGGAAGGAGATACTAGTTTTGCCTCTCATGGCAGGAGTTGTGTAAACGTCTGCCATTTCCTCACTGTGGCTATGTTATCCAGTAAGGCCGATACGGCTCCCAGCACTCTACATGTTCTCCACTTTTAAAAATAATATTAATTGATTTTCTTATTATAAAATTTGCTAAGTATATTGTGATTAACAATTTGAGCATGTGGAAAAACAAAAGGCTTCCCCAGTAGCACAGAAAAAAAGAAACTGATGGCTTAGTTGATATTTAAACAACTTATTAGCTCTGTGCATTTGAGTAATTTTCAACCTTTCTTAAGCTTTAGTTTTCACATGTAGGGAAGTGGTGGTCACAATGGTGGTCCATTAAATATTGTCATGGAGATTAAGTGGAAATAAATCCAAAAAAATCACATCTTTTCTGTAAACATTTCTATAAATGCGTGCAACTTATCAGTGAGCATGAATTATCATTTTAACAAGAATAAAGATGTGTGTGTGTGTGTGTGTGTGTGTGTGTGTGTGTGTGTGTGTTCTGATGTGGTCTCTGGCCATGAAAGTTGCCCATCATATGACTAACTTTCAGCACAACATTTTTCATTGCTGATAGCCATCCTGCCAGATGGTCCTGATGGTACTGACTCATGAAAAGAGTCTCAGTTTCCTGGGTAAGGTTAGGTATTGTTGTTATTGTTTTGTGGTTGTCAGAGAAAATAAACTGTCACCTTTGTATGGCAGGCAGATGCTAAGGTGGACCTCAATGATCCCTGCTTCCTGGTATTCATGCCCTTTTAAAATCACTTCTCCCTAGCACTTTCTTCTAACTGATAGAATATGGCAAATATTATCATATATCACGTCTATGAGAATTACATTTTCTTGTGACTTCCACCTTACTAGTGGGCTCTGTCTTGCTATTTGCTTTGATAAAGTAAGTTGATATGATGGAGTGGCACAACAGTCAGCCTAGCAACTTTTGAGAGACTGAAATCATGTCAACAACCATGTGAGCTCAAAAGTGGATCTTCAGTTGAGCCAAGCCTTCAGATGAGACCTCAGCTCTGCATAACATTTGGACCACAGCCTTGTGAATTTGAAAGCTAAGGACCCAAATAAGTAGTATCTGGAATCCTGACCACAGAAACTGAGACAATAAAGATGTATTGATCCACAGAAACTGAGATAATAAAGATGTGTTGTTTTAGGCAACTACATTTATGTAATTTATTACACATTGATAGATAACTAATATACTTGGCAAAGAAAAGTAACGACAAGGGAAAGTAGGCTTAAAATCAAAGTATTATGAGTTTGATCTATAGAAATAATGGATTGGGGTAGGAGGGGCAAGATGGCAAAGAAGTAAGGAGCTCTGTAATTTTCTCCCACCCGCATCTATCAAAACTGAGAAAAAGTGAAGCACAATACTCTCTGATCTGCAAGAGGGGGAGGAAAACACACAGAGTCCAGAAAGAAGAAAAATTAAAAGGTGCCTGAGTGAGTGCGAACTGGGGAAATAAAAATGGGATTGGGCCTGGAGGTGCAGAGGAGAGGGAGCCCCTGCTCAATGCAGAGCAAGGGAGAGTGGAGGAGAGTGCGGTGAGCCCTGGGGAGTCAAGGAGAAGAGAAAGAGTGACTCAAAATGCTCATAGAACTGTCTCTAAAGAAGAGAAAAAACTCGGCCAGTGACGGAGATGGATATTATCATTGCATGTATAAGCGCTGGGTGCAGGGAGAGAAATCCGTCCCATTTAGCTAGTGCATTCTCCCTTGGGCTCGGTGCGCTGGCACAGATTCCAGGTGGCAAAAGTAGAAACAGCTCCCTGACTCTCCCTACCTGATTCCGGCTAGGAAGCCAGCCACCTGCGGAAGTAAATCTCATTTTTGGCGGTAGCATTAAAGTTCATGGACTAGGATTTGGAAAGGAGGCGGGGATTTGAAAATACAACTTGGCTTGTCCAGGGCTCAGGGTGATTGGACTCAAAAGAGTGGCTTGCAATGCTTGGTTTGAGAAGGGCTTGGAGCACCACCATTCTTCTCCCTGCAACCACCAAGGCAGGGCCTCAGAGAGCAGCCCTGGAGACCTACCTACACCAAACCATGCCCATCCTCCTGGGAGATCTGCCTTTTTTTCCCCCTTGCCATCCAGATATATTTTCCCTTATCTCATTCTTATCTCCCCCCCCCCCCGGCTGGTTATACACTTTTTGACTGTCCAATGTATTTTGTTGATTTTTTTGGCCCAGCAGGCAAAAAAACCTCCCGCAGAACGATCTTTGATGGCCAGTCCTCCGGGACACAGGAGAATCTACATAAGCGACCATGGATGCTATGCCTCCGGGGTGCAGGAGAAAAAATTTGGGATTTTTCTCATTGCTTTGCAAAAGCAATGAAGACATATACCTTTAAGTTTTGAATCAACTTGGGTCAGTTAGTGGCACCTGCTTTCCCTTACTTTGTTTCTGTTCCCAGCTCATTGCCAGCTGTTGGGGCAAAAACAATCCTCTGTCTAAAATTAACCCCTTGAATGATAAGCGTCTTGCCCAGACATAACTGCTAAAGGACCTTGAAGAAAAGAAGATTCTTTGAGAGACAGACTCCCTCATTCCTGTTTTTTTTACTTCTATTTTCACGGCTGTTCTCTTTTCTGTGATAAAAACAAAATGATCCTTCCCAGGGCAAGTTTTTACTCTCTCAAGGACCATAAGCTTTGTAATCATTAAAGAGAAAAAAAATGTGTAAAACCCCTATGGCATAAAAGACACTGACTTTCTTAGTAATGTGTGGTTTTACCACCATTCATGTCTGTCTTCCTTCCTATAGATATTTCACCGACACCAACCACCTACTCGGGGACCGTTCGACTGGGGTGCGTGGGCTGGTCCTCTGCAGGGGAGGAATCAGTTCCTCTTGGCTTAGGCAGGGATTCAGGCTGACCCTGCCTGAGGTGAAATGAGCAGCAGGAGGTGAAGTGAGCACCTTCATCGACCCAACTGTGGAGTCCCCACCCCCAGCCGGATCTTGATGGCAATAGGGGAAAAAAATTTTGAGTCTCTCTTGGCTTCGGATAGCTGTTGCTCAAGGCGCTGTGCGCTGCTGGAAATGAGCTGGAAGCTCCTGCAGCCTAAGTGCATGCCCAGGCCTCCACTGCCACCCGCTCCCTGCCAGGGATCGTGTAGGTGTGGGCCCTATGTTTTCTCTGTGGGCACCTGGGATTCGCGCGGCCAATGCAGGGGCAAGATGCGCCGTGGAAATGAGGTGCGTGGTCCCGCTCCCAAAACCGAGTTCGAAGTGAGTGCCCCTGGCACTGCCGCCACTGCAGTCGCCGCAGCTGTGGCCGGCCGCGGCTGGAACCTGTTCTTTCCCTTGCGCCACCCGGGTTTGGGATTTTGGCTACACAGCATTTATCTATGGAGTGAGTTTCTCTCCAAACTCGGCCAAGCGTTCCTTACCTCTTCCCCAGAGACAGTACTACGGGCGTGTTCAGTCACTCTGTCCCTTCCCTTTGTCTCTTGGGCTCCGCTTGTGTTTGCCCTGTGTTGGGCTGGCGCTCCTGCCTCCCCTGCCCATCTTGGGCTGGCCCGTTTTCAGATCTCTCCAGTTTGCACTCACTCACTCAGGTATCCTTGAGGTTCTCTTCTTTCTGGAGTCCGCATTTTCTCCTTCCACTCTTGCAGATGAGAGTAATGTCCTTCTCAGTTTGATAGATGGGGTGGATGGAGTTTACAGAGCTCCCTTCCTCTCCGCCATCTTGGCTCCTCCATCCATTATCTTTCCTATAGCTTTAAGTTTTGAATCAACTTGGGTCAGTTAGTGGCACCTGCTTTCCCTTACATTATTTCTGTTCCCAGCTTATTGCCTGCTGTTGGGGCAAACACAATCCTCTGTTTAAAATTAACTCCTTGTATGATAAGTGCCTCGCCGAGACATAGCTGCTAACGGGCCTTGAAGAAAAGAAAAATCTTTGAGAGACAGACTCCCTCATTCCTGTTCTTCTGTTCTCACGACTGTTCTTTCTTTTGTGACTAAGAAAAAAAATGATCCTTCCCAGAGCATGTTTTTACTCTCTCAAGGACCATAAGCTTTGTAATCATTAAAGAGAAAAACAAAATGTGTAAACCCCTATGGCATAAAAGACACTGACTTTCTTAGTAAAGTGTGGTTTTACCACCATTCATGTTGTCTGTCTTCCAATAGATATTTTGCCGACACCAACCACTTATGGGGGGACTGTTCAGCTGGGGTGCATGGGCTGGTCCTCTGCAAGTTAGTAACAAACATAAAGGAAATAATCAATAGTAATACAATAATATTAGAAGGTGTTAAAAATCCACTTACATCAAATGGACAGATCATGCAAACAAAATCAATAAGGAAATATGGCTTTGAATGACACAGTGGACCAGATGGATTTAACAGATATATTCACAATGTTACATCCTAAAACACACATTCCTTTCTAAGGCATATGTAATATCCTGTAGAATAGATCACATATTAGGCCACAAAACGTTTCAACAAATTCAAAAAGATTGAAGTTATACCATGCATTTTTTCTGACCCTAAAACTATGAAAGTAGAAATCAAACACATGAAAAAATCTAGAAATACTACAAATACATGGTTGTTAAATAACACGCTATGAATCAATGAATGGCTCAAACAAGAAGTCAAAGAGGAAATTTTTAAAAATGGAGAAAAATGAAAACACAGTGATCCAAAATCTTCATGATGCAGTTCTCTGAGGGAAGTTTATATAATATAGGCCTACCTCAAGAAGCAAGGAAAATCTCAAATAAATAACCTAGCCTTACACCTAAAGGACCTAGAAAAAGAATAACAAACAAAACCCCAAAGCAGTAGATAGATTGACATAATAAAGATCAGAAATAAATGAAATAGAAACTAAAATGTTCATAGAACAGATTAGTGAAACAGCAAAATGGATCAAACCTTTAGCCCAACTCATCAAAAAAAGAGTCCGAGAGAGAGAGAGAGAGAGAGAGAGAGAGAGAGAGAGAGAGAGAGAGAAATGAATCAAATCAAAAGTGAAAGCAGAAAAATAAAAACCTGCACCACAGAAATACAAAGAATTATGAGAGAATGTTATGAAAAATTATATGCCAAAATATTGGACAACCTACAAGAAATGCATAAATTCCTAGAAATATATAACCTCCCAAAACTGAAATAGGAAGAAATAGAAAATTTGAACAGGCTGATTACCAGCAATTAAATTAAATCAGTAATCAATAAAACGCCCATGAAACAAAAGTCCGGGAGTAGAGGTCTTTAGAGGTGGATTTTACCAAACATTTAAAGAAGAGCTAATATCAGTTTTTCTTAAACTATCCCAAAGAGTAAAAATGAAAGGAAAACTGCTGAATTCATTCTATGAGGCCAGCATTACCCTGATACCAAAACCAGATACTACAATAAAAGAGAACTATAGGTCAATATTTCTGATGAACATAGATGCAAAAATCCTGAACAAAATATTTGCAAAACAAATCCAACAATATATTAAAAAATCATTTATCATCATCAAGTGAGAGTTATTCCTGGGATACAAGGGTAGTTCAATATTCACATATCAATTACAATGATATACCACATCAAGAGGAGAAAGAATGAAAGCCATATACAATCAGCTCAGTGGAGTTAAGATGGTGGAGGAGTAGTGAGACCCTGTGCTTGTCTTGTTCCTTGAACACAGCTAAATAGTAATCAAATCATTCAGAACACCCAAGAAATCAGCCAGAAATCTGCATAAACAAAAACTGCAAAATTACAAGTAGACAAAGGAACACTGTTTGGAGCTTAGGAAATGTAGAGTTTACCAAGAGAGATATTTCTCTGGGTGTCGCAATTAGGAGAAAACCTGCTGAAGGAGTCTACTAAAAAGTAGTATAAGCAGAGGAGCACGGAATCTGACCTAAATCTGAAAAATATAAAAATGTAAAAATCTAAAAATCTAAACATCTGAACTGCTAAAAACAGTTCCCTACCATGGGGGAAGTGACAGGCTTAAGGGTGCTCAAGTGTTGAAGAGGGGTAGAATCCCAGGAATGGTCTGAGGATCCCTTGGGTCACAAGAAAGAAGGGCACACCAAATGCTGTACTGTTTCCAGGTATAAGAGGGGACTCACTCTGGAAGAGGGCTACAAGCAGGGATGCCTGCTTTCTGCTGTTTTGATATAAACTCTGAACAGCAGCACAGTCATGACGCTGACCCCCCACCCCCGCATGGGCTAGCAAAAGCTTGGCAAGACCATCCTCCAGAGGAGCAGTACACGTCTGTGCCACAGGAATCCCTAAAATTTGGAGTTTTGAAACTCATTTGCACACGTGGAATAAAAAGACTTGGACATAAGCTGGGCAACACAGGGAGGATTCTGACGGAAACTAGGGATATAAGAGTGGTTAGTAATTGCTCTTCTGTGAGGTTTCCCTAAAGAGTGGGGGGCCTAAACATCAGACTATGGACTATCCAGCCTAGCACAGCTATATTTATTACACCCTTCAGAGCCGAAAGCCTCTACAGAGCAAAACACCACCACCTAGTGGAGGCTGGAGCCACTTACACCAAACTCTGCCCCCAAGCACCCCAGAGGCCTATTTCCACTGAAACAAATCCACCAGAGAAACAGTGTAGCAAGCCCCTCCTGCCAGAGGAAGAGCATAAGAAACTATTTTACACCAAGTCCATGATCATAGTGCTGCAAAGCTTCAACTCTAGGGAAAATGGGATCTAAATTCCATTTTACTTTTATGCTTTATTTTTTAAATTATTTTTAATTTTTTCTTTAATTCCCTTTAGGTTTTACTAATATTTTTATACTTAAATATTTTTCATATATACATATTATTTTATTTTTATTTTTATTTTATTGTTTATTTCATTTCATTTCATTTCATTTTGGGAATTAGATTCTTTAAACAAGCAGACCAAAACACACGCAGGATCTAGCTTTTTTTGTTTTATGTTTGTGTGGTGTTTTACTGTTATTTTCTTTCTTTTCTCTTTTCTTTCCCTAACAAAATGATGACATGGAGAATCTCAGTCCCAAAAAAGAACAGGCAATAGATCTCACAGCCAGGGATTTAATCAACAAGATATGAGCAAATTGTTGAAATTAAGCTTAAAACCGAGAATATAAGAACAGTAGCTGGGGTTGAAAAAAAAGCATAGAAGACGACAGAGAATCCCTTTCTGCAGAGATAAAAGAACTAAAAAAATCAGGCTAAAATTAAAAATGTTATGGAAAACTTTTCTACTCTGCAAACCTCAAGTAGCTGTCAGTGGGCTGCAGGGTGTAAGAAAATTTAATGTTATCTGCCATTTCCTTCTGCCTTTATTTCCCACATCGCCTTCCTTCTGACAGAAGATCAGATGATATATGTAATGATAGTACTATAGGGAAACTAAATAAGTGAAGCTCAACTACCAGTGTTATCATTTACTGTGGAGGCTTCGGGAGGACATGGAGCCATAGCCACAGGGACAGCAACCAGGTCTATTAAGGACCCACTGTGGAGTCTTTGGGACTTAGTTTAAAGCTGTGGCCACAGGGACAAGAACCTGGTCTCCTCAGGACCCGACGCAGGAGGAACAGATATTGCCCAAGTGTCTGAATGCCTCCATTAGGGTACCTCCATTTCTGATAGTCGATGTTCCAGGCTACCTCAAGAAACAAACCAAAGTACACAGGTGGAGTCCAAAATATCGCTATAAGTAGGGAAATAAAATAACAGAGTCACAAAAAAAGAGACCAAGGGACACCATTAAAAGAATACATCTGGGATGACGAGGCCCTGGACAATGTATGAGCCACTTCTAATATAGCAGTACTTAGACGTGTAGAGTGCATAACAAGCTTTTGTTTTCACTTCTATTTTTTAAATAGCTTATTGTCAAATTAGTTTCCATACAACACCCAGTGCACTTCCCCATAAGTGCCCTCCTCCATCACCACCATCTCCTTTCCCCCTCCCCCTTCAACCCTCAGTTCGTTTTCAGTATTCAATAGTCTCTCAAGTTTTGTGTCCCTCTCTCTCCCCAACTCCCTTTCCCTCTTCCCCTCACCCTGGTCCTCCATTAGGTTTCTACTGTTCTCCTGTTAGACTTATGAGTGCAAACATATGGTATTTGTCCTACTCTGACTGACTTATTTCGCTAAGCATGACACCCTCGAGGTCCATCCACTTTGCTACAAATGGCCAGATTGCATTCTTTCCCATTGCCATGTAGTACTCCATTGTATGTATATACCACATCTTCTTGATCCACTCATCAGGTGATGGACATTTAGGCTCTTTCCTTGTTTGGCTATTGTTGACAGTGCTGCTATGAACATTGGGGTACATGTGCCCCTATGCATCAGGACTTCTGTATCCCTTGGATAAATCCCTAGCAGTGCTATTGTGGGGTCATAAGGGAGTTCTACGGATAGTTTTTTGAGGAAACTCCACACTGCTTTCCAGAGTGGCTACACGAGTTTCCATTCCCACCAACAGTGTAGGAGGGTGCCCGTCTCTCCACACCCTCGCCAGCATCTGTAGTCTTTTGATTTGTTCATTTTAGCCACTCTGACTGGTATGAGGTGGTATCTCAGTGTGGTTTTGATTTGTGCTTCCCTGATGATGAGTGATGTTGAGCATCGTTTCAGGTGCTGGTAGGCCATCTGGATGACCTCTTTGGAGAAGTGTCTGTTTATGTCTTCTGTCAATTTCTTCACTGGGTTATTTGTTTTTTTTGGGTATGGAGATTGGTGAGTTCCTTGAAGATTTTGGATACTAACCATTTATCTGATATGTCATTTGCAACTATCTTTTCCCATTCTGTCAGTTGCCTATTAGATTTCTTGAATGTTTCCTTTGCCGTGCAGAAGCTTTTTATCTTGATGAGGTCCCAAGAGATCATTTTTGCTTTCATTTCCCTTACCTTTGGGGATGTGTCGAGTAGGAAATTGCTGCGGTTGAGGTCAAGGAGGTTGTTTCCTACTTTCTCCTCGAGGGTTTTGATGATTTCCTGTCTCACATTCAGGTCCTTCAGCCATTTTGAGTTTATTTTTGTGTATGGTGTAAGAAAGTGGTCTAGTTTCATTTTTCTGCCTGTTGCTGTCCAGTTCTCCCAGCACGACCTGCTAAAGAGGCAGGCTTTTTTCCATCAGATACTCATTCCTGCTTAGTCAAAAATTAATTGACCGTACATTTGAGGGCCCAGTTCTTGGTTCTCTGTTCTATTCCATTGGTCTATTTGTCTGTTTTTGTACCAATACCATACTGTCTTGATGATGACAGTTTTGTAGTAGAGGCTAAAGTCTGGGATTATGATTCCTCCCATTTTTATTTTCTTCTTCAATATTACTTTGGCTACTCGGGGTCTTTTGTGGTTCCATACGAATTTGAGGATAGTTTGTTCTAGCTTTGAGAAGAATGTTGGCATAATTTTGATGGGGATTGCATCGAATGTGTAGATTGCTTTGGGTAGTAATGACATTTTCACAATCTTTATTCTTCCAATTCATGAGCAAGGAATGTTTTTCCATTTCTTGGTGTCTTCTTCAATCTCCTTCATAGTTTTCTATAGTTTTCATCATATAGGTCTTTTACATCCTTGGTTAGATTTACTCATAGGTGTTTTATGGTTTTTCGTGCAATTGTGAATGGGATCAGATTCTTGATTTCTCTTTCCGCTGTTTCATTTTTGGTGTACAGGAATGCGACTGATTTCTGTACATTGATTTTGTACTCTTCAACTTTACTGAATTTATTGGTCAGTTCTAGAAGGCTTCTGGTGGGTTCGATCGGGTTTTCCATGTAGAGTATCATGTCATCTGCAAAAAGTGAAAGTTTGACTTCTTCTTTGCCAAATCTGATGCCATTTATTTCCTTTTATTGTCTTATAGCTAATGCTAGGACTTCCAGCGCTATGTCAAATAACAGTGGTGAGAGTGGATACCCTTGTCGTGTCCCTGATCTCAGGGGGAAAGTTCTCAGTTTTTCCCCATTGAGGATGATATTAGCTGTGGGCTTTTCATAAGCTGCTTTTATAATGTTTACATAAGTTCCTTCTATTCTGACTTTCTCAAGGGTTTTTATTAAGAACGGGTGCTGTATTTTGTCAAATGTTTTTCTGCATCTATCGACAGGACCATATGGTTTTTATCCTTTCTTTTGTTAATGTGATGGATCACATTGCTGGATTTGCGGATATTGAACCAGCCCTGTAACCCAGGAATAAATCCCACTTGATCATGATGGATAATTCTTTTTATTTTATTTTTTATTTTTTTTTATTTTTTCCATAATATTTTATTGTCAAATTGTTTTCCATACAACACCCAGTGCTCTTCCCCTCAAGTGCCCACCACCATCACCAACACCTGTCTTCCCCCCTCCCCCCTCCCCCCCAACCCTCAGTTCATTCTCAGCTTTCAATA
>NC_043717.1:46436629-46438708 GCF_006229205.1 Suricata suricatta | reverse complement strand
TGCCCGTCCGGGCTGGCCCGTCCTCGGATCTCCCCCGTTCGCCCCCACTCACTCAGGTATCCTTGAGGTTCTATTCCTTCTGGAGTTCGTATTTTCTCCTTCCGCTCTCTCAGTTGAACGTAATATCCCTCTCAGTTCGAAAAACGGTGCGGAGGGAGTTTACAGAGCTCCCTTCTTCTCCGCCATTTTGGCTCCACCCCTGGATAATTCTTTTTATATGCTGTTGAATTCGATTTGTTAATATTTTGTTGAGTATTTTTGCATCTGTATTCATTCAGGATATTGGTCTGTAGTTCTCCTTTTTGGCTGTGTCTCTGTCAGGTTTGGGTATCAAGGTGATGCTGGCTTCGTAGAATGAGTTTGGAAGTTTTCCTTCTATTTCTATTCTTTGGAACAGTTTGAGAAGAATGGGTATGAGCTCTGCTTTAAATCTTTGGTAGAATTCCCCTGGGAAGCCATTTGGCCCTAGGTTCTTATTCGTTGGGAGATATTTGAAAACATATTCGATTTCATCACTGGTTATCAGTCTTTTCAAGCTTTATATCTCTTCCCGTTTGAATTTGGTAGTGCATGTGCATTTAGGAATTTGTCCATTTCTTCTAGGTTGTCCAGTTTGTTGGCATATAATTTTTCATAGTAATCTCTAATGGTTGCTTATATTTCTAAGGGATTGGTTGTAATAGACCCTTTTTCATTCATGGTGTTGTCTATCTGGGTGCTCTCTCAGTTCTTTCTGAGGAGCCTGGCTCGAGGTTTATCAATTTTGTTTATTCATTCAAAGAGCCAACTCTTGGTTTCACTGATCTACTCGACTGTTTCTTTGGATTCTATATTGTTTATTTCTGCCCTTATCTTTATTATTTCTTTTCTTCTGCTGGGTTTGGGGTGCTCTTGCTGCTTTCCTTCTAGTTCCAGTAGGTGCTGTGTTAGATTTTGAATTTGTGCTTTTTCTAGTTTGTTGAAATTGGCCTGGATTGCAATATACTTTCCTCTTAGGACTGCCTTTGCTGCTTCCCAGAGATTTTGGATTGTTTTATTTTCGTTTTAATTTGTTTCCATATATTTTTAAATTTCTTCTCTAATTGCCTGATTAGCCCAATTATTCTTTAGTGGGGTGGTTTTTAACCTCCACATTTTTGGAGGTTTTCTAGACTTTTTCTTATGGTTCATTTCAAGTTTCATAGCATTGTGATCTAAAAGTGTGCATAGTATGATCACTATTCATTTATATTTATGGAGGGCTGCTTTATGCCCCAATATGTGATCTATCTTGGAGAATGTGCCATGTGCACTTGAGAAGAAGGTGAATTTCCTATCTTCAGGGTTCAGAGTTGCAAATATATCTATCAATTCCATCTGTTCCAATGTGTCGCTCAGGTCCATTTCTTCCTTAATAATTTTCTATCTGGTTGATCTATCCATTGCTGTCAGTGGAGTATTGAAGTCTCCTGCAATTAGCACATTCTTATCAGTAAGATTGTTTCTGTCTGTGATTAATTGTTTTATGTATTTGGGCGCTTCTGAATTTGGTGCATAGATATTTATAATTGTTAGCTCTTCCTGATCAAGAGATCCTGTAATTATTATATGATGTCTTTCTTTTTCTCTTGTTACTGCCTTGACTTTAAAGTATAGTTTGTCTGATATAAGTATGGCTATTCCGGCTTTCTTTTGGCTTCCAGTCACATGATAGATATTTCTCCTTCCCTGTACTTTCAACCTGAAGGTGTCTTCCGGTTGAAAATGCGTCTCCTGTAGACAGCAAATAGATAGGTTTTGTTTTTTTATCCATTCTGCTACCCTGTGTCCGTTGGTTGGAGCATTCAGTCCATTTACATTCAATGTTATTATCGAAAAATGTGGGCTTAGAGTCATTGTGTTCTCCCTAGAATTCATGTTTATAGTGGTGTCTCTGGCACCTTGTATTCTTTGCAATCTTTCCCTCATAGAGTCCCTCTTAGGATTTCCTGTAGGGCTGGTTTGGTGGTCATGAATTCTCTCAATTTTTGTTTATTTGGGAACACTTTTATTTCTCCTATTTTGAATGACAGGCTTGCTGGATAATGGATTCTTGGCTGC
>NC_043717.1:46425333-46436529 GCF_006229205.1 Suricata suricatta | reverse complement strand
AATGTTATTATCGAAAAATGTGGGCTTAGAGTCATTGTGTTCTCCCTAGAATTCATGTTTATAGTGGTGTCTCTGGCACCTTGTATTCTTTGCAATCTTTCCCTCATAGAGTCCCTCTTAGGATTTCCTGTAGGGCTGGTTTGGTGGTCATGAATTCTCTCAATTTTTGTTTATTTGGGAACACTTTTATCTCTCCTATTTTGAATGACAGGCTTGCTGGATAATGGATTCTTGGCTGCATGTTTTTTCTGCTCATTACATTGAAGATTTCCTGCCATTCTTCCTGGCCTGCCATGTTTCATTAGATAGGTCTGTAACCCCTCTGGTAGGTTTCCTTTCGTATGTGAGGGCCCTTTTCTCCCAGCTGCTTTCAGAATTCTCTCTTTATCTTTATGTTTTGCCAGTTTCACTATGATATGTCTTGCCAAACGTCAATTCCAATTATGTCTTAAGGGGATTCCTTGTGACTCTTGGATTTGAATGTTTATTTCTTTTCCCAGATTTGGGATATTCCCAGTGATAATTTGGCCTAGTATACCTCATGTCCTTTCAATCTGTCTTCCTCTTCAGGAATTCCTATGATCCGTTTGATTGTATCACTCAGGTCTCGAATTCTCCTTTCCTACTCCTGGATCAGTTTCTCTCTTTTTTTCAGCTTCCTCTTTTGCTATAACTATATCTTCTAATTCACCTATTCTTCTCTCTGCCTCATTCATCCTTGAGGTGGATGCCTGCATTTTATTAGTCACTTCATTTATAACCCTTTTTTTTAAATTCATCACACCTGCTTTCAAAGTTCTTAGTCACTGTCTCAGTTGCTTTTGTGATGCTTTTTTCAACCCCAGCGATTAATTTTATGACAAGTTTTTTTAATTCTTCATCCGGCATGTTGTCTAGATCTGCCTTGTGCAGTTCTGTGGTTCTGACTTCTTCCTGGAGGTTCCCCAGGGGAGAGTTCCTTAGTTTTGTCATTTTTGCTAGCTTTCTTTCTCTTCTCAGCTTTAAAAAGCTCACTGTGCACTGGGCACCTGTTAATATTGCTCTTTCAAAGGAGGCTTATTGACTGTCCAGGGCCTGTTGTTTCAGGAAATATTCTTTTAATGGTGTCTTTCAGTTTCCCTTGTTGTGCCTTTGAATATTTTATTTCCCTACTCGGCAATATTTGGGACTGGTCATCATGCACACTTTGGCTTGTTTTTTGGGGTAGCCCTAAGATGGAAAACAGACAGAAAAACACAGAGGGAACAGAAGCACAGAAATGCACAGAGAAATCAAACAAACAAACAAATTAAAAGGGGGAAAGGAAAGAAAGAAAATGGGGAGGAGAGAGATGAAAAGAAGAGAAAAAAAATAAAGGGGGTCAGAGACAACAAAGGACAATGGACAGTCTAAAAGTGTATGACCAGTTGTAGGGAGAGATAAGCATGGAATGCAGGAAAATATATCTGGATTGCAAGAAAGAAAAAAAAGAGGGAGAAAGGAGAAAGAAAATTAAGGAGTAAAAATTTAAAAAAATTAAGTAAAAAAGGTAATAATATTAAAAAATAAGTACAAAAAAAAGAAAAAAGAAGAAAAAAAGAAAAAAAAAGCAGCAGCTCCCCCTTGCGGATAGGCGTGGTTTGCTGTAGTAGGTCTAGGGGGCTGCTCTCAGTGGCTTCACCTTGGTGGGTGCTGAGAGTAGAATGACGGCACCCCAAGCTTGGCCGGAACTAAGCACTGTAGGCCACTCTAATGTGTCTGATGTGTGCTACATTGTATTTCCCAGGCCCACCTCAGTTCAAAATCCTAGTCCATGCACTTTTATGCTACCACACGTGAGATGTTCTTGCCTTTGTGGCTGTCTTCTTAGGGGGAGGGATCATTTCCTCTTGGCCGATATTTGTGCTGCTGCTGCCTGAGGCGAGGTGTGCTGCCTGAGGGGAGGTGTGCTACCTGAGGTGAGGTGCACAACATGAGGTGAAGTGCCGCCCTCACATAAATGCTGTGGACTCCCAGCCCCCAGCCAGGATAGGGATCTCGTAGTGGGAGAGAGCAGTGTGTCTTGGTACTGGCTGGGATTCACTCTCCTGTTGCCCAAGGTGCTGGGCACTGCCGGAAATGAGCTGCGTGCTCCTGTAGCTGAAGTGGGGTCCCCATCCTCCACCGGCGCCAACTCCCTGCCGGGATCGCATAGGGTGGGGGCTATTTTTTCCCTGCTGGCACCCGGGATTCGGGTTTCGCACGGCCAATGCTGGAGGTGAGATGCGCCATGGAAATGAGGTGTGTACTCCCACTCCTGCAGCTGAGGATGAAGTGAGCACCCCTGGGGTCGCTCCCACAGCTGCCAACTTCCCACCAGGATGGTGCAGGGCTGGAAGCTTTTCTTTCCCTTGTGTCACCCGGGTTTGGGATTTGGGCTATCCAGCAGTTATATACAGAGTGAGAGTTTCTCTCTCCGAGCGCAGTTAAACATTCTTTATCTCTTCCCCAGAGACTGTACTATGAGTGTTCAGTTTCTATTTCTCTTCCCTTTGTCTCTCAGGGGCTCAGCATGCTTGCCCCATGTTGGGCTGGGGCTCTCACCTCCCCTGCCCTTCTCGGGCTGGTCTGTTTTCCAATCTCCCCAGTTCGCATTCACTCACTCAGGTTTCTTTGAGGTTTTCTTCTTTCTGGAGTCTGTATTTTCTCCTTCCTCTCTTGCAGATGAGCATAATGTCCTACTCAGTTCAATAGAAGGGGCAGACCCAGGTTACAGAGCTCCCATCCTCTCTGCCATCTTGGCTCCTCCCCACAACAAGCTTTTAAAACTTACAAGAGACAGAATGCTAGTCAAAGTGATGAAATGGAGGAACTCTCCTCAAAAGAAATTCCAGGAAGAAGTGACAGCTAAAAAATCAGTCAAAACAGATATTAGCAACATAACTGATGAAGAATTTAGAACAATAGGAATGAAATTAATCAGTGGGCTTGAAAAAGGCATAGAAGGCAGCAGAGATGCTATTGCTACAAAGATCTTGGATCATAAAAATAGTAATGATGACCATTTGTAGCAAAGTGGATGTACCTTGAGGGTGTTATGCTAAGCGAAATAAGTCAGGCAGAGAAGGATAGATACCATATGTTTGCATTCATAGGTCTAACAGGAGAGACCTGGCAGGGGACCATGGGGAGAGGAAGGGGGAAAGAGAGTGGGGCAGAGTGAGGGACACAGATCAAGGGAGACTACTGAATACTGAAAAGGAGCCTTGGACTGAAGGGGGAGGGGGAGGGAGGGAGGGGGTTGATGGTCATGGTGGGGGAGCACTTGTGGGGAGAAGCACTGGGTGTTATATGGAAACCAATTTGACAATAAACTATTAAAAATAGTAATGATGAAATAAAATGTGCTATAAATGAGGTGCATAATAAATGGAGGTGGCCACTGTACAGATTGAAGAGGCAGAGAGGAGAATAGGCGAATTAGAAGATACAATTATAGAAAAAGAGGAAGTGGGGAAAAAGAGATATATTGTTCCAGGAGCACAAAACGACTATTTGAGAACTGAGTGATGCAATCAAACAGAACAATATATGTATCATAGGAATTCCAGAATAAGAAGAGAGAGAGAAAAGGGAAGGAGTACTTGAACATATTATAGCTGAGAATTTTCACAATCTGGGGAAGGAAACAGACATTGAAATCAAAGAGGTACAGAGAACTCCACTCAAACATAACTTGAGTCCATTTTCTACAAGTAAAACCATAGTGAAACTGGGAAAATATAAGGATAAAGGGATAATTCTGAAAACAGCTGGAGATGAAAGGTCCCTAACAACAAAGGGTGACACATCAGGGTAATAGCAAACCTATCTACTGAAACTTGGCAGGCCAAGAAGGAATAGCAGAAAATCTTCAATGTGATGAACAGGAAACTTGCAGCCAATAATCCTTTATCCAGCAAGCCTGTCATTCAGAATAGAAGGAGAGATAAAAATTTTCCCAAACAAACAAAAATTGAAGGAATTCATCACCACTAAATCAGCACTGCAAGAAATCCTAAGGAGGACTCTCTGAGGGAAATGTTGCATGGAACACAAAGTACCAGAGATACCACAACAATAATTCATCCTAAAGAGAACAAAGTGACTCTAAACCCATATTTTTTGGGGTACCTGGATATTTCAGTAGAATAAGTGTCCTGCTTTGGCTCAGGTAATGATCTCACGTTTCATGGGATCAAGCCCTGCATCAGGCTCTGTGCTGAACGCTTGCTCAGAGCCTGGAGTCTCCTTCATATTCTGTGTCTCCTTCTCTCTCTGCCTCTCCCTGCTCTTGCATTGTCTTACTCTATCTCTCAAAATAAATAAATGTATTAAAAAATTAAAACCCATATTTTTCAATAATAGCACTGAATGTAAATAGACTAAATGCTCCAATCAAAGACAGAGGGTATCACAATGGATTAAAAAAATCAATCTATTTGCTGTTTAGAAAACACTCATTTTAGAACTGAGGACACCTTCAGATTGAAAGTGAGGGGATGGAGAAATATCTAACATGCTTCTGGAAGTCAAAAGAAAGCTGGAGTAGCCATATTGGTATCAGTCAAATTGACTTTAAAGTTAAAGCTGTAACAAGAGATGAAGAAGGGCATTATATAATAATTACAAAGTCTCTCCATCAGGAAGAGCTAACAATTATAAATGTTTATGCACTGACGTGGGTGCACCCAAATGCATGAAACAATAAAAAACATAAGGAATCTTATTGATAAGAATGTGCTAATTGCACAGGACATTAATACTCCACTTATAGCAAGGGATAGTTCAAATAAACAGAAAATTGCTAAAGAAAAAAATGGACCTGTATTACACTTGGACGAGATGGACTTGACAGATATATTTAAAACTCTACATCCTAAAGCTATGGAATTGACTTTCTCTTAGAGTGTACATGGTACATTCTCTAGGTAGATCACATACTGGGTCATAAAGCAGCCCTCAATGAATATAAAAGAATTGTGATCATATATGCACTCTTTCAGATCACAAGGCTATGAAATTTGAAATCAACTACACGAAAAAGTTGGGGAAATCTGCAAAAACATGGAGATTAAAGATGACCCTACTAAATTATAAATGGTTAAACCAGGGAATTAGAGAAGAACTAAAAAGAATATGGAAACAAATGAAAATGAAAATACAACAGTCCAAACTCTTCGGGATATATCAAAGGCAGTCCTAAGAGGAAAGAACATTGTACTCCAGGCCTATTTCAAGAAACTAGAAAAAGTGCAAATACAAAATCTAACAGTGCACCTAAAGGAACTAGAAGCAGAGCAGCAAGAACACCAAAAACCCAGCAGCAGAAGAGAAATAATAAAGATCAGGGAAGAAATAAACAATAATGAATCAAAAAAAAAAAACAGTTGAACAGATTAATGAATCCAGGAGTTGATTTTTTGAAAATATAAACAAAATTGATAAACCTCTAGTCAGGCTTCTCAAAAAGAAAAGAGAGAGCACCCAAATAGAGAAAATCATGAATGAAAATGGATCTATTACAATCAATCCCTCAGAAATACAAGCAATCAGGGAATATTATGAAAAATTGTATGCCAACAAACAGGACAACCTAGAAGAAATGGACAAAATCCTAAACAAATATCCACTACCAAAATTCAAATGAGAAGAGATAGAAAATCTGAACAGACCCATAACTAGTGAAGAAATTGAATAAGTTATCAACAGTCTCCCAACAAATGACAGCTCTGGGCCAGATGGCTTCCCTGGGGAATTCTACCAGACACTTAAATCAGAGTTAATACCCATTCTTCTCAAGCTGATCCACAAAATAGAAATGGAAGGAAAACTTCAAGACTCATTCTACAAAGTAAGAATCACTTTGATTCATAAACCAGACAGAGACCCAGCAAAAAAAGAGAACTACAGGCCAATATTCCTGATGAATATGGATGTAAAAATCCTCAACAAGATACTAGAAAATTGAATTCAACAGCATATAAGAAAAATTATCCACCATGATCAAGTGGGATTCATTCCTGGGTTACAGGGCTGGTTCGATATTCGCAAATCCATCAATGTGATACATCACGTTAACAAAAGAAAAGATAAGAACCATATGGTCCTGTTAATAGATGCAGGAAAGGCATTTGACAACTACAGCATCTTTTCTTAATAAAAACCTTTGATAAAGTCAGGATAGAAGGCACATTCTTAAACATCATAAAAACCATTTATGAAAAGCCCACAGATAATATCATCCTCAATGGGGAAAAATGAGAGTTTTCCCCTGAGATCAGGAACATGACAGGGATATCCACTCACCACTGTTTTTTAGCACAATGCTGTAAGTCCTAGCATCAGCAATCAGACAACAAAAATAAATAAAATACATCAGAACTGGCTAAGATGAACTCAAAATTTCACTTTTCACAGATGACATGATGTTTTACATAGAAAACCTGACAGACTCCACCAGAAGGCGACAGGAACTGATCCATGAATTCAGCAAAGTTCCAGGGTACAAAATCAATGTACAGATATTGGTTGTATTTATATACACCAGTAATGAAGCAATACAAAGAGGAATCCAGAAACTGATCCCATTCACAATTGTGCAAAAATTCATAAAATATCTAGGAATAAATCTAACTAAAGATATAAAAGACCTATAGGCTGAAAACTATAGAAAGCTTATGAACGAAATTGAAGAAAGCAGAAAGAAATGGAAAACATCCCAATACCATGAATTAGCATAAATATTGTTAAAATGTTAACACACCCAAAGCAATCTATACATTCAATGCAATCCCAATCAAAATTACACCATCATACTTCTCAAAGCTAGAGTAAATTATCCTAAAATTTGTATGGAACCAAAAAAAACCCTGAATAGCCAAAGTAATATTGCAGAAAACCAATACAGGAGGCATCAAAGTCCCAGACTTTATCCTCTACTACAGATCTATAATCATAAATAGATGATTGGCACAAAAACAGACACATGGACCAATGGAATAAAATAGAGAACCCAGAACTGGACCCACAAATGTAAGCGCAATGCATCATTGATGAAGCTGGAAAGAATATCTAATGGAAAAAAGACAGTCTCCTTAACAGATGATGCTGGGAGATCTGGACAGCATCATGCAGAAAAATAAAACTAGACCACTCTCTTATTACATCGTACACAAAAATAAACTCAACATGGATGAAGGACCTGAATGTGAGACAGGAAACCATCAAAACTCTACAGGAGAGAGCAGGAAACAATATCCTTGATATCAGCCGCAGCAGTATCTTACTAGACACATCTCCAAAGGCAAGCGAATCAGGAGAAAAAATGAACTATTGGGACCTCATCAAGATAGAAAGCTTCTGCACTGCAAAGGAAACAATCAGTAAAACTAATAGGCAACCAATTGAATAGGAAAAGATAGTTGTAAATGACATATCAGATAAAGGGCTGGTATCCAAAATCTATAAAGAAGCCACCAGACTCCACACCAGAACAACAAATAATCCAGTGAAGAATGGGCATGAATAGACATTTCTCCAAAGAGGACATACAGATGGCCAACAGACACATGAATCTATGCTCAGCATCAATCATCATCAGGGAATTACAAATCAAAACCACACTGAGATACCACCTCACACCAGTAATAGTGGCTAAAACGAACAAGTCAGGAGACTACAGATGCTGGCAAGGATGTGGAGAAACTGGTACCCTCCTACACTGTTGGTGGGAATGTTAATTGGTGTATCCACTCTGGAAAACAGTGTGGAGGTTCCTCAAAAATTTAATAATAGAACTCCCCTATGACCCAGCAATAGCACTTCTAGGAATTTACCCAAGGGATACAGGTGTGTTGATGCATAGGGGCACATGTACCCCAATGTTTATAGCAGCACTTTCATCAATAACCAAATCATGGAAAGAGCCTAAGTGTCCATCAAGTGACAAATGGATCGAGAAGATTTGGTTTATCTATACATTGGAATACTATAAGGCCATGAGAAAGAATGAAATCTATCCATTTGTAGCATGTGGATGGGACTCAAGGGTGTTATGCTAAGTGAAATAAGTTAGGCATAGAAAGACAGATAACACATGTTTTCACTCATGTGGAACACGAGAAACTTAACAGAAAGTCATAGGGGAGGGGAATGGGAAAAATTGTTGAGGAGAGGGAGGGAGGCAAACCATAAGAGACTCTCAAATACTGAGAATAACCTGAGGGCTGATGGGGGTGTAAGAAAGGGGAAAATGAGTGATAGGCATGCAAAAGTGCACTTGTTGGGATGAGTACTGGATATTATATGGAAAACAACTTGACAATAAACTATTTTAAAAGATTTTAAAATGTATTTATGAATTTATCTAATAAAATACTACCTTAAAAAAGTTAAAAATGAATAAATAAAATTAAAAATGCTATAACTGAGATGTAATCTCAAATACATGCCATGACAGTGAGAAGGATGAAGCATAGTAGCGAAACAGTGATATAGAAGATAAAATTATGGAAAGTAATGACGGTGGACAGAAAAGCCGAAGATCACAATACAAGCCTTACAGAACTCAGCATCTTATTAAAGAGGAATAACATTTGTATCACAGGAGTCCCAGAAGAGGAAGAGGAGAAAAAAGGGTGAAGGTTTATATGAGCAAATTATATCTAAAATTTTCCATAATCTGTGGAAGGATACAGACATCAAAATCCAAGAAGCACAGAACTCCCATTAAATTTATCAAGAGCCAGTCATCATCAAGGCATATCATAGTCCTACTCAGAAAATGCTCAATCAGATGAATAATCCTGAAAGCAGCAAGGTAAAGAAAGTCCATGACCTACAAGGGAATATAGGTCAGGTTCCCAGAAGATCGTTCCATGGAAAAGTGGCAGGTCAGGAAATAGTGGCAGGATATTTTCATTGTAGTGAATTTGAAAAATATGCTGCCAACAGTTCTTTATCCTGCAAGACACAATTCACAATAGAAAGAGAGATAAAGAGCTTCCCAGAAAAACAAAAATGAAAGGAGTTTGTGACCATTAAACTAGCCCTGCAAGAAGATTTAATAGGGACTCTGTGTGGAGAAAAAGAAAACAAATAAAACACCAAATTTTACAAAAGACTAGGAACTACCAGAAAACATTACCGGAAACACAAACTGTACACACAATGGCATTAAATTCATATCTTTGAATAATCACTCTGGGTATAAATGGACTAATAGTCCAATCAAAATACATAGGGTATCAGAATGGATAACAACAACAAAAATCCATCTATATGCTGCCACAAGAGACTCATTGTAGATCCAGGGATGCCTGCAGATGTAAAATGAGGGAATGGAGAACCATATATCATAATAATGGATGCCAAAAGAAAGCCTCAGTAGCCATACTTATATCAGAGAAACTAGATTTGAAAGTAAATACTGTAACAAGGGATGAAGAAGGGCATTATATAATAAAGGATCTATCCATCAAGAACATATAACATTTGAAAATATTTATGTCCCCTACTTGAAAGTACACAAATATAAAAATCCATTCCTAACAAACATAAACTGACTCAAAATAATACAATAATAGTAAGTTACTTTAACCCCCCACCTAAACAATGGACATATCATCTAAGCAGAAAATCAAAAAGGAAACAATGGCTCTGAATGACACACTGGACTAGATGGATTGAACAGCATTCCCAACATTTCATCCTAAAGCAGCAGAATACACATTATTCTCAATGGCATGTGCAACATTCTGTTTCATTTCTATACACCAATAGTTACAGTTGCATAAAAACAATAAGATAGCTAGGAATAAATTAATGTAAAGAGTTAAATTATCTGTACTCTGAAAACTATGGAAAATTTATTAACGAATTGAAGACAACACAAAGAACTGAAAAGGTATTCCTTGATCATGGATTAGAAGAACAAACATAGTTATCCAAAGCAATCTACACATTTAATGCAAGGACTATCAAGATACTACCACCATTATCACACAGTTATAATGAACAATCCAAAAATTTGTATGGAACCAGAAAATATCTTGAAGAGCCAAAGCAATCTTGAAAAAGAAAAACAAAACTGGAGGAATCACGATTCTGCATTTCAAGTTATATTACAAAGCTGTAGTCATCAAGATAGTATGGTACTGGCACAAAACAGACATATAGATCAATGGAACAGAATAGAAAACCCAGAAATGTACCTACAACTATATGGTCAACTCATCATTGACAAAGCAGTAAAGAGTATCCAAAGGAAATAAGACAGTTTCTTAAAAATGTTGTTGGGAAAACTGGATGGAGAAATGCAGAAGAATGAAAGTAGGGTGGAGCCAAGATGGCGGAGAGGAAGGGAGCTCTGTAAACTCCCTCCGCACTGTTTTTCAAACTGAGAAGGATATTACGTTCATCTGAGAGAGGGGAAGGAGAAAATACGAACTCCAGAAGGAATAGAACCTCAAGGATACCTGAGTGAGTGGGGGCAAATGGGGGAGATCTGAGGATGGGCCAGCCCGGGATGGGCAGGAGAGGTAAGATCCCCAGCCCAACGTGGCGCAAGTGCGCGGTGCCTGGGAGACAAAGGGAAGAGACAGTCAGAACACGCTCATAGAACTGTCTCTGGGGAAGAGGTATAGAACGCTTGGCTGCGCTTGGAGACAGAAACCCACTCCATAGATAACTGCTGGGTAGCGGGGCGCAAGAGAAGGAATAGCCCCCAGCCCTAAGCCATCTTGGCGGGGAATCAGAGGCGTCTGTGGCTGTGAGAAGCAGCTGCTCTGGAGAGGCGCGCTCTGCAGCAGGAAGCGGCCTGAGCGGCGACTGCGCCAGAGACGAGCAATTCGAACATGGTTTTGGGAACAGGACCACGGACCGCATTTCCACGGCACACCTCGCCCCCTGCATGGACTGCGTGAATCCCGGGTCCCCACAGGGAAGATATAAGGCGCACAATGACGGGACCCTCAACAAAGAGTCGGTGGCGGGTGGCCGCCCCGGGCGCACGCGCTTAGAATGTAGGAGCTCCCAGCTCATTCCCAGCAGCACACAGCGTCTTGAGCAAAGCTATCTGAAACTAAGAGAGACTCGGTTTTTTGCTTTTTGTTTTTTTCCTTTCTCCCATTGCAATCGCGATCCTGACTGGGGGTGGGGACTCAGCAATTGAGTCTGTGAAAGTGCGCACTTCACCTC
>NC_043717.1:46395199-46425233 GCF_006229205.1 Suricata suricatta | reverse complement strand
CTCCTTATATTCCTTTCTCCTTTCTCCCTTACTTTTTCACCTTCTCACAACCCAGATATATTCTCCTGTATCTCATCCTTACTTCTCCCCTAAACTGGTCATACACTTTTAAGCGGTCTACTGTCCTTTGCTGTCTCCGATCCCCTTATATATATATATTTTTGTCTTTTCTTTTTGTCATTTTGGAGGGGAAAAAAGAACTAATAAAATAATAAATAAAATAACAAAATTTAAAAATAAAAAACACAAAAAATTAAATAAAGAATGATAGATCCAGGTATGTTTTGGTCTGGTTGTAGAAGAAATGTTGATTAAAATAGAGAAAAAGAGGAAAGAATAGAAAAAAAAGGAAAAAAGGAAAAATGTTTGAAAATTAAAAAAATTATTAAAACAATAACATAGAATAAATGAAATGATGTACATATATCAAAATTTAAAGGTTTTCAAAAATCATAAAAATATAGTTGAAAAATTAAAGGAAAACATTTTTATAAAAACAAAATAAAAATAATGTTTTTCTTTCTGTATTCAAGATTAAGAAAAGAAAAAAATTGTACAGATGGATTGGCAAACAGAATGAAATATGTTGATATTACATCCAGTTTCCACTAGAATTCAAATTATGAAACACTTTATAGTCCATAAACTAACCAGGGGGAGAGATTTGTGGTGTTCCTCTAGTGTAAAGTGGCCCATTTGGGCAGTGCTTGGTGTAGCAACTCCATTCTCCTCCAGATGGTGCTGCTTTTTACTGGTGTGGATCTTAGTGGCACATGGGCATTATCTGCACGCATGGGAGGGTTAAAATGGTGTTTCACAGCTAACTCGTATCAGTCTAGGTACTAGGCACAGATAGTAGTATCTAGTATCAGAACTCTGTGCCCTTGCAGACTCCTCCATTGTTTCTGGCTTCTGTCCACTCCCCACTTCTACACAGTCCATGACCAAGCCATTAGCCTGCCAGATGTCACCTCCCTCCTGAGTTTTATCTCTGATGGGGCTGTGTTTCCAAACCCCTCACTTCTGAGGGCTCTGCAGCTTTGGCCCACTCAGAGCCTTTGGGAGGGATTCTCACCAAGTAATGGCCATATGCTGGCCCACCCCTTGGAATGTTCACATGACTCTGATGCTGTCAGTTTACTCCAGAAAAAGTTCATGCATTCATGTAGCAGCAGCGCTTCAGGCATTATGGTAAATCAAAACACCCATCTGGCACCAGGCTTCAGTAGTCCCTGATGTTCTTATTCCAACACCAGTGAATGTGGCTATTCTGGAGGGTCCACTGGAACCTTTGCCTGTGGGGAGTCTGCACAGCCTTTACCAAATGTCCTCCCAGCATTGAAACCACCTCTCCTCATGTGGTCTGTGGACTCCTCAGACCTCAATGTCTGCTCCTAGGGATTCACCCTTCCTACCACAGTTCTACCAGGTATTAAGCTGCAGTGTTTCAGACTCTATGCTCCCTTGTTTATAGTGTCTTAATGGAATTTAAACTCTTTCCTTTCTTTTTCTCCCTTTTTAGTTCAGTCCACTCTTTCTCTCTAGCTGATTTTTGGGGGTGTTTTCCTGTACTCTCTGTTGGGGCCCAGCAGGCCAAAAATCCTCCCGCAGAGTGACCTTTGATGGCCAGGCCTCTGGGGCACAGGAGAAAAATTTGGGAAGTTGTGAAACAAGTTGAAAGACTGTGAAGCAACATTTGGCCTCCTGGGCGGCATATGTGGCTTCTGTTTAACCTGTCTATGATTTTTCTCATTGCTTTGCAAGAGCAATGAAGGCATATACCTTTAAGTTTTGAATCAACTTGGGTCAGTTAGTGGCACCAGCTTTCCCTTACATTATTTCTGTTCCCAGCTCATTGCCTGCTGTTGAGGCAAACACAATCCTCTGTCTAAAATTAACCCCTTGAATGATAAGCATCTTGCCCAGACACAACTGCTAAAGAGCCTTGAAGAAAAGAAGATTCTTTGAGAGACAGACTCCCTCATTCCTGTTTTTTTACTTCTGTTCTCATGGCTGTTCTCTCTTCTGTGATAAAAATGATCCTTCCCAGAGCATGTTTTCACTTTTTCAAGGACCATAAACTATGTAATCATTAAAGAAAAAAAAATGTGTAATCCCTTAATGGCATAAAAGACACTGACTTTCTTAGTAAAGTGTGGCTTTACCACCATTCACGTCTTTTTTCTTTCCTATAGATAGTTCGCCGACACCAACCACCTACTCAGGGACCGTTTGACTGGGGGTACGTGGGCTGGTCCTCCGTCCTCCGGAGGACCTCCATCTCCATTGTCTCTCCTCAAGCAAGAACAGCTCCCTACCCTCTGTGGCTTCTCTCTCCCCTTGTTCACCTCTCCATATGTGTACCTGTCAAGTTTTGTGATTCAGGTTGTGCAGATTGTTGTGTTAATCCTCAAATCAGTTTTCTAGGTGTGCAAGATGGTTCAGTGTTGATCTAGCTGTATTTCAGGGAAGAGAGATCGCAAGAAAAGTTCCATGCTTCTCTGGCATCTTGGACCTTTGAAATCATTTTTCATAGATAAAATATCCACATGGTACAAAGTGAAAAAAGATACAGAAATGTGCATAGGAAAAAGTAAGTCCCTCTCTCATCGACCCTGACAATTTTGTAGTCAGTTCTGTTTCGACCTAACCAGTTGTGGCCAGCTTCTGAAATGTATGACAGAAAATTTATAGCATCATGAGCTTATATTGATATACACAATTTAACCATACATTCCTTACATCCATTCTTATTACTCCTTAATGTTCTATTATTTTCTTTTTAAAATGTTTTAATTTAAATTTCTGTTAGTTAATATACAGTATATTATTAGTTTCAGGTGTACAATCTAGTGACTCAACATTTCCATACAGTACAAGGTGCTCATTACAGCAAGTGCACTCCTTAATTCCCATTACCTATGTAACCCATCTCCCCTACCCACCTTCCCTCTGGTAACCATCAGTTTGTTCTCTGTAGTTAAGAACTATTTCTTAGTTTGCCTCTCTCTTTCACTTTTCTCTTTGCTTATTTGCTTTGCTAAATTCCACATATGAGTAGAAACCCTGTGGTATTTTACTTTCTCTGACTTTTTTTGTTTAGCATACTAATCTCTAGCTCCATCCATGTCATTGCAAATAAAAAGACCTCTTTTACTTATGAGTGAGTAATATAATGTGAAATACTCTGTGTATGTTGATACACATCTTCTATGATGTGATGCACCTCTTCTTTATCCATTCATCAGTCAGTGGACATGAGCTGTTTCATTACTCGGCAGATAATGCTGCTAAAAACATCAGGGTGTCTGTATCCCTTTGAAATCATATTTTTGTATTATTTGGGTAAATATCTAGTAGTGCAATTGATGGATCATAGGGTAGTTCCATTTTTGATTTTTTGAGGAAGCTCCATACTGTTTTCCAGAATGGTTGAGGTGAGGTGATATTTCTTTGTAGTTCTGATTTGCATTTCCATGATAATCAGTGGTGTTGAGCATCTTTTCATTGTCTGTTGGCCATCTGTATATCTTCTTTGGAAAAATATGTATTTATGTCTTCTGCCTGTTTTTAGTTGGATTATTCATTTTTTGGGTGTTGAGTTTTATAAGTTTATATATTTAGGATACTAATACTTTATCAGATATGTCACTTGCAAATATCTTCTCCCATTCTGTTGTATTATTTTCTTGATCTATTTAACTATCTTGTTTTTAGTAATATAGAAGCATCTTTGATGGATGCTACTATAGTCATCATACTAAAGTATGTGTCTAAAATACAATATTGTCTAAAGATTCGGAAATTTTGTACTTTGTTTCTTTTTAATCTGATTTGTTTTGATTTATAAGACTGGCATTTGCTACTATTTTTTTCTTCATGTTTGTATTTAAATTCCGGTTGGTTAACATTAAGTGTAATACTCATTTCAAGTGTAGAATTTTATGATTTATCACTTATATACAAAACCTAGTGATCATTACAACAAGAACCCTCCTTCTCTGTGTGTTGTAGGTAAGTGACGAATTACTGAAGTACATTTCTGAAAAGAATATTGCACTCTATGTTAAATAAAATTAAATACACATATACATACATACATACATACATACATACATACATAAAACAAAAAACAACAGAAAGTGCCTTCCTTAATACCCATCACCCATTTAATCCATCCACTGCCCAACTCCCCTCCAGCAACCCTCAGTTTGTTCTCTGTAGTTTAGAGTCTGTTTTCTGGTTTGCCTTTCTCTTTTTTCCCTCTATGTTCACCCATTTTGTTTCTTAAATTCCACTTGAGTAAAATCATGTGACTGGGTTCACATGAGCAAAATCATTTGTCTTTTTCTGACTGATTTATTTCACATAGCATTATACTTTCTATCTCCATCCACACTGCTGCAAATGGCAAGATTTCTTTATTATTTTTTAAGATTATTTAGTTTGAGAGAGAAAGGAAACATGCACGTGAGCAGGGGATTGGCAGAGAGAGGAAGAGACAGAATTCTAAGCAGGCTCCACACTACCAGCACAGAGCCTGTCATGGGGCTCAAACCCACAAACCATGAAATCATGACCTGAGCCAAACCAAGAGTTGGACGCTTAACCAACTGAGCCACTGAGGCACTCCCTCCCAAGATTTCAGCTGGGGAAATATATATATCTATACACAACACACACACACACACACACACACACACACACACACACCACTTCTTTAGCCATTCATCCCTTCATTGCTTGATGGATATTTGGCCTCTTTCCATAATTTGTCGGTTATTGATAATTTCTATAAACACTAGGGTGCACATAACCCTTTGTATTTGTATTTTTGTATCCTTTGAATATACACTTACAGTGCAATTGCTGGATTGTAGGGTAGTTCTAGTTTTAACTTTTTGAGGAACATCCATATTGTTTTCAGTGTGGCTGCACCAATTTGCATTTCCACCAAAAGTACAAGAGGGTTTCCCTTTTTCTGCATGCTGACCAACACCTTTTGTTTCCTGTGATGTTAATCTTAGACATTCAGACAGGTTTGAGGTGGTATCTCATTGTAGTTTTAATTTGTATTTACCTGATGATGGTGATGTTGAACATCATTTCATATGTCTATTAGCCTTCTGGATGTCTTCTTTGGAAAAATGTCTATTCATGTCTTCTGTCCATTCTTTTAACTGAATTATTTCTTTTTTGGGTGTTGAGTTGTATATGCTCTTTATATATTCTGGATACTAACCCTTGATTAGATATGTCATTTGTAAATATATTCTCCCATTCTGAAGATTGTCTTTAAATTTTGTATTGTTTCTTTTGCTATACAGAAAGGTTTTTTTTATTTTTTATTTTGATGAAGTCCTAATTGCTTTTGTTTTTGTTTCCCTTGGCTCAGGAGACATGTCTAGTAAGAAGTTTCTATGGCTGATGTCAAAATAAGGTTACTACATGTGTTATCATCTAGGATTTTGATGGTTTCCTATCCCACATTTAGGTCTTTCATCCATATTGAATTTATTTATGTGTATGGTGTAAGAAAGTGGTGTAGTTTCATTCTTTTGTATGTTGCTGTGCAGTTTTTCCAACATTTGTTGAAAAGATTGTCTTTCTTTTAGTGGATATTCTTTACTGGTTTTTCAAAGAAAGAAAGAAAAACGAACATAGCAGTTAAAAAAAAAATAGAGGCAACCCAAGAAACATTCTTAACTATAGAGAAAAACTGATGGTTGCTATAGGGGAGGTGGGTGGAAGGAATGGGTTAAATAGGTGATGGGTATTAAGGAAGGCAATGTGAGAAGCACTGGGTGATGTATGTAAGTGATAAGTCACTGAATTCTACACCTGAAACTAATTTTACACTGTATGTTAACTAACTGGAACTTAAGTAATAAGTTTGAGGGGAAAAATATACTGAAAAAAATAATTCCAGTATAATTAACATGCAATGTTATATTAGTTTCAGGTGTACATTATAGCAATTCAAAATTTCTATATATTACTCAGGGTTCATCGTGGTAAGCATACTCTTTAATCCCCATCACATATTTCATCCATCCTTCTACCCACTACCTCTCTGCTAACCATAAGTTTGTTCTCTGTAGTTAAGAGTCTGTTTCTTGGTTTCTTTCTCTTTCCTTTGCTCCTTTGTTTCTTAAATTCCACAAATAGTGAAATAATATGTTATTTGTCTTTCTCTGACTGACTTATCTCACTTAGCTCATACACTTTAGCTACATCCATATTTTTGCAGATGGGAGTTTTCTTTCCTTTTATGACTGAATAATATTTAATTGTATAACTATAGCTACATAGAAATATAGAAATAGATACATAGATATATAGATATCTATAGCTATAGCTATGGTTATATTGTGGAATATTATTCAGCCATAAAATGGATATCTCTATCTATCTATCTATCTATCTATCTATCTATCTATCTATCTATCTATCATATTCCTTACCCATTTTTCTATCCATAGACGCTTGATCTGGTTTCACATATTGTCTGTTGTAAATAATGCTCCAATAAACATAAAGGTGCATGTATCCTTTTTAATTAGTGTTTTTGTATTTTGGGGGTAAATAGCCCTTAGTGAAATTTCTGGATCATAAGCTATTTCAATTTTTAACTTGCTAAGAATCCTTCATACTGTTTTCCAGGATGGCTGCACCAGTTTGTATTCCTACCCACAGTACAGGAGGGTTACTTTTCCTCCATATCCTTTACAACAACACTTGTTGTTTCTTGTGCTTTTGCTTCTAGCCATTCTGACAGGTATGAGGTGATATCTCATTTTAGTTTTGATTTGCAGTTCCCTGATGTTTAACATCTTTTTGTGCATCTGTTGGTCATTTTGATGTCCTCTTTGTCTGTTCATGACTTCTGATATTTTAATTGGATTATTGGTTTTTTTGGGTGTTGAGTTACATCAGCCCTTTATATATTTTGGATACTAAACCTTTATTGGATATGTCATTTGCAAATATCTTTTCCCATTCAGTAGTTTGTGGGGTTTTTTTTTTTTTAGTTTTATTTACTGTTTAGTTCTATTGACTGCAGAAGTTTGTTATGTTGATGCAGTCACAATAGTTAATTTTTGCTTTTGTTTCTCTTGCCTCAGGAGACATATCTAGTAAGAAGTTCCTATGATAAATGTTAAAGACATTACTGCCTGTGCTCTCTTGTAGGTTATTTGTGGTTTCAGGTCTCATATTTTGATTTTATTTTTCTGTATGGTGTGAGTAAGTGGTCCAATTTCATTATTTTGCATGTAGCTGCCCAGTTTTCCCAAAAGCACTTGTTATAGATTAGTTTGCCATATAACAGTGGGTTTATTTCTGGGTTTTTTATTCTATTCCATTAATATATGTGCCTATTTTTGTGCCAGTATCGTACAGTCTTGATCAATATAACTTTGTAATATATCTTGAAGTCTGGAACTGTGATACCTACAGGTTTTTTTTTCATTTTGAAGATTGCTTTGGCTATTTAGGGTCTTTTATGGTTCCAAACGAAATTTTAGGATTGTTTGATCTAGTTTTGGAAAAATGCTTTAGGTATTTTTTTTATTTTTTAAAATAGTTTATTGTCAAATTGGTTACCATATAACACCCAGTGCTCTTCCCCACAAATGCCCTCCTCCGTGACCACCACTTCCCTTCCCCTTCCCCTTACCCCTTCAACCCTTGGTTCCTTTTCAGTGTTCAATAGTCTCCCAGGTTTTACGTCCCTCTCGCTCCCCAACTCTCTTTCCCCCTTCCCCTCCCCCTGGTCCTCCATTAGGTTTATGATAAAGATTTCATTAAATCTGTAGATTGCTTTGGGTTGTATAGACATTTAAAATATTTTTCTTCCATTCCAAGAATGTCTTTCTATTAGTTTGTGTCATCTTTATTTCCTTTCATTATGTTATAGTTTTCAGAGTACAAGTATGTATCCTCTTTGGTTAAGATTATTACTAGATATTTTATTAATTTTGGTGCAATTGTTTTCCTTATTTCTCTTTCTGCTGTCTTCTGCTTCATTATTGTTGTGTAAAAAAATGCAACAGATTTCTGTCTGTTGATTTTCTACTCTGTGACTTTACTGAAGCCATTGATCAGTTCTAGTATTTTTTTTTTTTTGGTTGGTGTCTTTAGGGTTTTCTATATACAGTATTGTGTTATCTGAAAATAGTGAAAGTTTGACTTCTTTTTTTGCCAATTTGGATGCATTTTATTTATTTTTGTTGTCTAATTGCTGTAGGTAGGACTTCCTGTACTGCTGAATAAAATTGGTGATATGGATATCCCTGTCTTGATCCTGATCTTAAGGGAAAAGTTTTTCCTCATTGAGTATGATGTTCACTGTGAGTTTTTCACTATGGCTCTATATCATGTTGAGGTATGTTCCCTATAGACCTACTTTTTAAATGTTTTTGTTGCAAATGACTTTGTCAAATGCTTTTTCTACATCTTTTGGAATGATCATTAGGTTCTTATCCTTTTTACTATTGATGTGATATTTCATGTTAATTGATTTACACATATTGAACAACTCTTATAACCCAGGAATAAATACCACCGGATTATGGGGAATGATTTTTAATGTATTTTTGCGTTTGGTTTGCTAGTATTTTATCAAGAATTTTTGCATCTATGTTTATCAGGGATATTGGCCTACAGATCTCTTTTTTGTGGTGTTTTTTTAAATTTTTAAAAAAAATTTTTATGTTTTATTTATTTTTGATACAGAGAGAGACAGAGCATGAGAGGGGGAGGAGCAGAGAGAGAAGGAGACACAGGACTGGAAGCAGGCTCCAGGCTCTGAGCTAGCTGTCAGCACAGAGCCTGACATGGGGCTCCAACCCACTAACGTGAGATCTGACCTGAGCTGAAGTCGGAGGCTTAACCGACTGAGCCACCCATGCACCCCTTTTGTTATGTTTTTATCTGGTTTTGGTGTCAGAATAATACTGACCTCATAGAATGAGATTGGATGTTTTCCTTACTTTTCTATTTTTTGGAATAGTTTAAAAATAGATAGTAATTCTTCTTTAAATGTTTAGTAGAATTTTCTTATAAAGCAATTTTGTCCTAAACTTCTATTTGTTGGGAGTTTTTTAAAATTACTAACTCAATTTATTTTCTGATTACTGGTCTGCTCAAATCTTCTATTTTTCCTGTTTCAATTCTGGTAGTTTATATATTTATGGGAATGTATCCATTTGTTCTAGATTATCCAATTTGTTTGCATATAGTTTTTCATAATATTATCATATAATTGTATGTATTTATGTGATGTTGGTTGTTATTTATCCTCTTTCATTTCTAATTTTGTGTCCTCTCTCTTTCTTTTTTCTCTCTCTCTCTCTTTCTGATGAGTCTGTATAGAGGTTTATGAATTTTGTTGATATTTTCATAGAACCAGCTCCTGGTTTCATTGATCAGTTCTATTATAGTTTTTTTTTAATTGTTTTGTTTTGTTTTTGTTTCTATACCATTTATTTCTGGTCTGCTTTTTATTAGTTCTTTCCTTCTCCTGGTTTTAGGTTTTATTTGTTTATCTTTTTCTACCTCCTGTAGGTTTAAATTCAGATTGCTTGTTTGAGACTTTTCTTGCTTCTTGAGATAAGCCTGTATTGCTATTAACCTCCCTCCTAGAACCACTTTTGCTATCTCTTGACAATTTTGGACCATTGTATTTTCATTTTCATTTGTTTCCATGTGGTTTTGGATTTTTCTTTGATTTCTTTGTTCACCTATTTATTGTTCAATAGCATGTCATTTAACCTCCATGTATTTTTGCTCTTCCCAGATTTTTTCTTGTGGTTTGTTACTGTTTTCATAGTGTTGTGGTCAGAAAAGATGCCTGGTAGGAGTTCAGTTTTTTTTTTAAATTCCTCAAGACTTGTTTTTTTGACCTTATATGTGATCTTTTCTGATGAATGTTCTATGTGCTCTTGAAAAGAATGTATATTCTGCTGTTTCCAGATGGACTGCTCTGCATACATTTGTTAAATCCATCTGGTCCATTGTGTCATTCAAATACATTGTTTCTTTTTTGATTTTCTGTTTAGAACATCTATTAATGTAAGGTGATATTAAAGTCCCATACTATTATTGTATAACTATCAATCACTTCATTTATGTTTGTTATTAACTGTTTATGTATTTTGGTGCCTTCATGTTGGATGAATATATATTTACAACTGCTGTATCTTCTTGATAGATTGTCCCCTTTGTGATTATATAGTGTCTTTTGTCTCTTGTTACAGTCTTTGTTTTAATGTCTACTTTCTCCAATTTAAGTATTGCTACCCTGGCTTTCTTTTGACATCCATTTTCATTCTAGTTTCTCCATCCCCTCACTTTCAATCTTCAGGTGTTATTAGGTCTGAAACTAATCTCTTGTAGGAAGAATATAGATGCATCTTATTTTTTCCACTCTGTCACCTTTTGTCTCTTGATTGGAGCATTTATCCATTTACATTTTGAAGTAATTATTGATAGATATGTGTTTGTTGTCATTTTAATACTTCTTTTGTGGTTGTTTTTGTAGTTTTTATCTGACCCTTTCTTCTCTTGCTCTCTTTCATGGTTTATTGGTTTTCTTTAGTGATATTCTTGGATTCCCTTCTCTTTATTCTTTGCATATAAATATATGTGAATGGTGGCTACCATTAGGCCTGTATATAACATCTTCTGCATATAGCAGTCTATATAGTAAGTCCATCAGATTATTTTAAAGTAATTCACCATTCCCAAAATTTGTTTACTTCCAATAAGCAAAATTCATTCAACTTTTAGATATCTATTAATTTATGATTAGCCTGATAGAATTTGACAGGGAATGTGATAAAATTCAGCAAGAATTCATCTTGAATACAGAAAATGAACTGAGGGCTGAAGGGGGAGGGGGAAAGGAGAAAGGGGTGATGGTCATGGAGGAGGGCACTTGTAGAGAAGAGCACTGTATGTTATATGGAAACCAATTTGACAATAAAGTATATATAAAATAAAATAAAATAATAAAATCTTATAAACTGGAAACTGGATTGTACTTGCTTAACATTAAAAAAACATCTACTTGTATTGAGGATCACCAGGAGTTGTATGGAAGTTTTGAATTACTATATTGTACACCTGAAAGCAATATTACACTGTATTTTAACTAACAAGAATTTGATTTTTAAAAAGGTCTATTAAAAACAAACAAACAAAAACTCCTAACAAATAAGGAAGTATTAATCAGCCACAGAGACCTAGTAAAAGAATACCCAAGGATATGAGCATTAGTAACACCTACATAAGTACAGTTTCATTTCACTTGCAAAACGCCCTTGATATGAGATTGATAAAACCAATCAAATAATCTAAGAATTAATTTGCCCATGCATTGAAACACTCCTCATCAAGCATTCTGCCATCTGATTTTAATTCGTCTTCCCATGTACTCTGGATAAAGAATTCACAGGTAATGCAGATAGGTGAGAATGAGAACTTCATATCATGTGAAATTTTGCTTAAAATTCTATTCATTCTTGAGTTGGCCCCAACAACTTACAACTTAGTTGGGTGAATTTGTAGGTTTGGAAATGAAGCCAATGAACTAGTTGTGGATATTTGGGGTCTGAGGTGGCCATACCATGTCCATGTGGAGAGGCTCAAGAGGCAGTTGTAGTTCAGGTCAATACTTCAGGAAAGAGGGTAGAGTAGAAAATATAATTTCGAAAGCCTACCACATCCAGCTGCTTGAGAAAACTTGGAGATTCTGTGATATTGTCCAAGGATAGTATGAAGACCTAGAACAGAGTCTAACCCCAGCAGGCAGTGGACACTGGAAAGTAGTGGTCAGAAGCATAGGAACAATACCAGGGCAGAATACTGTTACAGAAGCCAAAGAAAAAATAGTTTCAAGAAGTAGAGGATGCTTACTGACATCAGTGTTTACAATAAATCCACAAAGACAGTTTAGTATTAAGAGGCTTTTCTAATCTTAGGAGCTAAGGTAGTCTAAATACAAGAGCATGGGTTTCACAATTAAATAAACCCACATCCAATTTAGTGATGACCTGTGTGCCAATGGGCAAATCACTTAATTTCTTAGGAAGTCACTTTTCTATAAGTCAAATAAAGATAATACTATCTACTGCTTAGGGTTATTTTTGTAAATTAAAAGAATCAGTGCATGTGGAAAGAATTATCTCAGTGCTTGATATATAGATGCCCAGTAAATGTTCATATTCTTTCTTCCCCACCCCCTGCCAGGAGAGAAATCTCACTGGTCATCTAAATGGTGCTTGTACCCACAGGGATTTAACTAGACAGGATAAAGCTCTAATTCTAAAACAAATATTTGTTATGGACGACTCTTACACATCTCTTAGGCAACCCACAGATGAATAAGGCATGTCTACATTTAAGAAACTCAGAGTCCAGCTGAGGAGTCAGGAAAATCAACCTCTAATTATGCACATGTTATACAAGCTACCAGTAAGACAGAAACAGGAAATTCAGGAACATGGGGAAAGGGAAGTTTGGAAGGTCTGCCTGGCCCAATTTTGTTTTGCTTTGTTTTGTTTCAGTTTGATCATAGCTGTATTTAGATAACTACTGAGCATGCTAATTGTATAATATTTAAAAAGAAATATATAACTGGGGGATTATTTGGGCCAAAGTAATTTAATGATGAGTTATATTTTTATTTTATTTTTTTAAAATTGTTAAACATTTATTTATTTTTGAGACAGAGAGAGACAGATCATGAGCAGGGGAGGGGCTCTAGAGAGAGAGGGACACACAGAATCTGAAGACAGTCTCCAGGCTCTGAGCTAGCTGTTAGCACAGAGCCTGACGCAGGGCTCGATTCCACTACCATGACATCATGACCTGAGCCGAAGTTGGAGGCTTAACCGACTGAGCCACCCAGGCACCCCAAGTTATATTTGTAATAGAACATTAATGATAAATTAGCTTGACAGAAAACTAATTGGGTAGGAAACAGGCAAAATTCTCTCTCTCTCTCTCTCTCTCTCTCTCTCTCTCTCTCTCTCTCTCTCTCTCTCTGTCTTTACCTCCCTCTCTCTCCTCCACTCCACCTCCCCTCTCACCTTTCTTTTACAGGAATCTTCAACTAGAGGAAATCGACTGCTTCAGACTATATCCCAGACAACATTGTCCAATGCAGGGTAGAATCCCACACTGTCGTTGGATGATGGCTGGATAGAATGAAAGCCCTCATCTCTGGCCTGGCAACCCCAACTCCAGCATACTAAAATGGCATCTTAGAGTGTAAGGATGACCCAGGAAGAAATTGGGAGTAAGAGGTTTTTTTTTTATGATTTTTATTTATTTTTGAGAGACAGAGACAGCATGAGCAGGGGAAGGTCAGAGATGACCTGAGCCAAAGCCAGAAGCCAGACACCTAACCAACTGAGCCACGCAGCTTCCCCGGGAATAAGAGTTTAGAGGAGCAGTCAGGATGGGGACCAGAGAGGCTAGGAAAGATGGAGTTCCAATCTCCCAAGTCAGGATTTAGGAGGGCCTGGATAGAGGCTGATGTTGGAATTGGGGGATGTGAGGATACAGGCTTAGGGATGGAGGTGCAGTAATCACCTTCATTTGTTGAGAGAGTATATGGTAAGGTTATTAACCCCCCCCAAAATTAGTTCCAAAATGGAAATCTGTGTATTTCTCTCTCTCTCTCTCTCTCTCTCTCTCCTTCCCTCTTCCTCCCTTCCTCCCATTACAACCACCTCTTCCACCACCTTGTACATCTTTATCTCTCCTTCCTTTGGGAAATAGCTTCTTAATGGCTTTTCTTTCTTTATTTCCCACATTAATTTGCCCCACTTACTGCAGCTTTTTAAAAAAATGTTTATTTTTCAGAAAGAGAGAGACAGGGTGAGCAGGGCAGGGTCAGAGAGAGAGGGAGACGCAGAATTGGAAGACAGGCTCCAGAGTCTGAGCTAGTTGTTAGCACAGAGCCTGACATGGGGCTTGAACCCCTGAAATGTGAGATTACGACCTGAGCCGAAGCTGGCCGCTTAACCAACTGAACCACCCAGGCACCCCTTACTGCAGCTTTTAAATGTTGATAGCTGTGGTGAATATAAAAACAGAGATCTTCCACATTTGCTTGTCAAGGTGGTAGATTTGACATGTGCAAGTGTAATCCTATTATTAAGTTAAGAAAGATTATCCAGTGTGAAGCAAGAAACATATTATTTGAGTTCTTGTTCATTTCTTCCTCCACATCTCATTTAACTGCATCTTTTTTGCGTGTCTCCTCTCTGTGGTTCTCATTTTCCCCTCTCTTCAAAGCCTTTATGCTACTTTTGTCTTTTTTCCTTTTCCTTTATCCTATTCCATTCTGTCTCTTGTTCTTTTATTCTCCTGGTCAGTCTTTCTTTTGACCTTTTTCCTCATGCTTACTTGCTTATTGTGTCTGTCTGTCTCTGTCTCTCTCCTACTTGACATTTCCCTCCTTGCTGTTTTTTTTTCTTCCACTCCTTCTCAAGCTCATGGATCTTTTTCTGAAGCTTTCAAGTCTCCAATTCCTTCCCTAGAGTCTATTCTGTCTGATTCTCTTCTGTCTACAGTAGCCAGTTGAATTTGTGGAGCAATGGGTTTCTGGGGAGACTTTGCATCATTGTTGTTCATGATCTTCCAGGCTGTTTTTGTTGCAGTCTGCTCAAAGAGTTGACCCTGATGAAAATTCCATCCACGCACTGGCTGTGGGGCAGAGTAAATGTAGCAGGGACTTATTGACCTATCGTTACAGAGAGCACAAGTCTTCTCATCACACGGCTATAAGATAAAGATTGTAGTGACAAAACACATCAGCAGAACCACTGTGTCTGAAGCATAGCAGTTTATTTTATACATTTTTATTTAATTAAAATATACCAATAGTCTGTATACATCATCTTCAATTCCCTGGTTAATTCTGAAGCACTGCCTGGGGAATTCATTGTTACAACATCCCACATTTGTCATCTGTTGGCAGGCAAGAGGTTGGGTAATTGAAGAAAACAAGTGTTGTTCTCATTGGGAGTGACAGGATGGAAAGTGAGTGACAGAGTGGGCTCAGAGATTTATAGGGTGTAGTTGGCATGGGCCAATGAACAAAAGGCTTTAGAATTGGTAGGGGTGGAGGTAAGTGAAAAAGAGATGAGATTTGGAAAGAATGTTAATACAGCAGTCTGGGTGTCCGAGTAAGTTCTAATAGCAGAGGAGAGTTTGCTTTGTTTCTTATTTATACAACAGTCTGCACCAGGATTGCCAGTGCTGCCTGACACAAGCAGAATACCTAAGGAATTGTCCCATTTTAGTCTCCCAAACCCTTAGCAAAACCAACTCTTTCCAACATGCATCTGTCTATCCTGGGACACTAGCAGATATCTTACCAACCAGCAGGCACCACCACTTCTGACTCAGCTTTGTTATTGAGCACCTACTGTATGCCAGACACTCTTGAAAAGGTAGTTATTGGTATTTGCATTTTACAGATTAAGAGAAAAGCTCTGAGTGGTTTAGTAACTTTTTCAAGGTTGAGCTAATAATCTTTGAATTGGCATAGAAAACATCAGCATTACCTTTAGGTAATAGCTATAAGAAAGAAAGAGAGATAGAGATGGAGTGAGAGTGAAAAGAGTGAGAGAATGTGTAGGAGAGAAAGACAGAGAGAGGGGAGAGAGAGAGAGAGAGAGAGAGAGAGAGAGAGAGACAGACAGACAGACAGACAGACAGAGAGGAAACAGAAAGATTGCATTGGTCTGAAGGAGGAAGCGAGGATGCCAAAACTCTCTTTGCTTCTCTAGAAGGGCCACAAAATGGAGTGCTCCTGCTTGGTTTTTGATTCTGTGTGGTTACTTCTGTAGAACCGAATAAGATACCATTGCTAACTAGTCACCACAATAATCATTTTCATGTCTTCTTTCTGAAGGAGGTTTCCAGGTTCATATATCTCTGTAGTGATGCCAAATAACCATGGAGTAGAGTTGCCAAATTCCCTGTCATCCCTGACCACAAAGTCACAGCAAGCAGTAGTTTTCCACATTCAATGCTTAGTGGGATCAGACAGCCTAGTTTAAAGCCTCCATTTGAGAAGTCCATCTTTTTAAGTTTATTTATTTATTTTGAGAGAGACAGAGACAGTGCAAATGGGGCAGAAGAAGAAAGAGAGGGAGAGACAGACAGACAGACAATCCCAAGCAGGCTCCACACTGCGTGAGACCATGACCTGAGCCAAAACCAAGAGTCAGATGCCTAACTAACTGAAACATCCAGGCTCCCTGAGAGGTCCTTTGATTGGCAGAAATGAAACTCATTTTGGCACCCCAAGTCATTATTGGAGCAGGGCCTTATCAAAGGCATGAATGATTTCTCTTTGTCTCCAGATTGTACCACAATCATCTTGGACATATCATCTTCTAGCTTTTGACACAGCCATCTTTAGGTCAGGAAATTTCAGACCCTGCCTTGGACTGGTGACATCCAATATCCTTAAAACCCTTAGCTAAGGAATTCATAGTAGGAAATCTAACCTTAGTTCTTTTATATGAACCAGAACAAGTCCCTTACCAATTGTACACTTTTGAGGGAAAAGAAAGCTTGTTTCCATCCATAAATGCAGAATATATTGCTTTTTAGCAATATATACATTGGGTTTGAAGTCAGGAGTTTGAGTTCTCCCTGTCCATGACCACAAGCAAGTCATTTCATCTGTTAGTTTCCATTTTATTTGAAAAAAAATTCATGCTCTTCTTGCTTCCATGGCATAGTGTCATTAGTAACAAATGGAAAAGGGTTTTTATCCTATCTATTGGATGTTCTAGGACATTATTTAATACACTGTTGCACAATCATTTATTTAGGAGTCCATATCTCTAATAGGTCTGTGAGTTTCTTGAAGGTAAAGACTTTGGTTTTATTAGTGTATTTTCCCTCAGAGTCCAAAGAGAACACTTTGATGGATGAGATATTTTATTCATCTAGTAGATACCTACTGAAGGTCTACTACCTTGTCAGCATTGTATGGGGTGCTAATTTTCCATGGATAGTGATGGAGGAAGTGGGTAAGAGACAAAATGAACGTTCTGATACCATACTGGTCCTTAGTAGTTGTGCAGAAGGCTGCCTGTCAAAATACTAAATGGCAAGCTCAGAACAAGGAGTCCTAGAAGAACAACTGGACTAGAGCCTTGAATCTAAGCCTCAATCTGCTCATGTCTCCCTGAGTGAGGCATATACATCTTTATCTTCCCAGGGTCCTGGTTCCCTCATCTTATAATAATACCAAGTATTTTTTTAGTGGCTTCCTTTAGGTCAGGAACTGTGTGAAACATTGTATGTACATTTCTGCATTCATTCCTACCCATAACATTATGAAGGTATTTTTACATAGGAAGATCCCTATGCCCAGCAGGGATATGTCTAATGTTACATAGCTAAGAAAGAACAGAGTGGAGGTCTGAATGCAGGTCAGTTTCCATAACCTGGGTATTCAAATTCTATTCTATACTGCCTTCTTGGAAACTGAGGATAGTAACATGAGTGCTGCATTTCTCACACCAACTGAGTCTACACATGTAAAAGTGCTATATAAGCTATAAAGTGTTGTCTAGGTGGAAGACATATCATTGTTATTGTCAAATTTATCACGAATTTGGCCTTTCCATTCTGCTTGTTATTGAGTTCCCACATCATAACTGGAGAGGCAGTACAATGTTGCAGCTAAGAACAAGAACTCTTGCAGATTTGACAAACTTCAAAGTTCAGTTCTTCCACTCATTATCTCTGTGAAAAAAGTATTTAACTTTTCTGTACCTCAAATAGTCCATTTTAAAAAGTAGAACATGGTAAGTATCTACTTTGTAAGGTTGTGGTGAGTATTAAATGTGTTATGTACTTAGAAAATGCCTGGCACAGAGTACCGTCTATATAAATGTTGGTTGTTAATATCCAGGGCAGCACAGAATACAGTGATTTATGTCACTCCACTGTTTCAATGCAGATAAACGCAGATAAGAGGATGGTGGTGGTGAGAGAGAAATTGTGGTTTGGCATAGGATTAAAACTGAAATAACATAATTCTGGACCTGGATCATAGGTCAGATACTTTCACAGTGATTCCTGCAGGTTAAGGAGCAGCAGAGAGTTGACTTTAGACATTGTCATCCAATGAAAGTCAAGCCACAATTGACACGTACTCATCATGGCTTTCTGCTCTGAACCTTCCTGATCCTTTTGAAGATATATGTCTAAATGGGGCTCAAGGAAGGGCTGGTTAGTAGTTAATCTTGAAACTTGGATCAGGTTATGAACTTGAGGGAGAGGCTCCACCCTTTTTAATATAGTGTCAAAGATTTTGGAGTCAGACAGACCTGGGTTTAAAATTCAGCTCTGTAATTTACCAGCTATGTGACCTTGGGAAATTACCTTGCCTCTCTGAGTTGTTCCCTTTCTAAAATATATGGATAATAATTTTATTTGTCAGAGGTAAATTAATTGACACATAATAGGCATATAGTAAATGTTAACTTTTCATTTTTATCCCAACTTGCCTTTTAACATAATAACTAAAAGGATCAACTAGGGATATAGGCTTAGGAGCATAGGGAATCTTGGGGTCATTTATATCTGAGGTCGCATAAGCCAGTAGTAGATAGTGTGATAGAATATTCATGGGGTTTGCAGTCAGAAGACCTGGACCTAATCTGACTTCTGTTATCTGTCACCATTGGCCTCTTTAACTTTGCTTCCTTACCTTTCAAACACATATGTCCGTGTCTTGAGTAGTTCCAGGTTTGTTAGGATGTTTAGATGAGGGGATGTCCCTGGAAGATGCTTATTATAATTTCATCCAGGTGTAGTTTGAGAGATGGGAAGACCAGGTTAGAGGCAAGGAGACACTGGTAAGCTGTGCCTCTGGAATTGAGCTAAGGATTTCCTGGTAATGATAAACCAAAGGTTCTGCTCAGAAACCAAAATATAACATCCCAGTGACGATGAAACAATCATCATGAATAGAGAACAGGACATCTAGGGACTTGTGGATTATAAACCATCTAGGACTAAACTTTTTAATCTTAGTTTTTGCCCCCTTACTTTCTCTCCAGGTAAGAACAATAGGTGAAAGGGAATTTTAGGAGAACAAAACCCTTATAATTTCACCATTCTAGCACAACAATTTTTATTTCCTCCTATTATGTCTAACCTGTCATTTCCATGATTAGGCATTTTTATATGGCTCCAATTTGTCCATTTACTTAACAAACACTTATGGGTACCAACTCTGCCAGGACTTGAACACAGCGCTGGTGTTATAGAGATGACTCAAACACTGTTTGGGCCCTCTACTGGTCTGGAGGGGTGGGTAGGCACAGAAATAAGTGGCAAGAATATACAATTCTAACCACTGTATTAAAGTAGTATAAAGTACCTTGCAGCCATAGAAGAGAGGCCACAAAATTTTTTATTTTTCCTTTTTCAACTTTATCAATACCTTTTCTCATTTTATTACAATACATTCCTGATAATTATGATTTTTTTTCAGTGTCTATCTAATATTCTATTGAGTTAATGTACCACATTTACTTAGAAAAAATATGGAAAGCGACTTCACAGTAGTTTGGCCATTATCACAAATGTTGAAAAAAAATACCGTTAATAAGCAAAACCACCTGATGACTGGAAGGGAAGCTTCCCGTTGTTCTCAATACTTACTAGAGGACTTTATCTAGTTCTAGGTTCCACGTTTAAATGAGGATGAAGAGAGTGAAAGACATTCTGAGGAAAGCCACCAAGGGAATTGGAAATAATATCTTTAAAGACAGATTAAAGAATCTGAGATTATTTAATTTAGAGAAGAGACTGTGAAGTGATTGAAAAATTGTCTTCAAATGCATGACCGATTGTTCTTTGTCTCCAGAGGCTGAAACAAGAGACAATGAGTTATCTTTAATATGAAGGATTTGAAATAAATAGAAAGCGATATTTCTTAACATTAAGAGCTATTAAACTTTAAGATGAATGAGAAAGAGATCAGGTAACTTTATTCTCTGGAGCTATTTTACTTGGGATAGATTTTGGTCTATCTGGAAGAGTGTAACAAACAATGTGCCTGAAAGTACAAAGTGGTTAAGTTGCCTTTTTAAGGTTCCTTCTCTCCCTAAAAAGTCCGTGAAAATGGGCGGGGGGGGGGGAATGTTTTTCTTTTGTTTATCACCTGGTTCAATTTCCAAGATGATTCTTTAGATATAGCTTAATGATTTCAAGTTATAATTCTTGTTCAGATTACCTTATCTGTTGTTACAGAAAACCGTTTTCTGTGATAAATAAAAATGGCTTTTAATTCAGCAAATTATTAAGTTGTCTTCTCTCTGTTCTCCTTTGTCTTCTCCAGCTAACTAATCACAATGCCTTTATTCTTTTTTTCCACTGGTTGATCAGGAGGCAAACTTTCCTTCAGAACAGCATTGGGCAGTGAACAGAATATGTTAGGCAAGTTTAGGCAAAGATTGGCTGAGGTCTGTTCTAAGCAACAAGCCAGACCAGCAGGTAAATTGACCAATTTAGGTAAATTCTAAGGCTTAACAGCCTACTCCAGGGTCTGTCCAGTAAAGAGGTGGCAATGACACAAGCCTGACAATGTTGAGTGCCTGATCAAAGCCTCAAATTGGCAGCATCTGGCATGCCAGTCTACTTGGAAAGTAGGCCTCTTTACAGAAGTGAACACTTTTTATTCTTTTGAGTAGAAGGCAAGCTTTACCACTAATCAAACCCCCCCATAAAAGTGCTATCCAACTCTTATTTTCCATAGCTTTTAATTACTACAAGAATTACACTGACAGTAGCATCAGTGGGGAAAAAAAGGTATTCTCTCCACACAATACATGCATACAGAGGCACCATGAGCTAGTAGCTTTTTGCCAAGCTGAGTGACTCCTTGGGACTCTACTAAAACTAAGCAGAATAATTTTAATTTTCAATTAAAATGTTTTATAAATCTTTATTTAAATTCCAGTCAGTTAACATACAATGTAATACTAGTTTCAGGTGTACAATATACTGATTTAACACTTTCATCAACACTCATTGCTCATCACAAGTGCACTCCCTAATCCCTGTCACCTATTTAACCCATCCCCCCACCCACCTCCCTTCTGGTAACCACCAGTTTGTTCTCTATAGTTAAGAGTCTATTCCTTGGTTTGTCTTTCTCTTACTCTCAGTTTTCCCTTTGCTAGTTTTTTGTTTGTTTGTTTGTTTCTTTCTTTCTTTCTTTCTAGGTTTCACATATGAGTGAAATAATATGGCATTTGTTTTTCTCTCATTGACTTATTTCACTTAGCATAAAACTTGCTAGCTCTATCCATGTCATTACAAATGGCAAGATTTCATTCTCTTTTATGACTGAGTACACACATACACACATACAACACCTCTGCTCTTTTTTACTTATTTCTATTTTTTTTTTTTTAGTTTGAGAGAGAGAGAGCAGGGGAGGGGCAGAGAGAGGGAGAAAGAAAATCCCAAGGAAGCGCCATGCTGTCAGTGCAGAGCCTAATGCGGGGCTTGATCTCACAAACCATGAGATCATGACCTAAGCCGACACCAACAGTCAGACACTTAAATGACTGAGCCACACAGGCACCCCCACTTCTTCTTTATCCATTCATCAGTTAATGAACACTTGGATTGTTTCCATAATTTGGCTATTGTAGATAATGCTACTATAAACATCAGTATTTTTTTTATTCTTAGGGTAAATATCAAGTAGTGCAATTACTGGATCATAGGGTAGTTCTATTTTTAGAACTGACAATGCAAGAGGGTCTCCCTTTTTCCACATCCTTGACAACACCTGCTGTTTCTTGTGTTTTAGCCTTTCTGATAGGTGTGAGGTGATATCTTATTTTACTTTTGATTTGTCTTTCTCTGATACACAGTGATGTTGAGCATCTTTCATGTGTCTGTTGGCCATCTATATGCATTTTTTGGAGAAATGTCTATTCATGTCTTCTGCCCATTTTTAATTGGATTATTCCATTTTGGAGTATTGAATTTTAAAAAATTTGTAAAGTTTATTCATTTTGAGAGAGAGTACAGCAGGGTAGGGGCAGAGAGAAAGAGAGAGAGAGAGAGAGAGAGAGAGAGAGAGAGAGAGAGAGAGAGAAGAGAGAATCCCAAGCAGGCTCCGTGCTGCCAGCACAGAATTCAATGTGGGGTCGAACTCACAAACTGCGAGATCACGGCCTGAGCCAATTTGACACTTAACCGACTGAGCCCCCCAACCCTCCCAAGGTTTTTTTTAATATAAATTTTAAAAGGTATTTATTTTGAGAGAGAGTGAGACAGCAGGGGAAAGGCAGAGAGAGAAAATCCCAAGCAGGCTCCACACTAACAGTGTGGAACCCAACATGGGGCTTGAACTCATGACCTGAGCCGAAATCAAAAGTCGGATGCTTAACTGACAGAGCCATCCCAGTGCCCCAGTGTGTTGAGTTTTATAAGTCCTTTATATTTTTTGAATAGTTCCCTTTTTTAAAAAACGTTTTTAAAACGTTGAGACAGACAGAGACAGAGTGTGAGCAACGGAGGGGCAGAGAGAGATGGAAACAGAATCCGAAGCAGGCTCCAGGCTGTGAACTGTCTGCACAGAGTCTGACGTGGGGCTCTAACTCATGGACCATGAGATCATGACCTGAGCAGAAGTCGGAGGCTTAACTGACTGAGCCACCCAGGTGCCCCTGAATACTTAACTTTTATCAGATATGTCATTTACAAATATCTTCTCCCATTCGGTAGGTTGCCTTTTAGTTCTGTTGGTTGTTTCCATCACTATGTGGAAGCTTTTCTATTTTTATATAGTCCCAATAATTTATTTTTGCTTTTGTTTCCCTTTCCTCAAGCTTTTGTTTCACATTCCTACAGCCAATGTGAAAGAAATTATTGCCTGTGTTCTTTTCTAGGACTTTTATAGTTTTAGGTCTCAGATTTAGGTATTGAATCCATTTTGAATTTATTTTTGTGTATGATGTAATAAAGTGTTCCAGTTTCATTCTTTTGAAGATTGCTTTCCAGTTTTCCCAACAAGATTTGTTGAAGAGACTGTCTTTTTTTCCATTGAATATTCTTTCCTGCCTTGTCAAAGAATAACTGGCCATATTGTTGTGGGTTAATTTCTGGGTTTTCTATTCTGTTCCATTGATCTATATGTCTTTTTGTGCCAATACATACTGTCTTGATCACTACAACTTTGTAATATAACTTCACGTCCAGAATTGTGATGCCACCAGCTTTGATTTTCTTTTTAAGGGTTGCTTTGGATAATCAGGGTCTTTTGTGGTTCCATACAAATTTTAGGATTGTTAATTCTAGCTCTGTGAAAAATGCTGTTGGTATTTTATAAGAATTTTATTAAATGTGTAGATGGATTTGGGTAGTATGGACAAAAACTAGCAGAATAATTTTAGTCTTATATTTTATAAGTTTTGAGATCTGAAATATAGTTTATCTGTTAATGGTTTCTTTTGCAACAGATGAGAACTCCCTTCCCCGGTAAGAAGACATGATCTAATATACAATGTTTTTAATGTTTTATTATCCATGTTATGTCAAGTTATGCCGCTTTCCTTAATGGCACACGGGAGAAGAATTAGGCACAAACAAGTCAGCTGTAAAAGAGAAAGGGATCATGGGACAAAAACTTATAATAACTGTCACCCTGAACAACTCCGCAGTCCCATATTTATTGAGAATATGATAGTCAATCAATGCCAAGATTGTTTTTAGTGTTCAGAGAGTGATCTCATGAGAAAAACAGAACTTGCTCAGACAGGTATGTTATGGTTGATCAGACATAATCGATAAGTTTCATATAAACAGATGGTCTCTGAGGAAGCGTAAAAGTCGACACAAAAGAAGCAGGCAGTGTTCTGCCCAGGGCGGGGCCAGGTGTTCCTGGCTGCCGGGCTCCTGTATCATAAATCAATCGCTTTCCCAGAGAGACATTACAATGAATATTTTCTTAAAGGTGTATTAATCATTTATTAATCTTTATATAGTTCTGTGTACTGTTTTTCTCCATAGCTACATCCTTTGGGTCACGTTGTTCTGAGGGGTCGCCACAAAGTTACCCTGTGTATGATGTCAAGTTCTTAGACTCCATTCTCTTGGTAGCTTTCTGGTCACATTTTTACTTTAGTATTAGAAATTCAGTTTCTAGTGCCATAAGTTAATCTACAAGCAAATACTTTTGAGGGCCTATTATACACAATGCATTGAATTGAAAGTTTAATTTTAAGAAAGAATAGAAATAGTGCAATTTAATCTTCCACAAAAAGGGAGAGTGGAAGTAGACATAATTTAAAAAATAACCTTTCTGGTATACCGTGGAATAATTTCTTCCCCTTTAACATTCATAAAATATTTTTTCTGGTTAGTGAAAAACATTGTCTCCTACTCTCAGCTTTCCTTCTACTTGCTAAATGACAAAAAGAAAAAGACAGAGCATTCATTTGTGAAAATTAAAAGTTCTTTCGTCTAATTTGAAAGTATAGGGAGGTCATACTGTTGGTTTCAGACTAGAATTTGTGAAGTGGAGGATTTTGGTGAGGTATTGTTTAATTAGCCTCAAACTAGCTCACCCAGGCTGGGGGGACCTTACTAAGTCTCAGAACATTATGATAGGCTTTAAATGCCAAAATTCACTCAGTTTCTTTCTTCTCCAGGAACATTAATAAACCTTCTTTTCCATAGCACTTAGGTTTACATGTACACACCTGCAATCTCATAACCTCACTAGTCCAGGGAGGAAGAGAAACAGAGCTTACCTTCTCCTTTGAACAACGGAATAATCAAAGATGCAAAGAAGGGAAGTAACTTTCAAAGTTGCATAGCAACTCAGGGTAGGGACTGGAAATAAAGTCAATGTTTTCTAGCTTTAAGCTTTACACTCTCATTAATCCTAGTATTTAGATGAATTCAAACTTCCTCCATCATTTTGTTCTCATTAAACCTCAAGTTCACTCCTGCAGCAGAATCTGTATTCTACCCCTTCCCCAATATTTCCCCAGCCACTCCAAATTCAGCATCAATTCAGTACCAGCAAGGATCACTCTCGTTATCATTAGCACTATTGTAGGAAATGGAACTTGGGGGAATTTGGTGGTTAGTCAGTCTTTAAAATTTACTCTTGCATTTTAAGATTCCTGTATAATAGTCATTAATTAACAGTTTTGCAGTGGAGGCACCATTGGCATGTTGGGTGGGGTAATTTTTTATTCCATGGTTTGGTCCTAGGCATCTCAAAATTTTGCGTTCCTACCCCTTTCTTACTAAATTCCAGTAGAGCTCCTTAGACTTTGTAACAACTGAAAATGCCCTCTCCACATTTGTAAACACTTTATTTTATGCTTTATTGAGAAATGTCAGTAGAATCTGCACCAGTGGCCTTTTGGGGCAGGGAACAAGCAAGGGCTCTCTGAGGTGCTGGAGTTTTTAGTGCCTTTTTGATCTTGGGCTCCCAAACAAAATGGGGTCTTAGGGATTGTCTCTTGTGAGATTAATTCTGATAATGTGGCACTCTGCACTGTTAACCTGGACATTAACTCCAAATTTACTTGTGATACTTAACATAAATTGGATATCTTTACTTTGTTATTCTTAATTGAAAGCAGCCTATAAGCAGTTCATAGAAAGCCATGTGGTGTGGTCTAAAAATCAGGGATTTAATCACCTGACAGATCTGTGTTTAACTCTCAGCTTTGCTACTAATGAGCTGTGTAACCTGGGAAGTTACTGAATTTCTTAGATCTTCAAGTCTTTGGCTATAAAACTGGGGGTAATACTTTGCTGAATTGTTGTGAAGATTAAATAAGTTAATTAATACAAGCAACAGAGCATATAGTAGGCACTCAGTAAGTATAGTTTTCTTCTTCCTGTTAATTCTGAGGAGTAGGTTTGCACTCTACTATCATTCCACTCATCTCTCTAGTTTTGTTGTTAATAGGTTATTACTGAAAAGAAACTTCCTAGAGATCATCTAGAATAAATATCTTTCAGCCCATTTTACAACTGATTTTTCCAGGGTTGTACAGATAGTAAATTATAGTGCCAGACCTTGAGCACTATACTTTGCAGTTCAGCTGTCTTTCACTGTACCAACCTACTTTTATTCATTAACCTTGCTAAATCCCTAGCCCCTAAAACAGTGTCTGGTATATAATAGTTCCTTGGTATATAGTTTGGATGGATGGATGGATGGATGATGGATGGATGAGTGGATGGATGGATAAGTTGCCAGATGTCAGAGTAGTCCTAGTGCAAGGCCCAGGACTACAGAGCTAACTTTGAAATTGGTGCTTCCAACCATCTGTCCAAATGCACTACTCAAAGCTCTCCTCATATAAATTTTTCTAGATCCTTCTTGGACCCTATACCTGAGTTAGGTAGGTGAATTACCCATAGAGACATTGGAAAACCTAGAGAACTGAGAGGCAAAATTCATTTTGTGAGTTAGGGATGTGGCTAAGAAAGTTAGATAAGAATCTACAAGGCAGGCATTGGTATTCTTGGTACCCATAAGTTAGAGGTCAGACCATAATAGGCTACTCTAGATTGCCTGCTTACACGTGCTCTCTAGTAGTTATTTCCTACAAGTGCATTTTAATAGGTCTTTAAGAGATAATGCCTCTCTGACCTAACTGATAAGTGACTTAAAGACTAAGAATGTGGATGTATTTTGGTCATTGAATCACAGAATATTTAAATGGAATGGAACTCAGAGGTAAACACATCTGATTCTTATATAGACAAGTGTAAGTGATACTGAGAGAAGACAAAAAACTTGCCCAAGGATACACATATATTTCAAAACAGGAACTCAGCTAGAACATAGGTCTGATTCGCCGTGTAGAAGGTTCTTTTCACTAACTCATAGTGTTATTGAGTGTGGGACAGAATCAGTGACGCATGGGACAGGTTACCATGAAGGAAAAGCATTAAGCCTTAGAATTCTTGGCATATATGAACAGATTTCTGGGAACCAAGATGACAAACCTGTCTCCATTTGCTCACATGGTATTTTGGCCAGCTCTGTTCTTTCCTTCCCCTTCCACAGATTCCTAGCTCAGCCATTAATGGGACAGAAAACACTGTCCTTGCTGTGCTACAAGCATCCACTTTTTTGGCTAGCAGGCATCTCTCTCCTGAGATAGTGTTATTAAATGTGTTTGCATATAATTTTCATGTTCATTTACTTCATTTATAATATTTTATTTTTTAATTTATTTATTTTTAAATTTTGTATTCAAATCCAAGCTAGTTAACATATAGTGTAATAATATCAGGAGTGCAATTTAGTGATTAATCACTTACATATAACACCCAGTGCCCATCTCAACAACTGCCCTCCTTAATGCCTATCCATTTAGTCCATCCTCCCACTCAACACACCTCCAGCAACGCCGTTTGTTCTCTGTATTTAAAAGTAAGAGTCTCTTATGGTTTGCCACACTCTCTCTTTATATCTTATTTTTCCTTCCATTACCTTATGCTCATCTGTTTATTTCTTAAATTCCACACATGAGTGAAATCATATATTTATCTTTCTCTGACTTATTTTGCTTAGTGTAATACACTCTAGTCCCATGCACATTTTGGCAAATGGCAAGATTTCATTCTATGTGATTGCTGAGTGATATTCCATTGTATATATATATACACCAGATCTTCTTTCTCCATTCATCAGTCGATGAACATTTGGACTCTTTCCATGTTTTGTCTATTGTTGATAGTGTTGATTATAAACATTGGGGTGCATGTGCCCCTTCAAATCAGCATTTTTGTATCCTTTGGAGAAACACCTAGTTTTGCAATTGTTGGATGGGAGGTTATTTCTACTCCGGATTTTTTGAGAAACCTACATGCTATTTTCTAGAGTGGCTGCACCAGTTTGCATTCCTACCAACAGTGCAAAGGAATTTCCCTTTCCCCACATCCTTGCCAACATCTATAGTTCCCTGTGTTGTTCATTTTAGAAATTCAGACACACATGAGGTGGTATGTCCTTGTAGTTTTTATTTCTATTTCCCTGATGATGAGTGATGCTGCGCACCTTTTCATGTGTCTGTTAACTATATGGATGTCTTCTTTAGAAAAGAGTCTGATAGGGAGGAGCCAAGATGGCGGAGAGGAAGGGAGCTCTGTTAATACTGTCCACCCCATTTATCGAACCGAGAAGGATATTACTCTCCTCTGCAAGAGCGGAAGGAGAAAATACGGACTCCAGAAAGAATAGAACCTCAAGGATACCTGAGTGAGGGAGGGCGAACGGGGAAGATCTGAAAAGAGGCCAGGCCAGGATGGGCAGGGGAGACAAGATCCCCAGCCCAACGTGAGGGAAGCACGCTGAGCCCGAGAGACAAAGGGAAGAGACAGGGGTGTATACTTCCCGGCGAGAAGCGGTGGGAGTGCGGCTGCGCCAGGGGCTAGCAATTTGAACTTGGTTTTGGGAACGGGATCACGGACCACATATCCAAGGCACACCTCACCCCTTTGCACGGACTGTGCGAATCCCGGGTGCCCACAGGAAAAAATAGGGCCCACACCTACGCGACCCACGACAAGGAGTTGGTGGCCAGTGGAGATCTGGGCGCCCGCTTAGACTACAGGAGCTCCCAGCTCATTTCCAGCAGCACACAGTGCCTTGAGCAACAACTATTGGAAACCAAGAGACTCACCTTTTTTTGTGTTCCTTTCCACCATTGCAATCGCAATTCTGGCTGGGGGTGGGGACTCTGCAATTGAGTCTGTGAGGTGCGCACTTCACCTCCTGCTGCTCATTTCACCTCAGGCAGGGGCGGAGCCACTGATAACAGCCTCCAAGACCTACCACTTCAAACCACGCCTATCCACTAGGGGAGCTGCTGCTGCTTTTTTTTTTAATATAAAAAAAATTTTTTTTCTTCACTTGTTTCATACTTATTTCTTTGTCATTATAACCTCTTTTTCCTTTTTCTTTACTCAATCCTTTTAAATTTTACTCCTTATTTTCCTTTCTCCTTTCTCCCTTACTTTTTCACCTTCTTGCAACCCAGACATATTCTCCTGTATCTCATCCTTACCTCTCCCGTAAACTGGTCATACACTTTTAAACAGTCTACTGTCCTTTGTTGTCTCCGACCCCCTTTTATATATATATTTTTTTCTTTTCTTCATTCTCTTTTCTTTTTATTTTCTCTTCTTCTCTTCTGTTCATCTCTTTCCCTCCCATTTTCTTTCTTTTCTTTCCCCCCTGTAATGTGATTCTTTGATTTGTCTGTGTGTATGTGTGATTCTGTTCCCTCTGTGTTTGTCAGTCTGTCTTCCTTCTTAGGACTACACCAAGAAACAAGCCAAAGTGTGCAAGAAGGCGAGTCCCAAATATTGCAGAGTAGGGAAATAAAATACTCACAGGCACAACAAGAGAAACTGAGAGACATCATTAAGAGATTATTTCCTGAAAAGGCAGGCACTGGACAGAAAATAAGCCTCCTTTAACAGAGAAATATTAATAGGTGCGCAGAGCACAACGAGCTTTCTAAAGGTGACAGGAGACAGAAAACTAACAAAAATGACAAAAAGAAGAAACTCTCCCCTGAAGAACTTCCAGGAGGAAGTCACAGCCACAGAACTGCTCAAGACAGATCTAGACAACATATCAGATGAAGAATTTAAAAAGCTTGTCATAAGATTAATCGCTGGGGTTGAGAAAAGCATCAAAGAATCAACTGATGAGTTAAAACAGGCTATAGGTGAGGTGAATAACAATCAGGAGGCAGCCACCTCAAGGATTGACGAGACAGAGAGAAGAATAGGTGAATTAGAAGATATAGTTCCAGCAAAAGAGGAAGCTGAAAAAAAGAGAGAGAAATTAATCCAGGAGCAGGAAAGGAGAATTCGAGATCTGAGTGATACAATCAAATGGAACAACATCCGGCTCATAGGAATTCCTGAAGAGGAAGACAGAGAGAAAGGGCCTGAAGGGATACTTGACCAAATT
>NC_043717.1:46392765-46395099 GCF_006229205.1 Suricata suricatta | reverse complement strand
AGCAAAAGAGGAAGCTGAAAAAAAGAGAGAGAAATTAATCCAGGAGCAGGAAAGGAGAATTCGAGATCTGAGTGATACAATCAAATGGAACAACATCCGGCTCATAGGAATTCCTGAAGAGGAAGACAGAGAGAAAGGGCCTGAAGGGATACTTGACCAAATTATAACTGAGAATTTCCCAAATCTGGGGAAAGAAATGGACATTCAAATTCAAGAGGCACAAAGAATCCCCTTAAGATGTAACATGAATTGGCCTTCAGCACGACATATCAGAGTGAAACTGGCAAAATATAAAGATAAAGAGAGAATTCTGAAAGTAGCTAGGGAGAAACGGGCCCTCACATGCAAGGGAAACCTATCAGAGTGGTTACAGACCTATCGAATGAAACCTAGCAGGCCAGGAAGAATGGCAGGGAATCTTCAATGTGATGAGCAGAAAAAACATGCAGCCAAGAATCCTCTACCCAGCAAGCCTGTCTTTCAAAATAGAAGGAGAGGTAAAGGTTTTCCCAAATAAACAAAACTTGAGAGAATTCATGACCACCAAACCAGCCCTACAGGTAATCCTAAGAGGGACTCTATGAGGGAAAGATTGCAAAGAATACAAGGTGCCAGAGACACCACTATAAACATGAATCCTAGGGAGAACACAATGACTCTAAACCCACATTTTTCGATAACAACATGGAATGTAAATGGACTGAATGCTCCAACCAAACGACACAGGGTAGCAGAATGGATAAAAACCCAAAATCCATCTATTTGCTGTCTACAAGAGACTCATTTAAGACCTGAAGATACCTTCAGATTGAAAGTAAAGGGATGGAGAAATATCTATCATGCGAATGGAAGCCAAAAGAAAGGGGGAGTAGCCATAGTTATGTCAGACAAACTGGACTTTAAAGTAAAGGCAGTAACAAGAGATGAAGAAGGACATTATATAGTAATTACAGGATCTCTCCATCAGGAAGAGCTAACAATTATAAAAATCTATGCACCAAATTCGGGAGTGCCCAAATACATAAAACAATCACAGAAAGAAATAATCTTATTGATAAGAACGTGCTAATTGCAGGGGACTTTAATGCTCCACTGACAGCCATGGATAGATCAACCAGACAGAAAATCACTAAGGAAACAATGGACCTGAACGACATATTGGAACAGATGGAACTGATAGATATATTTAGAACTCTACATCCTAAAGATAGGAATTTCACCTTCTTTTCGAGTGCACATGGCACATTTTCCAAGATAGACCACATACTAGGACATAAAGCAGCCCTCCATAAGTATAAACAAATAGAGATCATACCATGCACACTTTCAGATCACAATGCTATGAAAATTGAAATGAACCACAGGAAAAAGTTTGGAAAACTTCCAAAAATGTGGAGGTTAAAAACAACCCTATTAAAGAATGATTGCATTAATCAGGCAATTAGAGAAAAACTAAAAAATATATGGAAACCAACGAAAACGAAAATACAACAATCCAAAATCTCTGGGACACAGCAAAGGCAGTCCTAGGAGGAAAATATATTGCAATCCAGGCCAATCTCAACAAACTAGAAAGAGCACAAATTCAAAAACTAACAATAGAGAACCTACTGGAACTAGAAAGGAAGTAGCAAGAGTACCCCAAACCCAGCAGAAGAAAAGAAATCATAAAGATCAGGGCAGAAATAAACAACATAGAATCCAAAAGGACAGTCGAGCAGATTAATGAAACCAAGAGTTGGTTCTTCGAAAAAATAAACAAAATTGATAAACCTCTAGCCAGACTTCTCAGAAAAAAAGGAGAGAGCACTCAGATAGACAAAATCATGAATGAAGAAGGATCTATTACAACCAATCCCTTAGAAAAACAAGCAATCATCAGAGATTACTATGAAAAACTATATGCCGACAAACTAGACAACACAGAAGAAATGGACAAATTCCTAAATACACATGTACTACCAAAATTTAAACCGGAAGATATAGAAAGCATGAACAGACCAATAACCAGTGAAGAAATTGAATCCGTTATCAAAAATCTCCCAACAAATAGGAGCCCAGGACCAGATGGCTTCCCAGAGGAATTCTACCAGACATTTAAAGCAGAGCTCATACCCATTTCTTCTCAAACTATTCCAAAAAAAATAGAAATAGAAGGAAAGCTTCCAAACTCATTCTACGTAGCCAGCATCACCTTGATACCCAAACCAGACAGGGACCCAGCCAAAAAAGAGAACTACAGACCAATATCCTTAATGAATACAGATGCAAAAATACTCAACAAGATACTAGCAAATCGAATTCAACAGCATATAAAGAGAATTATCCATCATG
>NC_043717.1:46382704-46392665 GCF_006229205.1 Suricata suricatta | reverse complement strand
AGCCGCTCTGGAAAACAGTGTGGAGGGTCCTCAAAAAACTATCCATAGAACTCCCTTATGACCCAGCAATAGCATTGCTGGGGATTTACCCAAGAGAGACAGAAATGCTGATGCATAGGAGCACATGTACCCCAATGTTCATAGCAGCAATGTCAACAATAGCCAAAACATGGAAGGAGCCTAAATGTCCATCACCTGACGAATGGATCAGGAAGATATGGTATATATTCACGATGGAGTACTACATGGCATTGAGAGGGAATGACATATGGCCTTTTGTAGGAAAGTGGATGGACCTTGAGGGTGTCATGCGAAGCGAAATAAGTCAGGCAGAGAAGGACAGAAAACATATGTTTGCACTCATAGGTCTAGCAGGAAAACAGGAGAGACCTAATGGAGAACCAGGGGGAGCAGAGGAGGGAGAGAGAGTTGGGGAGAGAGAGGGATGCAAAACTTGAGAGACTATTGAATGCTGAAAATGAACTGAGAGTTGAAGGGGAAGGGGGAAGGAGGAAAAGAGGTGGTGGTGATGGTGGAGGGTACCTAAGGGGAAGAGCACTGGGTGTTATATGGAAACCAATTTGACAATAAAATATTATGGAAAAAAAGAGTCTGATAAGTTCTTATAGATTTTAAATACTAACCGTTTATCTAATAAGTCATTTGCAAATATCTTCTCCCACTCCTAGGTTGTTTTTTGGTTTTGTTGATTGTGTCCTTCGATGTTCAGAATTTTCTTATCTTGATGAGGCCCCACGAGTTCATTTGTGCTTTTGTTTCCCTCACCTTCAGAGACATGTCTAGTAAGCAGTTGCTGAAGCCAATGTCAAAGAGTTTGTTACCTGTTTTCTCCTCTAGGATTCTGATGGGTTCCTATCTAACATTAGGTCTTTCATCTATTTTAAGTTTTCGTGTATGGTTTCAGAAACTGGTCTAGGTTCATTCTTGTGCATGTCTCTGTCTAGTTTTCCCAACACCATTTGCTTTGTCAAAGATTAGTTGGACATAAGTTTTTGGATCCATTTCTGGTTTCTTTATTTTTGTTCCAGTGAACAAAGTCTGTCTTTGTGCCAGACTGGCCTGATGATTACAGCTCTGTAATACAGCTTGAAGTCCAGAATTGTGATGCCTCCAGCTTTGATTTTCTTTTATAACATTATTTTGTCTGTTTGAGGTCTTTTATGATCCCATACAAATTTTATAATTGAGTTTTCTATTTCTGGAAGAATGCTGCTGTTATTTTGCTGGGATTGTATTGAATATGTAGATTGCATTGGGTAGTATATTTTAACAATATTTCTTTTTCCAATCCATTAGCATGGAACATTTTTCCATTTCTTTCTGTCTTCTTCAATTTCTTTCATAAGCTTTATATAGTTTTCAGCATATACATTTTTTACCCATTTGATTACATTTGTTCTGAGCTATATTATGGTTTTGGTACAAATGTAAATGGGGTCAATTTCTTGATTTCTCTTTCTGCTGCCTCATTACTGGTGTTTAGAAACTCAACCAATTTCTGTACATTTATTTTATATTCTGCAACTTTGCTGAATTCATATTATCCATTATAGCAGATTTGTGGTAGAGTCTTTTGACCTTTCCACATAGAGTATCATGTCATCTATGAAGAGTGAAAATTTGATTTCTTTCTTGCCCATTTGAATGCCTTTTATTTCCTTTTCTTGTCTGATTGCTTAGATTAGGACTTCCAACACTATGTTGAACAACAGTGGCAAGAGGAGATATCCCTGTCATGTTCCCGAGCCTAGGGGTAAAAATCTCAGGTTCTCCCCATTGAGGATGATATTAACTGTGGGTCTTTAGTATATGGCCTTTATGATCTTGCGTATATTCCTTCTATCCCTACTCTCTTGAGGGTTTTTAATCAAGAAAGAATGCTGTATTTTGTCAAATGCTTTTTTTACATCTATTGAGAGGACCATGTTGTTATCCTTTCTTTTATTAATGTGATGTATCACATTGATCTGTGTATATTGAACCAGCCCTGCAGCCCAGGAGTAAATCACACTTGATTGTAGTGAATAATTCTTTTAATGTGTTGTTGGATTTGGCTGCCTAGTATCTTGTTGAAATATTTTGCATCTATGTTCATCAGGGAAATTGGGTTTGTAGTACTCCTTTTTAGTGGAGTCTTTTTCTGGCTTTGGAAACAAGATAATACTAGCTTCAAGGAATGAGTTTGGAAGTTTTCCATTCATTTCTACCCTTTGGAACAGCTTCAAAAGAGTAGGTGTTAACTCTTCTGTAAATGTTGGTAGCATGCCCCTGGAAAGCTATCCAGCCCTGGACTCTTGTTTGTTGGGAGATTTTTGTTTACTGATTCAATTTACTGATTATGAGTCTGTTCAAATGTTCTGTTTCTTCCTGTTTCAGTTTTGGTATAGTTTATACATTGCTAGGAATTTGCCCATTTATTCCAGATTACCCAATTTGTTGGCATATAAGAGCTCATAATATTCTCTTATCGCTGTTTGTATTTCTGTAATGTTGTTTGTGATCTCTGTTCCTTTATTTGTGATTTTACTTATTTGTGTCCTTTCCTTTTTCTTTTTGATCAATCTGGCTAGAGGTTTACCAATTTTGTAAAGATCTTTTACCTCTTTCAAAGAAGAGGGTTTGTTTATCTGTTCTACTGTTTTTTTAAATTTCAATATCATTGATTTTTGCTCTAATCTTTATTATTTCCCTGGTTTTCTGCTGGTTTGGGGCTTTATTTGCTGTTCTTTTTCCAGCTAATTTAGATGCAAGGTTAGGTTGTGTATTTGAGATATTTCTTCCTTCCTTAGGAAGGCTTGGATTGCTATATACTTCATCCTATGACCACCTTTGCTGTATCCCAGAGATTTTAGACTGTCATGTTTTTATTTTCATTGGCTTCCATGTACTTTTTAATTTCCTCTTTAATTTCTTGGTTAGCCCACTCGTTCTTTATTAGGATGTTCCTTCATCTCCAAATGTTTATGGTTTTTCCAAATTTATTCTTCTGGTTGATTTTAAGATTCATAGCATTGTAGTCTGAAAATATGTATGGTATGATACCCATCTTGTACTTGTTGATTACCCTTGTACTTGTTGAGGGCTAACTTGTGACCCAATATGTGATGTATTCTGGAGAATGTTTCATATGTACCTGAGAAGAATGTGTATTCTGCTGCTTTAGGATGAAATGTTCTGAATGTATCTGTTAAGTCCATCTGGTCCAGTGTGTCATTCAAAGCCATTGTTTCCTTGTTAATTTTATTTTTATATGATCTGTCCATTGCTGTAAGTGGGGTGTTGAAGCACTGTACTATTATGGTATTGTTATCAATGATATTTGTTAATGTTTGTATGCAACTTATTTATAAATTTAGATGTTTCAAGTTGGGGCATAAATATTTACAACTGTTAGATATTGTATATCCAGATATAGATATAGATGTAGATGTAGATATCTTGGTTGGATAAACACTTCAATTATGATATAATGCCCTTCTTCATCTCTTGTTATAGTCTTTAAAATCTAGTTTGTCTGATATATGTACAGCTAGTATGCCTTTCTTTTGACCTCCATTAGCATGACAGATGGTTCTCTATCACCTTACTTTCCATCTGCAGGTGTTTTTCAGTCTAAAATGAGTCTGTTGTAGGCAGTATATAGATGGGTTTTGTATTCTTATCCGTTCTGATACCCTATGTCTTTTGATTGGAGCATTTAGTTCATTTACATTTAGATTAATTATTGAAAGACATGAATTTAGAGCCATTGTGTGGTCTATAGCATTGCTGTTTCTGATGATGTTCTCTGGTCCTTTCTAGTCTTTGTTGCTTTTGGCCTTTTGGTCCCTTAAAATTTCTTTCAGTGCTGGTTATTGGTCACAAAACGCTTTAGTTTTTGTTTGTCTAGGAAATTCTTTATCTCCCCTTCTATTTTGAATGACAGCTCACTGGATAAAGAATTCTTGCCTTCATATTTTTCCAATTCAGAATGTTGAATATAAACTGCCATTCTTTCCTGGCCTGCCAAATTCCTGTAGGCTGGTCTGTTGTGAACCTGATCTGTCTTCCCATGCAGATTAAGGACTTTTCCCCCCTTGCTACTTTTATAATTATTTCCTTGTCTGTATATTTTGTTAATTTGACTATGATATGTCTTGGTGATGGCCGTTTTTTGTTGATTAAATGGAAATTCTCTGTTTTCTTAGATTTTGATGTCTATGTCATTACCCAGATTAGGACAGTTTTCAGCTATAATTTTCTTCTGCCCTCTTTTCTTTCTCTTCATCTTCTATGACTCTTATGATTTGAATGATATTCCTTTTCAATAAGTCACAGAGTTCTCTAAGTCTTATATTTTGATCTTTTGTCTTTGTTCACTTCTTTTTTCTTTTTTTCTGCTTCATTATTTCCCATAACATTATTTTCTATATCACTGATTCACTGCTCTGCTTCATGCATTCTTGCCATCACAGCATTCACTTGTGATTCTACCTTGGTTATAGCATCAAAAAAATTTAATATTTTATTTATTTTTGAGAGAGAGAGAGAGAGAGAGAGAGAGCGAGCATGAGCAGGGGAGGGGCAGAGAGAGAGGGAGACACAGAATCTGAAGACAGGCTCCAGGCTCTGAGCTAGCTGTCCGCACAGAGCCAATGCAGGGCTTGAACCCACAAAACATGGGATCACGACCTGAGCTGAAGTCGGACGCTTAACCAACTGAGCCACCCAGGCACTTAAGTTATAGGATTTTAAATTTTGGCTTGACTAGATTTTAGTTTTTTTATCTCAATGGAAAGCGATTCTCTGGTGCCTTCTATGCTTTTTTTCAACCCAAGCTAATATTCTTATAATCGTGGCTTTAAATTCCAGTTCGGACATCTTTTCTATATCTGTTGACTAAATCACTGGCTGTCATTTTTGCCTTTTTACTTTTGGGATGAGTTCATCCACATTGTCATTTTGTAGGAAGAAAAACATAATAAAATAAAAGTGAAAAAATGAAAAACAAAACAAAATAAGATAAATGAAGCTGGATCCTAGATGTGTCTCAGTCTTCTTATTGAAATTAGCTTGATAGGATAGAGACAAAAGAGAAAGGAAAGAAAACAAAGTTTAAAAATTTTTAATTAAAATTTAAATGGTATATTTGAATAAAATAAAAAAAACTAAAATAGAATAAAAATAAAAAATAAAAATATAAATAATAAAAATGTTTTTTTTAATTTTCTTTTGTTAATGTGATGTATCACATTGATGGATTTATGAATATTGAACCAGCCCTGTAACCCAGGAATGAATCTCACTTGATCATGATGGATAATTTTTTATATGCTGTTGAATTAGATTTGCTAGTAACTTGTTGAGTATTTTTGCATCTGTACTCATTAAGGATATTGGTCTGTATTTCTCTTTTATTGCTGGGTCTCTGCCTGGTTTAGGCATCAAGGAGATACTGGCTTTGTAAAATGAGTTTGGAAGTTTTCTTTCTATTTCTATTTTTTGGAATAGTTTGAGAAGAATGAGTATGAGCTCTGCTTTAAATGTCTGGTAGAATTCCCCTGGGAAGCCACCTGGCCCTGGGCTCTTATTCATTGGGAGATTTTTGATAACAGATTCGATTTCTTCACTGGTTATCAGTCTATTCATGCTTTCTATCTCTTCTTTTTTGAATTTTGGTAGTGCATGTATGTTTAGGCATTTGTCCATTTCTTCTAGGTTGTCCAGATTGTTGGCATAGTATCCAAAATCTACAAGGAACTCGCCAAACTCCACACCCGAAAAATGAATAATCCAGTGAAGAAATGGCCAGAAGACATAAACAGACACTTCTCCAAAGAAGACATCCAGATGGCCTACAGGCACATGAAACAAGGCTCAGAATCACTCATCATCAGGGAAATACAAATCAAAACTATGCTGAGACACCACCTAATGCCAGTCAGAGTGGCTAAAATGAACAAATCAAGAGACTATAGATGCTGGTGAGGATGTGGAGAGACGGGCATCCTCCTACACTGTTGGTAGGAATGGAAACTGGGCAGCTGCTCTGGAAAACAGTGTGGAGGTTCCTCAAAAAACTATCCATAGAACTCCCTTATGACCCAGCAATAGCACTGCTAGGGATTTTTCCAAGGGATACAGAAGTGCTGATCCATAGGGGCACTTTCCCCTCAATGTTCATAGCGGCACTGTCAACAATAGGCAAATCATGGAAAGAGCCTAAATGTCCATCACCTGATGAGTGGATCAAGAAGATGTGGTATATATATACAATGGAGTATTACATGGCAATGAGAAAGAATGAAATCTGGCCATTTGTAGCAAAGTGGATGGACCTCGAGGGTGTCATGCTAAGCAAAATAAGTCAGGCAGAGAAGGACAGATACCATATATTTGCACTCATAGGTCTAACAGGAGAACAGGTGAAACCTAATTGAGGACCATAGGGAGGGGAAGGAGTAAAGAGAGTTGGGGAGAGAGGGACGCAAAACCTGAGAGACTCTTGAATACTGAAAACGAACCGAGGGTTGAAGGGGGAGGAGGAAGGGAGGTGGTGGTAATGGAGGAGGGCACTTCTCGGAAAGAGCACTGGGTGTTATATAAAAACCAATTTGACAATAAACTCTTAAAAAAAAGAATAAAAATGATTCTTTTCTTTTGGTATCTAAGAACGGAAACAAAGAAAAAGAAAAAATTTTAAGCAAAAACAGAAGCAAAGAAAACGAACAAATAAAGGAACTAGCAAACAGAATTAAACCCAAATGAAGTTACGTCACTTCCCCTAGAACTGAAACTTCACAGCACACTGTAGTCGGTAGACTAAGCATTATTTGTGCTGGTCTCTGGGCGATGTTCATGGAGGGCACAGTTGGACAGGGCTTAGTGTCAAAGCTCCATTCTCCACTTGATGGTGCTACTTAGCTCACGTGTGGATACATGTGCATGTGTCTGCAGCATGTGAGTGATCGAGGTGAAAATAGCCTCATCCAGGTCCCTAGTCTCCGGTGCAGGAATTTCGTGCTCTCACTGAACTCTGGTAAAGTACACTTCATTTGTTCCAAGCCTCCATCCACTCCCCACATTTATTCTGTTTGTATCCAAGGTGTCCACCTGCCAGGTGGTGCCTCACTTGAGAGTTTATCTCAAATGGAGATGTGTTTCAAAGACCCCTTCAGAGACCCTTGAAGATTGGACCCATACTGATTCTCTGGCAGAGCGTTCTGCTGAGCAATGGCTGGATTTGGCTTGCTCCAGAAAATGTTTCTGTGGGGGCGCCTGGGTGGCTCAGTCGGTTAAGTGTCATGCTTCCGCTCAGGTCATGATCTCGCGGTTTGTGGGTTCGAGCCCTGCATCGGGCTCTTTGCTGACAGCTAGCTCAGACTCTGGAATCTGTTTCAGATTCTGTGTCTCCCTCTTTCTCTGACCCTCCCCTGCTCACTCTGTCTTTTTCTGTATCTCAAAAATAAAATAAAAAACATTAAGAAATTGAAAAAAAAAGAAAATGTTTATGTAATTGTGTATTGGCAGAGGTTGAGTTTGTGGCAAATTACAAGGAACAGCCAGCTCCAAATTTCACTGATTTCTGGTTTCTTTATCCCAAAAGCAGCAAACTTGGCTGCTCTCTGGGGTCTGATGGGAACTTTTCCCATGGGTACGCTGTTTTGCCTCTACAAAAGGCACTCCAAGTAGGGGAATCACTTCTCCTCATATGGCTCATGGACCTCTCAGACCATGTTGCCTCCTTCTGGGGGATTTACCCTACTTTTTCACCAGAGTACCAGCTGACACTTAGCTCAGAGCCTTCAGACTCTGTGCTCCACTATTTATATACTGATGGTATTGAAACCCTTTCCTTATCCTCATCAGTGGTTTGGGGGAATAGATTTCTTATTCAGTCCCTATGAGTGTTTTCACTCTTTCGTTCTTTCTTTCTTTCCAGAAACTTCCAGAGGAAGTGCTTTTCTTGCATTATCCAGATGTGCCACATTCTCCCTCTTTCTCTTTCTCAATCTGTTATCTTTCTACGTAAACGGCTCCCTATCCTCCACAATTCAATGGCTTTTCTCTCCTCCAATTCACCTCTTTGTACCATGTATATGCCAAGTTATGTGGCTCAATTTATGCAGATTGTTGTTTTAATCAATCAGATCAATTTCTTAGGTGCTCAAAATAGTTTGATGTTGATCTAGCTGCATTTCGTGGATGAGAAAAAGTCAGGGTCCCCACACTGCTCTGCCATCTTAACCCCCAGTCCAAAGTTGGTCTTATAATATTTCTTGAACTTATGCCAACATATATAGAAATCTCCCCTGCCCCACACACCAATTCATGCTGAATCCAGAGGATTCTTAGTGTTTGTGCATGAAAGGTGTGTGCCATTAAGCAGTATGACTTACCCCAAGAGATGAAATTTCTAACTAAGAGAATCTTTACTTTGTGGAAAGTTTTGTGTTTCAAGGAATTCCTATTAAGATACGTACACATCTTGAGGACAATCACACTTGTTAACAACTTTCTCATCTTTGCAGGATTTGATTTGTCAATCAGCCATCAAACTGTGAAGCAGTGAAACACAGAGCTAAGTAGTGTTAGGTTAAGCCAGACCTGGGTCTAAAGTTAAGCTCTGCTACATGACTATACAACTTGAGACATTTCACTCCACTTATCTGAGCCTTGGTTTCCTCTGCTATCACATGGCATTGATGTAACAGCAGATGTGATACCTTATGTGGCTCCTGTGAATATTAAAAGAGATGATTTAATACGTCTTAATGTAAACTGCAATGGGTAACATGCAGTTCACAGTTTTGAACTGGGTTTGACTGGATTTTTAAATCTAAGAAAAGCAAGTTTCTTGGAGCAAAAACCAAAGTGGGTTCAAATCCCAGTCTTAATATGTGTTAGTTTTGAAATCTTAGACACGTTATTTAACCTTCCTGCTCCTCAGTTTTCTTTTTTATAAACCAATGATAAAGATGGACTCTACCTCATTACTTAGTTTTGATGTGAAAATAATATATATATAGCTTAGAACAGTGCCTGGTATGTGTTAAGTGCCATATGAATGTGAGCTATTATGTTTCACTGATTGTACTGGTTCTTTAGAACACTATCATCTCTACTTCCTTTCTAACCTCTCTTTTCTTACCACCAGCCCCACCATTCCAGACAGGATACTCTGGAGATTATCTTACCCACACTCCCACCTTTAGACAGCTTTGGCAGAGAATTATCTCTCAATTCTCTAGAGATTTACTAGTCACTCTGAGAGCCCTAAATTGGCCTCACTAGTCCTAAAATCAGAACTCCTTTGCAGGCTCTGGTGTATAATATTCCAAAATGGGGAAAGTGGGGACCTGTCAGTTAGCAAGAGTGTATGGTGGGAAGATCATTTGGGAGATCCCGTGGGGTCATATGAACCTGAGTTCAAATATAACTCTGCTACTTACTAGATGCATGGCCTGGGCCAACTCAGTTTCCCTCCTTGGACCAAGTAATTTCCCTTTCTGAGGCCTCAGTTTTGTCTACTGAGATGAATGATGAATTGGGGGTGAATATCTACTTCTTAGATTTGTGGTGGGAGTTAATAAAATAATGCATGCAAAGAGATCAGTCTAATACCTAGCACTTAATTTGATAGATGATAGTGCCTTTTCTTACCATTAACAAAAGGACCTTTTTATGCCTCCTATACCATGCATTAATACTCCCACCTCTTGAGCTTTACAGCCTGTCATGAGTTAACTTATATCTTCCTCAAATTCATATGATGACGTTCCAACCACACCTACACCAAAGTTATTTTTTTTGGAAGAAGGACCATTGCAGATATAATTAAAGATGAAGTCGTACAGTAGTATGGTGGGACCCATATCCAATATGACTGTTATTCTTATAAAAAGGAGAAATTTGGGCATAAACATGCATGCAAGGATAACATCATGTTAAAAAAAAAAAA
>NC_043717.1:46381350-46382604 GCF_006229205.1 Suricata suricatta | reverse complement strand
GGGGGGGTGGAGCCAAGATGGCGGAGAGGAAGGGAGCTCTGTAAACTCCCTCTGCACCGTTTTTCGAACTGAGAAGGATATTACGTTCAACTGAGAGAGCGGAAGGAGAAAATACGAACTCCAGAAGGAATAGAACCTCAAAGATACCTGAGTGAGTGGGGGCGAACGGGGGAGATCCGAGGACGGGCCAGCCCGGGACGGGCAGGGGAGGTAAGATCCCCAGCCCAAAGTGGCGCAAGTGCAGGGCGCCCGGGAGACAAAGGGAAGAGACAGAGTCGGAATGCGCTCATAGAACTGTCTCTGGGGAAGAGGTATAGAATGCTTAGCTGCGAGTGGAGACAGAAACCCACTCCATAGATAACTGCTGGGCAGCGGGGCACATGAGAAGGAATAGCCTCTAGCCCTAAGCCATCTCGGCGGGGAATCAGAGGCGCCTGTGGTTGTGAGAAGCGGCTGCTCTGGAGAAGCGCGCGCTGCGGTGGAAGCGGCCCGAGCAGCGACTGCGCCAGGCGGGAGCAATTCGAACTTGGTTTTGGGAACGGGACCACTGACCACATTTCCACGGCACACCCCGCCCCCTGCACGGACTGCGTGAATTCCGGGTCCCCACAGGGAAGAAATAAGACGCGCACCGACAGGACCCTCAGCCAGGAGTCCATGGCGGGTTGAGGCCCGGGCACGCGCTTAGAATGTGGGAGCTCCCAGCACATTTCCAGAAGCGCACAGCTTCTTGAGCTGGGCTATCAGAAACTAAGAGAGACTCGGTTTTTTGCTTGTTGTTTTTTTCCTTTCCCCATTGCAACCCCAATCCAGACTGGGGGTGGGGACTCCGCAATTGAGTCTGTGAAGGTGCGCACTTCACCTCCTGCTGCTCATTTCGCCTCAGGCAGGGGCGGAGCCTCTGAGAGCAGACTCCAAGACTTACCTCATCAAACCAAGCCTATCCACCAGAGGGAGCTGCTGCCTGCTTTTTTTTTTTTTTTAATTATTTCTTCGGTTTTTGTTTTTGTTTTTGTTTTTGTTTTTGTTTTGCTTTGTTTTGGTTGTTTGTTTTTTTAATATATAACAAAAATTTTTCTTTCTTCACTAGTTTCGTACTTATTTCTTTGTCATTAATACCTTTTTTTTCCTTTTTCTTTACCTAATTCCTTTAAATTTTACTCCTTATATTCCTTTCTCCTTTCTCCCTTACTTTTTCACCTTCTCGCAACCCAGATATATTCTCCTGTATCTCATCCTTACCTCTCCCCTAAA
>NC_043717.1:46359218-46381250 GCF_006229205.1 Suricata suricatta | reverse complement strand
GGGGGAGGAGGGAAGAGAGGTGGTGGTGATGGTGGAGGGCACTTAAGGGGAAGAGCACTGGGTGTTGTATGGAAAACAATTTGACAATAAAATATTATGGAAAAAAAAAAGAACTACTTAGTTTGTGGTACTTTGTTATGGCAGTCCCAGAAAAAAAAATACACATTTCAACAAACTACCTGGCCCAGTTATTCTCACAGTGTCCTGGGAATTTATCTTCTTTCTCTGTTTCTACCATCAATCCTGGAAATACAGCAGCTGTTGCTGCTTCTGGCATTCTGCTGACAGTCTTTTTGCAGATGCACTATGATCTGGCTTGGCACTGATCTTTGTCCAATTGCCACATGGTGCTAACTGTAGCAGAAATTTGTTTGTGTCATAAAAAGAAGGAAGGGATCAGATGACTTAAACCACCAGAGTGTAGCTTCATGTCAGTTATAAGTGAGTATTTTTATTATCATTTTTTTGCCTAGATGATCCCCTAATTAGGAAATTTCTATAACTTTTTGAGCCACGGACTCTATTCTTCCCTTTTTCTTTTTCCCCTCCAAATATACAGTACTATAAGATCAAAAACCATTTTTTCTGGATCTCTGAGCTGGGGGCTGTGAATTAGCCTCAGTGCTAGAGAAGGACAGGCCAACTAATAAGCCTAAAGCAAAGGCCTATGGGATTGGCATATATGTCAGTCATTCTGTCTTAGTTGTCAGTGTTTTATACAGAGGCTTAATCAAAATTATAATCACACACCACAGCAGGAAGGAGATCCATGGGGCAAGTCATTTACCATCACTGAATTGCATTTTATCACCTGCTGTGTGCAAACTGAACTCACAGTGTTAGAGAAGGAAGAATGATTAGTAAGAAGGGGTTAGTAGGAAATAGAAGAGGAAGAAGGAAAGTTTGGGGGGAAATATAATAAGAAAAAGAAAAAGAAAAAGAGAAAGAGAAAGAACAAGAACAAGAGATAGGGAGATGAGACTAGAATGTCTTCAATATCCTCCCAGACTTTGGGGTGGGACTGGGTTGGAAATCCCTGTTAAGGGAAAGAAGGAAATCATCATTCTTCTACTGGATAATCATTTACTAAAAAGAGCTGGTCCATTTATCAAACGCCTATGTCATACCAGGTCCTTTATGTGCATTAGTTTCATTTGATTGATAAGGAAAATGAGGCTCCAGAGGCCTAATTCAAAGCCTGTTCTCATTCCACTCTGTCACAATACATTCCACTTGTTGCAGTCACATGTTTCTATGTGCCTTTGGGGGTGATCCTTAGCTAGATCTGAGTACAAAATAATAAAAATAAATTATAAGCTCCAAAGGACAAGTACCTGGTTTCCAGCTTTATTTTTGGTGTTAATTAAAAATCAAAATAGAGGAGAATAATGGATCTCAATGTTATATGACACCATAAGACCTGCTCTTGCTTGATGCTTTCCACAATGTAGTCATTTTTCTGAACAATATCAGCAATTTGGGATAATCACAATAGACAAAGGAACCAAGGGATTGCTGAAACATGAAAGAATTTTCTCAGCAGAAAGAACATAACGCATGGAATGTTTTAGTAAGATGATAGATAAGTCAATTTATATAAAAAACTGATCAATAGTCCCAGAAGCTACCCCTATAAACTGGCTGACTTAGCAGTATATTTACTAACCTTGAAACAGTTTAACCAGATGACTCTTCAAAGTCCTTGTTAATTTTATCTTCTGGACTGTAAGATTTTGGGGTCATTATTGGTTACTTATATTTTGAGCTCTGACAGAATTTTACTTAAGGTGAATTGGTACTCGTGCTTATAGGAACAAGCCTATTTTTAACCTTTTAAATTTTAATACATTTTAATATTTTTGTTATTATTACATGGAGGCCTAATATTTTTGCCTGGGTCATTTTGACAGAATAACAGAGTTTTAACTTTTTTTTGGAGAAAGAGAGAGAGAGAGAGAGAGAGAGAGAGAGAGAGCGAGCGAGCGAGCACAAGTGGGGAGAGGGGCAGGGGGGAGAGGATATCTTTTTTTAATGTTTATTTATTTTTTGAGAGACAGAAACAGAGCATGAGTGGGTGAGGGGCAGAGAGTGAGGGAGTCTCAGATTCTGAAGCAGGCTCCAGGCTCTAAGCTGTCAGCACAGAGCCTGACACGGGGCTCAAACTCACAAACTGGGAAATCATGACCTGAGCTGAAGTCAGATGCTTAACCGATTGAACCACCCAGCTGCTCCAAGAAAATCTTAAACAGACTACATGCTCAACATGGAGCCAGACACGGGGCTTGATCCCATGACTCTGGGATTATGACCTGAGCTGAAATCTAGAGGATGAGCACCACTCAGGTGCCCTGAGGGGGGAAAAAAAAACTTGTTAATGAGCATTACAATGGCTTACTGTGGTACTTTCAGGTAGAAGGCAAAAATCCAAGATATCAAGTGAAGAAGCTGTCCTCAAGAGAAAAGGCTAGGGAATGGTTCAGGAGAGCCTTTAACCAAATGACACCCACGTTCATGGCATGCAACTTTGTATCATTTTAGTCTTTCTGTAAGAGAGTTATTCCACTGCAGATTCGATTATTACTCTTTGTCCCTTTGGGCCTCTAAGGGCAGAGGGAAATGCATACAAATAACTCAAACCCAGAGAACAAATGAATTCCATGCACTTGTGATGAGCATGGGATATTGTATATAAGTGTTGAATCACTAAATTGTATACCTGAAATTAATATTACACGGTATGGTAAGTAACTGGAATTTAAATAATTAAAAAAAAAGAAATAGTATAGAACCTGTTCTCCAAATATGCCCAGTTCAAAACACTGGCCTTGAGAACACCTGACATAAAACATTTAATAGAGCCTGATAGAACCTGGGTTGCCTATAAACATGTGCTTGTTCTGTCATCAGACTGGAACAATAGATGGGGACTCATCACCAACTATTCTGCCCTCTGGATTTTCTGCTCTAATTTGGACAGAGAAGACCTGGCTTCATTACCCAGATTATAGGAGACTCAAATCTACCCTCACTCCTTCTCAGATCTCTGAGGTTCTACCCCTGACTCAGGTAATCAGCAGGGTCTATAGCCTTTAGGCCTAATGAAGACTCCCAGCTCCATATTGGAAATGGTTTCTCTAGAAAGGAATTAAATGACTCTGAGCTGGGAAAACATCTAGTAAACTTGATAAGTGGAATAACTTAATAACTGCAGTGGAATAACTCTCTTATTTTGGCATCTTTCACTTACTTCCTGTTGTAACTTTGGGCAATATACTTTATCTTTCTGTGTCTCAGCTTTCCTCATCAGTAAAATGAAGATAAAATGAATAGAAGCTACTTCCTAGAGGCTTTGTGAGGATTAAATGAGTGAATGTATGCAAAGCACTTTGAATAGTCCCTAAGTGTATGTGACAGGTATGATGATGATGATCATGATGATTATCATGATGATTATCCTGCCCCCTCCATGTTACCAATGAGGAAATGAAGGCACAGAGACGTAAAATCATTTGCTTAAGTTCCCACAGCTAGTATTAAAAGCAAGATTTTAGCCCAAGTTTCTTGACCCAATTCCCTTTCTTTTATGCCAAGACAAAACCACTCATGCAGAAAATTATTTCATAAGCATCTTAGAACCAGTTTTGGCCAATTCTGGATAATTGATCAAAAGTGAATTCTGTCATGTATGGATTATCAAATTTTTGGCAAATATTCCAGAATCTACCACATAGAGGCACTCTTTTTTTTAATTTTAAATGTTTTTAATGTTTTTAATTTATTTTTCAGAGACAGAGACAGCGCTAGCAGGGGAGGGTCAGAGAGAGAGGGAGATACAGAATCTGAAGCAGGCTCCAGGCTCTGAGCTAGCTGTCAGCACAGAGTCTGATGCGGGGCTCGATCCCACAAACCATGAGATCATGACCTAAGCTGAAGCCAGACACTTAACCGACTGAGCCACCCAGGTGCCCCACTCAATATTTCTTGAGTAGTGAGTTTTTCTAAGCTTCTTCCATACTTTCTTACTATACAATAGTTGGGAAGCCAATTTAATGCCATGCTTTAAAATTTTGTTTCCACCTCCGTACTGGAAAAGAAATGTTAAAATGCAATTGGAGGGACTTGGGGGTAGTTCTAGGGGAAACATTTACTGGCAGTGAACATTTTCCTAAGCCCTGTAACCAGTTGTGTGCTTATAGATGTTTAACAATAAACTCTCTGGTAGCATGGGGGCTTGAGGGGAGAGACCTAATTTGTAGAATGTTCCCATTTCAAACTACCGATTCCATGTTATTAAATGCAGAGTTGGGAAGTGATGGATAGAAACGAACTATTATATAGTATTTCCATCATGTGAATACTATTGTACAGATGTTAATTCTAAATCTCATATATGTATATGCTACAGGTATAATAATGCAGAAAAATAGTAAAATATTTTGGAAGTGATGAGTTTTGAGTACTTATTATCCTTGTTTTAATATTATTTAATTGTAACTTTATGTTATTTAAATAAACATTTATTTTTCTTTTTAAAAAAATTTTAATGTTTATTTTTGAGAAAGTTAAAGACAGAGCATGAGCAGGGGAGGGGTAAAGAGAGAGAGAGAGAGAGAGAGAGAGAGAGAGAGAGAGAGAGAGAGAGAGAGAGAGAGGAGAGAGAGGCACAGAATCCGAAGCATGCTCCAGGCTCTGATCTGTCATGACAGAGCCCAATGTGGGGCTCAAACCCAACTGTGAGATATTGCCCTAAGCTGAACTTGGATACCGAACTGACTGAGCCACCCAGGCACCCCTCATTTTTTATTTATAAAATATATATTTTTTAATTCTAGTATAGTTAACATACAGTGTTAAGTTAGGATTAGGTATTCAATATAGAGATTCAACAATTCCATACATCACCCAGTGCTCATCACCATAAGTATCCCCGTTAATCCCCATCACCTATTTCAACCATCCCCCCACTAACATCCCATGTGATAACCTTAGTTCGTTCTCTATAGTTAAGAGTCTGCTTCTCATTGAGTGACAGAATAGATTAAAAAAAAAGACCCATCTATATGGTGCATACAAGAGACCCATTTTAGACCTAAAGACACTTGAAGATTTAAAGTAAGAGTATAGAGAAACATTTGTCATGAAAATGGATGTCAAAAGAAAGCCAGAGGGGCAATTTTTATATTAGACAAATTAGATTTAAAAAAAACAGACTTTAACAAGAGACAAAGAAAGACACCATATAATAATAAAGGGAACAATCCAACAAAAAGATAGAACAACTGTAAATACTTATGTAACCAACATGAAAGTACGGAAATATATATAACAGTTACTAGCAAATATAAAGAAACTAATTGAGGATGATACAATGATAATAAGGGACTTTAACACCCCACCTACATCAATGGACAGGTCATCTAAACAGAAATTCAACAAGGAAACAACAGCTTTGAACAACGCATGGAACATATGGATTTAACAGATATATTCAGAATATTCCATCCTGAAACAGTAGAATACACATTCTTCTCAAGTGCACATGGAACATTATCTGGAATAGATCACATATTAGACCATAAAACAATTCTCAACAAATTCAAGACAACTGAAATCATACCATGCATACTTTCTGTCCACTGAGTTATACAACTATAAGTCAACTACAAGAGAAAATGAGGAAAGATCACAAATAAGAGGAGGCTAAATAACATGCTACTAAACAATGAATGGATCAACCAAGAAATTAGAAAAAGGAGAAATAAAAATGTACATGGAAACAAAAAATGAAAACACAACAGTACAAAACCTCTGGAATGCAGCAAAAGTGGTTCTAAGGGGGAAGTTTAGAGCAATACAGATTTACCACAAGAAGCAAGAAAAATCTCAAATAAACAACCTAACCTAACCTTACACCTAAATGATACAGGAAAACAACAAATAAACCTAAAACCAAAATGAAGAAAATAATAAAGATTAGAACAGAAATAAGTGATACAGAAGATTAAAAAAAGAACAGATTAATAAAACCAGGGGCCATTTTTTGGAAAAAACATCAATAAAACTGCTAAACCTCTAGCCAAACCCATAAAGAAAAAATGAGAAAGAAATAAAATAAATAAACCCACAAATGAGAGAAGAGAAATTGTTGCGAAATAGGACGAACTGTCCTTATTGGACCTCAGTTCTCATCACTGTCCTTGTGAATGAAACATCCTTATTGGACTTCTGTTCCCAGAACAGTGGGAACAGGGGATTTGATGAAGTCCCAGGAGAACGTGCAGGACATAGCCTTCCTGGTCACCAGCCAAGTGTGTCAAGAAGCTGCAACACCAGAAATATACCCAAGCACAGTTGCAAGCTGTTCCTGTTCTGCCCGCTCTGTATCTGTATCTATTGTTCTGATTAAACATTTACTGCTGCATAAATATTTACTATGCTCTAAGAAGGGTATAAAATAAGATGCTGCTCTTAATAAAGTTTGCCATTAGCCCTCAGCTCTTGGTCTATCTCCATCTCTTTCAGGGATGTCCGTGGTGCCCAGTCTCTCCAGAACTGTCCACACTTCCATTGAGGAGTGTCCCTTGTTCATGCTTCCACTGGGGAGCATCCCTTGGTCACGTTCTCATTCACAGGGATTGGGAACATCCCTGTTTCTATTGGCTATCACCCTGTGGGAACGGTTTTTGCATCTTGCTCATCAGCTCCCCACGACCCCTCCTCACAAAGGAGAACTTACCATGAGAAATAACAGCTAACACAACAGAAATATAAATAATTATAAGAGAACATTATGAAAAATGATATGCAAACAAATTACACAATCTGGAAGAGATAGTTAAATATCTAGAAACATATAAATTACCAAAAGTGACACAGGAAGAAATAGAAAACATGAATTGACCAATACCCAGCAAAGAAATCAAATCAGTAATTTGAAAACTCCCAACAAACAAAACTCCAGGACCAGGTGGCTTCTCAAGCAAGTTCTACCAAACATTTAAAGAAGATTTAATACCTATTCTTTCCAAACTATTCTAAAAAAATAGAAAAGGAAGTAAAACTTCCAAATTCAATCAGTGTGACAAGCATTATTCTGATACCAAAACCAGATAAAGACACTGCCAAAAAAGAGAACTACAGGCCAATATTCCTCATGAACAGAGGGGAAAATTCTCAACAAGACACTAGCAAACCGAATTCAACAATAAATTTAAAAATTAATTCACCACGATCTAGTGGCATTTATTCTTGGTTTGCAAGGGTGGTTAAATATTCACAGTCAATCAAGGCACTACATCACGTGAAATAAAAGAAGAATGAATAAGAACCATATGACCATTTCACTAGATCAGAAAAAAATTTAACGAAGTACAACATCCATTCATGATAAAAAAAAAAAAAACCTTCACAAAGTAGGTTTTGAGGAAACGTATCTCAACATAATAAAGGGCATATATGAAAAACCCAGAGTTAACATTATCCTTAGTGGGGGAAAATGACAGCTTTTCCCTTAAGGTCAGGAACAAGACAAGGATGTCCACTCTCACCATTTTTATTTGACATAGTACAGGAAGTCCTTCCTACAGCAATCAGACAACAAAAGAAATAAAAGGGTCGGTAACATAGAACTTAAACTTTCACTATTTGCAGATGGTATATTACTATCTATAGAAAACCATAGAAACTCTACCAAAACCCTGCTAGAATGGATATATGAATTCAGCAAAGTCAAAGGATACAAAATCAATATACAGAATTCTTTTGCATTTCTATACATCAATTATGAAGCATCAGAAAAAGAAATTAAGAGAATTCCATTTACAATTGTGCCAAAAATAATATGGTAACTAGGAACAAACCTAGTTAAAGAGGTGAAAGACCTACACTCTGAAACCTATAAAACATTGATAAATCAAACTGAAGATGACACAAAGAAATGGCAAGTCCATGCTCATGTATTAGAAGAACAAATATTCTGAAAATGTTTATATTACCCAAAGTAATCTACATATTTTATGCTATCCCCATCGAAATACTAACAGTCTGTTTCACAAAACCAGGACAAACAGTCCTAAAATTTGGTTGAGATCACAAAAGACCCCAAATTGTCAAAGCGATTTTGAAAAGAAAAGCAAATCTGGAGGCATCACAATTTCAGACTTCAAGTTATATCACAAAACTGTAGTAATCAAAACAGTATGGTACTGGCAAAAAAATTGACACATAAATCAGTAGAACAGGATGGGAATCCCAGAAACAAAACTGCAATTAAATGTCAATTAATCTTTGACAAATCAGGGAAGAATATGCACTGGGTAAAAGGCAGTTTCTTCAACAAATGCTGTTGGGAAAATTGGACAGCAGCATACAAGATAATGAAGCTGAATTACTTTGTTACACCATACACAAAAAATAAATTCAAAATGGATTAAAGGCCTAAATGTAAGACCTGAAACCATAAAGTCCTAGAAGAGAACTCAGGCAGCAACATCTTTGACATCAGCTAGACCAACTTCTTTCTAGATATGTGTCTTGAGGCAAGGGAAACAAAAGCAAAAATAAACTATTGAGACCTCATCAAGATAAAAATCTTCTGCACAGCAATGGTAATAATCAACAAAACTAAAAGGCAACCCACTGAATGGGAGAAGTTATTTGCAAATAACATACCTGATAAGGGGTTAGTATCCAAAATATATAAAGAAGTTAAAAAACTCAACACCCAAAAAGGAATAATCCAATTAAACATGGGTATAAAGGGGCACTTGTGTGGCTCAGATAGTTAAGCATCTGACTCTTGATTTGGGATCAGTCATGATCTCATGGTTTCATGAGTTTGAGCCCTTCATCAGGCTCTGTGCTGACTAGGCAGAGCCTACATGGAATTCTCCCTCTCTCTCTGACCTTCCTCCCACTCATACTCTTTCATTCTCTTTCAAAATACATAAATAAACTTAAAAATTATCTTAAAAGTGTATTTTTTAAAAATGAGCAGAAGACATGAATGGCATTTTTCCAATGAAGACATCCAGATGGCCTACAAACAGATGAAAAGATGCTCAACATCACTCATTCATCATTAGGGAAATAGAAATCAAAATTACAATGAAGTATATCACCTCACACTAGTCCGAATGGGCAAAATTAACAACACAGGAAACAACAAATGTTGGTAAGAATACGGAGAAAGGGGAATGCTCCTACACTGTTGGTGGGAATTCAAACTGGTGCAGTCACTCTGGAAATCGTATGGAGGATTCTCAAAAAGTTAAATATAACCCTAACCAAAACCCTAACCCTAACCCTAACCCTGATCTAGCAATCAAACTACTGGGTATTTACCCAATGAATGGAAGAACCCTAATTCAAAGTGGTACATACACTCCTATGTTTACAGCAACATTATTTACAATAGTCAAGATATAGAAGCAGCCAAAGTGCCCATTGGTTAATAAAGTGATACACACACACACACACACACACACACACACACACACACACACACTGAGAGAGAGAGAGAGAGATTACTTAGCCATAAAAAAGAATAAAATATTGTCATTTGCAAGAACATGAATGGAGCTAGAGAGTACAATGCTAAGCCAAATAAATCAGTCAGAGAAAGATAAACACCATGATTTCACGCACATGTGGAATTTAAGAAACAAAACAAAGAAGCAAAGGGGAAAAAAATAAGAGAAAGACAAATCAAGAAAGAGATGTTTAATTATAGAGAACAAACTGATGGTTACCAGAGGGGAGGTGGTTGAAGGAATGGGTTAAATAGGTGATGATAGTTAATGAGTTCACTTGTAGTGATGATCATAGGGTGATGTATAGAATTGTTGAATTACTATATTGTACACCTGAAACTAGTATAACACTACATGCTAACTGGATTTAAAATTAAAACTAAAAAAGTCTGTTATTTGTTTTGACTATCTCTTTTTTATCCTGTGTCCATTTGTTTTATTTCTTAAATTGGAAATATGAGTGAAATCATGTGTATTTTTCTTTCTCTGACTTTGTTGCACTTAACATTATATTCTCTAGCTCCATTCACGTTGCTGTAAATGGCAAAATTTCATTATTTTTTTATGGCTGAATAACATTCCATTGTGTGTTTCTATTACATCTTCTGTATTCTCATTTAAAAAATTTTTGTTATGATAAAAACACAATAATGTTAAGTATATTTGCATTGTTTCAAAACATATCACTAGAACTTTTTCATCTTGCAACACTGAAACTATACCCATTAAGCAAGTACCTATTAACCAACCCCCATGGCAAAAACCATTCAACTTTTTGTTTCCATAAAATTGACTAATTTAGATACTTATATGTGAAATCATACAGAATTTGTCTCCTTGTGACAAGCTTAGTTTACCTTGTACAATGTCCTTAAGAACATGTTGTAGCATGTACCACAATTTACTTCCTGTTTTGCAGGCTTAATAATATTCCATTGCATGAATATACCATATTTTGTTTATCCAATTATCCATTTATGGACATCAGGGTTGCTTCTATCTCTTCACTACTGTGAATAATGCTACTATGAACATGGGTGTTTGTTTTTAATGCTGGTTTTATTTAACAAGTCACAAAGCTGACTTCTATTACCACTAGCTGGAAACAATGATAAACCTACCTTTGAGGATTTTATTTATTTTTTATAATAGTTTATTGTCAAGTTGATTTCCATATAGCACCTAGTGCTTCTCCCCACAAGTGCCCCCCACCATGACCATCACGCCCTTCCCTCCCTCCCCCTCTCCATTCAGTCCGAAGTTCCTTTTCAGTATTCAATAGTCTCTCATGATTTGTGTCTCTCACTCTCCCTAGCTCTCTTTCCCTCTTCCCCTCCCTATGGTCCTCTGTTAGGTTTGTCCTGTTAGACCTATGAGTGCAAACATATGGTATCTATCCTTCTCTGCCTGACTTATTTCACGACGCCCCCCTTTGAGGATTTTAAAACCAGGAAACTTTGGGATAATTTAAAGCATGCCTCACACGTGGTGTTAGAGAAATGGACAAAATTATCAGGAATTCTAGACTTGTGAAATTTCAATACTTGAACAGCCCCAGAAATATTTAATCTTGTTACTCTATACATTTTGTTTGTACCTGGGAACTTGTTAGAAATGCAGAACAGAACCCCAGACCTCACGTCAGATCTACTGAATCAGAATCCCCATTTAAAAAATTTTTTTTATATTTTATTTTTTAATAGTTTATTGTCAATTTGGTTTCCATACAACACCCCGTGCTCTTCCCCATAAGTGCCCTCCTCCATCACCACCACCTCTTTTTCCCCCTCCCCCTTCCCCTTCAACCCTCAGTTCATTTTCAGATTTCAACAGTCTCTCAAGTTTTGCATCCCTCTCTCCCCAACTTTCTTTCCTTCTTCCCCTCCCCCTGGTCCTCCATTAGGTTTCTCCTGTTCTCCTGTTAGACCTATGAGTGAAAACATATGGTATCTGTCCTTCTCTGCCTGACTTATTTCGCTTAGCATGACACCTCGAGGTCCATCCACTTTGCTACAAATGGCCATATTTCATTCTTTCTCATTGCCATGTAGTACTCCATTGTGTATATACACCACATCTTCTTGATCCACTCATCAGGTGACGGACATGTAGGCTCTTTTCGTGTTTTGGCTACTGTTGACATTGCTGCTATGAACATTGCAGTAAATGTGCCCCTATGCATCAGCACTTCTGTATCCCTTGGGTAAATCCCTAGCAGTGCTATTGCTGGGTCATAAGGGAGTTCTATGGATAGTTTTTTGAGGAACCTCCACCCTGTTTTCCAGAGTGGCTGCACCAGTTTACATTGCCACCAACAGTGTAGGAGGGTGCCCATCTCTCCACACCCTCGCCAGCATTCATCTCTGGTTATAAAAATTGTGCAAAGAGTATACAAGCATACCACAGAGATATTGTGAGTTCAGTTCCAGACCACCAAAATAAAAGGAATAGCACAATAAAATGAGTCAAATGATTTTTGTTTTCTCAGTGGATAAAAAAGTCATGTTTTTATTATACTGTAGTCCATTAAATACGCAATAGCATTATGTCTAAAAATCAATGTGCATACTTTAATTTTAAAATATTGCTAAAAATACTAACTATCATCTGAGGTTTCAATGAGCCATTATCTTTTTCTGGTAGAGAGTCTTACCTTGATGTCAATGGCTGATACTGATCAGGATGGTTATTGCTGAAGTCTGAGACGGCTGTGTCAATTACTTAATATAAGACATCAGTGAATGTTGCTGCATCAATTCTTCCCTTCATGAACAATTTCTTTGTATCATGCAATGCTATTTGATGGCATTTTACCCACAGAACTTCTTTTAAAATTAGAGTTAATTCCTCAGTCTCTGTGGCTGATTATCAACTAAGTTTATGTAATATTCTAAGTCCTTCATTGTCATTTCAACGGTCTTCACAGTATCTTCACCAGGAGTAGATTACACGTCAAGAAACTATTTTCTTTACTCATCGATAATAGGCAACTCTTCATTTGTTAAAACTTTGTCATGAAGTTACAGCAATTCAGTCACATCTTTAGACTCCACTTTTAACTAGTTTTCTTGATATTTCTGCCACATCTGCAGTTACTGCTTCCACTAACGTCTTAAATCTCTCAAAGTCATCCATGAGAATTTGAATCAACTTCATCCAAATTCTTGTTTAATGTTGGTATTTGACCTCTTCTCATGAATCACAAATGTTCTTAATGGCAAATAGAAGGGTGAATACTTTCTAGAAGGTTTTCAATTTACTTTGCCCAGATCCATCAGGGGAATCAGTATCCATGGTAGCAAAATCTTACAAAGTGTATTTCTTTCTTTTTCTTACTTTTTTTTAAGAGATAGAGTGAGACAGAGAATGAGTGGGGAGGGTCAGAGAGAGAAGGAGACACAGAATCTGAAGCAGGCTCCAGTCTCTGAGCAAGCATTCAGCACAGAGCCTGACACAGGGCTCAAACCCACCAATCGTGAGATCATGGCCTGAGCCAAAGTCGTACGCTTAACCAACTGAGCCACTCAGGCATCCCACAAAATCTGTTTCTTAGGTACAAAGACTTGAAAGTCAAATTACTCCTTGATCTATGGGCTGCAGAATTGACACTGTATTACCAGGTATGAAAACAACGTTAATCTTATTGTACATCTCCATCAGAACTCTTTGGTGACCAGGTGCAATGTAAGTGAGAAGTCATGTTTTGAAAGAAATCTTTTATTCTGAGCAGGTCTCAACAGTGGGCTTAAATACTAGTGAACCAAGGGGCCTGGGTGGCTCAGTTGGTTAAGTGTCTGACTTCGGCTCAGGTCATGATCTCACAATTTGCGGGTTAAAGCCCCATGTCAGACTCCGTGCTGACAGCTCAGAGCCTGGAGCCTGCTTTGGATTCTTCGTCTCCCTTTCTCTCTGCACCTCCCTGATCTCATTTTGTCTCTATCTCTCTTTTTCTCTCTCAAAATTAAAAAAAAACATTAAAAGTTTTTAAAATATTCAGTAAACCATATTATAAATAGATATGCTGTCATCAGGCTTTGTAGTTCAATTTATAGAGCACAGGCATAGTAGATTTAGCATAACTCGTAAGGGCTCTAGGATTTTTGGAATGATAAATGAGCATTGGCTTCAACTTAAAGTCACTAGCTGCATTAGCCCTTAGCAAGAGAGTCAGCCTATCCTTTGAAGTTTTTAAGCCAAACATTGGCTTCTCTTAGATTAGTATCCATAACTGTATCCTATAGCCCATATTTAATAATATGCCTGCTTGTGGCATGTTCATTTGGTGAGATTCATATCAAAGCATACTCCAAGTCTCCCTGTCCTTTATTCTCCAGTCAGGGAAGACCTCATATACAATTGTAATCCCTGACCTTCCCCAAAGTCTCTAACTCTCCTATTCCTGAAGATTATGACTTTTATTTTACTGTATGTGAAAGGAATTTACAATACCACTATGGTGAATGGCTCTGGAAAACTACTAAAAGGAGGGGGTGGGGACAGGTAGGCCCCTGAGGGATGAGTCATTTGGGTTGGAGGTGTGATATGCCTTATTTAGCTGGGTAGAGAGGAAGTTCTGTCAAGGCCAGAGGCCTCTCAAAGGCAAACTGTAAATGATTTTTATCATTACTTGTAGCCTGAATCTAGAACCAGAGCAGAGGTCCTGGAGACCAATGATCCAGGAGACTTCAGAGTCCCAGAAGCCACAGAACACAGTCTAGGAATGGGGACTGGAAAATATGTTTATAATATTTGTCTGCTTCTGTATGTGTTTAGGAGTTCAAAATTGGATCTCACTCAGTCTCAAGTGTAAGTAGCTTAACCTATACTCAAGCCAAACTCAAAGTAGGCCTGGATTGCCAAAGATAGAATTTTAAAGCTATGTAGAAAACATAGCAAAATATCACTGTTGAGATTGATGTACATATGGACTTAAAATGCCCCCACCCTCATACATGCACTCTTTCCCCTCATAGGAGTCTCCAAGATGTGCCTTCAGAACTCTGGAACACATCAAAATCACTGGACAAATCTATACATCCTCTTTTTAAATATTTTTTAAATTATGGGATCTTTGTAACATATAAAAAATAGAGAAAACAGTATCATGAAACTCCCACATACCCATTACCCAGATTCAAAAAATTAGTAATTTATCTATTCCTCTACCCACTCCCTCACCACATTTCTGTAGATTGTTTTGAAGCAAATACTTGACATCCTATCATTGTCTAAATAGCATCTCTAAATAACAACAAACTAAACATTATAACTACAATACCATTATCAAACATAGAAATGATTCCATAATGACATCCAATAATCAGTTTTCAGATTTCCTTGATTGTCTCAAAAATGTTACTTTTAAACAGTTATATTACCATAAGGAGCCTAATAAGATTCATACATTAAAATTGACTGACATGTCTCGTAAGTCTCTGTTAAGTTTAGTCTGATTCTCTCTCTCTCTCTCTCTCTCTCTCTCTCTCTCTCTCTCTCTCTCTCTCTCCTCTCTCTTTCTCTTTTTCCCCTCTGTATTTATTGAAGGAACTGAACTAGTGATTTGTCCTTTAATGCTTCCCACAGTTTGGTCTGCATTTTACACACTATATCTCTGTGGTAGACTTTAATGTTCCCATCTGTTCCATTTATTATAAATTAGAACAATCTAGAGGCTTTATCAAATAGAGATTCAATTCTTTGGCAAGACTGCTTCATAGGCAGCTCTGTATCATTCTACCCACAGGTATATAATGGTATATGACTCTCATTTTTGATGTTATAATCTCCTTTCTTTAAAAATGTGGGAAAGCAATTTATCTATCAAACCCAGTCTTCTAATTTCCTATCCCATCATCTTTGCCAGTATAACATTCCACCAGGTTGTTGAATGAGGCATTTACTGAACAGGTCAGGAAGACCACTGGGAACAAATGCCTACTTTTTTTGTTTCAAGCAAGACTTCTTAGTTTCCTAGGGTTCTCTGGCTTTAGTTTCCAGTCCAGTATTCCTACAAAAGAGTTTAGAAAAGCTCCATTTGGGGGAACAAAAGGCAAGGGGTGTTTCTCACTGTTTTAGCAAATCCTAAACAGGATGGAACAAGGTGGCGTCTTCAAGAAAAGGAAAGGGAAGGATTATTTGGCTCAGAATGGGAAAAGATAGTTGCAAATGACATATCAGATAAAGGGCTTGTATCCAAAATTTACAAGGAACTCACCAACCTCCACACCCAGAAAACAAATAACCCAGTGAAGAAGTGGGCAGAAGACATGAACAGACACTTCTCCAAGGAGGACGTCCAGATGGCCTACAGGCACATGAAACGATGCTCAACATCACTCATCATCAGGGAAACACAAATCAAAACCACACTGAGATACCACCTCATGCCAGTCAGAGCGGCTAAAATGAACAACTCAAGAGCCTATAGATGCTGACTAGGGTGTGGAGAGACGGGCACCCTCCTACACTGTTGGTGGGACTGTAAACTGGCGCAGCCGCTCTGGAAAACAGTGTGGAGGTTCCTCTAAAAACTATCCACAGAACTCCCTTATGATCCAGCAATAGCACTGCTAGGGATTTACCCAAGAGATACAGAAATGCCAATGCAAAGGAGCACATGTACCCCAATGGTCATAGAAGCACTGTCAACAATAACCAAACAAGGAAAGAACCTAAATGCCCATCACTTGATGAGTGGATCAAGAAAATGTGGTATCTATCTATCTATCTATCTATCTAATCTATCTATAAAATTGAGTATATCATGGCAATGAGAAAGAATGAAATCTGGCCATTTGTAGGAAAGTGGATGGACCTTGTGGGTGTCATGCTACGTGAAATAAATCATACAGAGAAGAACAGATACCATATGTTTGCACTCATAGGTCTAACAGGAGAACAGGAGAAACCTAATGGAGGACCAGGGGGAGGGGAGAGGGAAAGAGAGTTGGGGAGAGAGAGGGATGCAAAACTGAGAGGCTATTGAACACTGAAAATTAACCAAGGTTTGAAGGGGAAGGGGGAGGGGGGAAAAGAGGTGGTGGTGATGGAGGAGGGCACTTGGGGGAAGAGCACTGGGTGTTGTATGGAAACCAATTTGACAATAAACTATTTAAAAATATATATAAAATTAGTCATAAGGTTAATCATTGGTCTTGATAAAAGCATAGAATACAGCAGAGAATCTATTGCTGCAGAGATCAAGGAATTAAAAAATAGTCAAGATGAATTTAAAAAATTCTATAAATGATGTACAAAATAAAATGGAGGTGTCACTGAGCGGATTGAAGAGGTAGATGGGAGAATAGTTGAGTTAGAAGATTAAAGTATAGAAAAAGAGTAAGCTGAGGAAAACGGAGATTTAAAAAATCCAAGATCACAAGGAGTGGAATTAGAAACTAAGTGATTCAATCAAACTAAACAATATCTATATTATAAGAATTCCAAAAGAATAAGAAGAGAGAAAGAGGCTTAAGGTATACTTTAACAAATTATAATTGAGAACGTCCACAATCTGTGGAAGGAAGCAGAAATTGAAATCCAAGAGGCACAGAAAACTCCCTTCAGACATAACTTGAATCGATCTTCTGCACAACATATCATAGTAAAACTGGAAAAATATAAGGATAAAGAGAGAATTCTGAAATTAGCTAGAGATAAATGGGTCCTAACATACAAATGTGGACACATAAATTAGTAGCAGACATATCTACTGAAACTTTGCAGGCCAGACAGGAGTGAAATCTTCAATGCGATGAACAAGAAAAATATACAGCTAAGAATCCTTTATCTAACAAGTCTGTCATTCAGAATAGAAGGAGAAATAAAGGTTTTTCCAAACAAACAAAAAACTGAAGGAATTCATCACCACTAAACCAGCCCTACAAGAGATCCTAAAGGGGACTCTGTGAGTGAAATGTTGCAAGGAGCACAATGTATGAGAGACAACACTACAACCATGAAACCTACAGATAACTCAATGAATGTAAATGTATATCTTTCAATAATAATACTGAATGTAAATGGACCAAATGCTTCAATCAAAAGACACAAGGTATCAGAATGGATAAAAAGAAAAACAGGACCCATCTATTTACTGTCTAGAAGAGACCTATTTTAGACCTGAGGACACCTTCAAATTGAAAGTGAGGGAATGGAGCTGGAAATCAAAAGACAGCTGGAGTAGCCCTACTTATATCAAACAAACTATATGTTAAAGGTAATGCTGTAACAAGAGAGGTAGAGAGCATTATATAATAATTATGGGGTCTATCCATCAGGAAGAGTGAACAATTATAAATGTCTATGCACCGAATTTGGAAGCTTTCAAACATATAAAAAATTAATCACAAACATAAGCAATCTTATTGCTAAGAATGTGGTAATTGCAGCAGACTTTAATACTCTACTTACAGCAATAGAAAGATCATCTATACAGAAAATCAGTAAAGAAACAATGGCTCTGAACTACACACTGCACCAGATGGACTTGACAGATAAATTCAGAAATTTTCATCCAAAAGCAGCCCAATACACATTATTCTCAAGTGCACATGGAACATTCTCCAAGATAGACTACATTGTGGGTGACAAAATAGCCCTCAATAAATCCTAAAGAATTGATGTCATACCATGCACATTTTTAGATCACAATGCTATGAAACCTGAAATCGACCACAGGGAAAAGATTAAAAACCCTGCAAATGCACGGATGTTAAAGAACATCCTACTAAAAAATGAATGGGTTAACCAGGCAATTAAAGAAGAAATTCAAAAATATATGGAAACAAATGAAAATGAAAACACAACAATCCAAATCCTTTGTGATGCAGCAAAGGCAGTTCTAAGAGAAAAATACATTGCAATACAGGGTATCTCAAGAAAGAAGGAAAATCCCAAATACAAAATCTAACAGCACACATAAAGAACTAGAAGCAGAGAAACAAAGAAGCCCCAAGGCCAGCAGTAGAAGAGAAATAATAAAGATCAGAGCAGAAATAAACAAAATAGAATAAAAAAAATACAGTTGAACAGATCAATGAAAATAAGAGATGATTAAAAAAAAAAAAACCAGATTGATAAACCCCTAACTGGACTTCTCAAAAAGAATAGAGGACCAAAATAGATGAAATCATGAATGAAAATGGATTCATCACAACCAATCCCCCAAAATCCAGACAGTTATCACAGAATCATAGGAAAAATTATATGCCAAAAATCTGGACGGCCTGAAATAAATGGAAATATTCCTAAAGACCCACATACTACCAAAACTCAAATGAGAAGAAATAGAAATTTTGAAGAGATCCATAAGTAGTGAAGAAACTGAATCAGTTATCAAAAATCACCCAAAAAATAAGAGTCCTGGACCAGAAAGCTTCCCTGGGGAATTCTACCAGACATTTATTATTATTTTTTTTAATTATCAAAAATAATTTTTATTTGTGGAAAAACATGAATTTATTGACTTTTATATGATAATAAAAGGTATAAAAACATCAATGCATATATTCTTTAATTAAAATTCCACCAGAAGCTTGGATATCTAATCTGAAACCTTAAGATAAAATATAATGCAAAAAGGCATTTTTGATTTGATATTATTAAAGTGAAGTGATAGTTCAATGATACTCTATATGATATACTGATTAAGAACTTTAAAATATATCCATGGCCGTTAAATCATCTGACCTCCCACAGAACCTGTCATTTCTACCTCCATGTTTTATATGGTTCTTTTCCTTGCCATTACTTATTTCATCTCATCATCTGTCTCTTGAAAAAAGCAATAGTGGGGGGGAGCAGCAAGATGGCAGAGAAGTAAGGAGCCCCATTACCTCCGTCCACCCACAATTATCAAACTGAGAAGAATTAAAAAGCCACAGCTCTCTGATCTCCAAGAACGGAGGTGTGCAAACAGACCCCTTATGGACAGCAGTCTCACGGTTGCCTGAGTAAGTGAGTGCGAACGGGGACCGGAGACTTTAGGGGAGGGAGCGCCCGCTCCGGAGACAAAGCGCCAAGCGCCCAGAGGCTTGGAGCTGGGCCCGCTGAAACCCGCGTGTCCCCAGCCGCACCGCTCCTAGCCCAGCGGGGAGGCCGGGAGCCTGGAGGCGGACAGGTCAGCGGGATCAGCACAGTGCGGGGCAGCCGAGAGAGAGCCCGGAGGCGCACAGATTCCCCGACAGTTGCTCATGCGGGGCGCCGGGTATCCAGAGGCGCACGGACCTTCACAGCCACGCGCCGTACCACCGGGCAAGGCAGGAGACCAGGGGAAGAGAAGTAGAGACTGAATTACTCACAGCGCAATCCCTGCAGAGGAGAGATTCAGCCCCCGGGACTGAGGGCCACTGAGCGCTGAGAGAGAGATCCGTCCCTTCAGCAGGGGCGATCAGTTGGACCAGGCAGCTCACTGACTTCAGGTGGAGCCAGGGGAGAACTCTGACTTCACAAACTCCCTATCCGCCCCGAGGAGAAAGCTGCGCACCTGCAGATGATTTTAACTGGTGGCAATATTGAGTGTGCGGGCGAGGACTTAGAAACCGGGCAGAACTTGGAAAACAGAAACAATTAGATCCGCCCGAGGCACAAGAAACTTGGACTCCAGAGAGTGGCTGGAACGCATGGTCTGAGGGGGACTTGGGTCGCCTGTCGCCATTCTTCTCCTCGCATCCACCAAGGCGGGGCCTCAGAGAGTAGCCCTTGGGACCCGACCCACCTGCACCAAGCCACACCCATCAGCGCTGGAGAGCTGCTGTGCTTGTGCTTATTACCATTAAGTGGTTTTTTTTCTTAATATTTTTAATTTTTAATTGTCCCCTGTCTTCTCTTTACTATCTTCTATTTCCTTCCTTTCTCCCTTTCCCGCTGGAATCTGGGAAAGACCAACAATTAGGCACTGCTGTGCTTGGATCAACTTTTACCATCCAGACAGTTTTCCATTAATCCATCCTTATCTCCCCCAACTCCCACTGCAGGTTTTAAGCTCTCAGACTGTCCTTTATCTCCGACTGTCGCTGTGCCCCCCAATCCCCGACTGCTTTTTTCTTTCTTTCTTTCCCCTTTTGTTTTATCCACTTCCCTTTTTTTTCTTTTCTTCTTTTTTTCTCCTCTCTTTTCTTTCCTGTTCCTTTTTTTCTTTCTCCCTTAGGTTTGCTTCTTTATCAGTACATTTGTGTGCTTCTGTTCTCTGTGTGTTTGTCTGTCTGTTTTCCTTTTCAGGGCTACCTCAAGAATCAACCCAAAGCACACATAGTGGAAAACCCCAAATATCGCTGAGTAGGGAATAAATTAATCAGAGGCACAACAAGAGAAACCAAGAGACACCATTTAAAAAAAAATCTCCTGAAACGACAGAGGGTAGACACTCCAAGAGCCTCTTTCTATAGAAGAATACTAATAATCGCACAGTGCAGAACGAGCTTTTAAAACTGACAAGAGACAGAAAGGTAGCCAAAATGATGGAATGAAAGAACTCTTCTCCAAAGAAACTCCAGCAAGAAATCACAGCTACAGAACAACTCAAAACAGACATAAGCAACATAACTCAACAAGAATTTAGAACGATTGTCATAAAATTAATTGCTGGGCTTGAAAGAAACATGGAAGCTATCAGAGAAGATATTGATACAAAGACTAGGAACCTTCAAAATAGCGCTGACAAGTTAGAAAAGACTCTCAATGAGAGGAATAATAAGTTGGAAGCTGCCAATGCACGTATTGAAGAAGCATAGAGGAGAATAAGTGAATTAGAAGACACAGTTATAGCAAAAGAGGAGGCCGAGAAAAAGAGAGGGAAAATGATTCAAGAGCAGGAAAGGAGAATCAGAGACCTGAGTGATACAATCAAATGGAACAATTTCCGTATCATAGGAGTTCCTGAAGAGGAAGACAAAGATAGAGTGCTTGAAGGCGTGCTAGACCAAATTATACACGAAAATTTCCCCAATCTGGGGAAAGAGAAAGACATTGAAATTCAGGAGACATACCAAACTCCCCTAAGACATAATGTAAACCGACCTTCAGCACGACATATCATAGTGAAACTGGCAAAATATAAAGACAAAGAGAGACTTCTGAAAGCAGCTAGGGAGAAAAAGGCCCCTGGCATACAAAGGGAAACCTATCAGAGTGGTTAGAGACCTATCTACTGAAACTTGGCAGGCCAGAAAGGAATGGCAGGAAATCTTCAATGTGATGAACAGGAAGAATATGCAGCCACGAATCCTTTACCCAGCAAGCCTGTCATTCAAAATAGAAGGAGAGATAAAGGTTTTCCCAAATAAACAAAAGTTGAGAGAATTCATCACCACCAAACCAGCCCTACAAGAAATCTTAAGAGGGACCCTATGAGGGAAATGTAGCAAGGAATAAAGGTACAAGAGACATCACTACAAACATGAACTCTACAGGGAACATAATGAATCTAAACCCATATTTTTCAATAATAACACTGAATTTCAATGGACTGAATGCTCCATTCAAACGACACAGGGTAGCAGAA
>NC_043717.1:46357189-46359118 GCF_006229205.1 Suricata suricatta | reverse complement strand
TGTCCCTGATTTCAGGGGGAAAGCTCTCAGTTTTTCCCCATTGAGGATAACATTGGCTGTGGGCTTTTCGTAAATGGCTTTTATGATGTTTAAGTAAGTTCCTTCTATCCCAACTTTCTCAAGAGTTTTTATTAAGAAGGGATGTTGTATTTTATCAAATGCTTTTTCAGCATCTATCGATAGGATCATATGATTTTTCTCTTTTGTTTTGTTGATGTGGTGTATCACATTAATGGATTTGCGAATGTTGAACCAGCCTTGTAACCCAGGAATAAATCCCATTTGATCATAATGTATAATACTTTTTATATGCTGTTGAATTCGATTTGCTAGGATCTTCTTGAGTATTTTTGCATCTGTATTCATTAAGAATATTGGCCTGTAATTCTCTTTTTTCATTGGGTCTCTGCCTGGCTTAGGAATAAGAGTGATATGTTCCTCGTAGAATAAGTCTGGTAGTCTTCCTTCCATGTCTATTTTTTGGAATAGCTTGAGAAGGATCGGTGTTAACTCTTCTTTAAACGTCTGATAGAATTCCCCTGGGAATACATCTGGCCCTGGGCTTTTATTCGTTGGGAGATTTTTGATAACTAACTCGATTTCTTCACTGGTTATGGGTCTGTTCAGATTTTCTATCTCTTCCAATTTGAATCTTGGTAGTGCATGTGTGTTTAGAAATTTTTCCATTTCTTCTAGATTGTCCAGTTTGTTGGCATATAGTTTTTCATAGTAATCTCTGATGATTGCTTGTATTTCTGAAGGATCTGTTGTAATGGATCCATTTTCCTTCATGATTTTGTCTATTTGCATGTTTTTTCTTTTTGAGGAGCCTAGCTAGAGTTTTATCAATTTTGTTTATTTTTTCAAAAATCCAACTCTTGGTTTAATTGATCTGTTCAATTGTTTTTGTGGATTCAATCTTGTTTAATTCTGCTCTGATCTTTATTATTTCTTTTCTTATGCTGGGTTTGGGGTGTTCTTGCTGCTCTCTTTCTAGTTTCCTTAGGTACTTGGTTAGGTTTTGAGTTTGTGCTTTTTCTGATTTGTTGAGGTAGGCCTGTATCGCAATGAACTTTCCTCTTAAGACTGCCTTTGCTGCATCCCAGAGAGTTTGAATTGCTGCATTCTCATTTTCATTTGTTTCTCTATATTTTTTAATTTACTCTCTTATTGCCTGGTTTGCCCACTCATTCTTCAGTAGGGTAGTTTTTAACCTCGATAATTTTTGGAGGTTTTCCAGACTTCTTCCTGTGGTTGATTTCGAGTTTCATTGCATTGTGATCTGGAAGTGTGCATGGTATGATCTCAATTCTTTTATATTTATGAAGGGCTGTTTTATGACCCAGTATGTGATCAATCTTGGAGAATGTGCCATGTGCACTCGAGAAGAAAGTGAATTCCCTAGCATCAGGATGCAGAGTTCTAAATATATCTATCAATTCCATCTGCTCCAGTGTGCCATTCAAGTCTATTATTTCTTTAGTGATTTTTTGTCAGGCTGACCTATCCATTGTTGTAAGTGGGGTATAAAAGTCCCCTGCAATTAGCACATTCTTATCAATAAGATTGCTTTTGTTTGTGATTAATTGTTTTATGTATCTAGGAGCTCCCAATTTCGGCGCATAAATGTTTACAATTGTTAGCTCTTCTTCATGTAGAGTCCCTGTAATTATTATATAGTGTCCTTCTTCATCTTTTTTTACTGCCTTTATTTTAAAGTCCAGTTTGTCCGATATAAGTATGGTTACTCCAGCTTTCTTTTGGCTTCCAATTGCATGGTAGATATTTCTCCATCCCCTTACTTTCAATCTGAAGGTGTCTTCAGATCTAAGGTGAATCTCTTGTAGGCAGCAAATAGATGGGTTTTGGGTTTTGATCCATTCTGCTACCCTGTGTCGTTTGAATGGAGCATTCAGTCCATTGAAATTC
>NC_043717.1:46342352-46357089 GCF_006229205.1 Suricata suricatta | reverse complement strand
TATATATATATATATATACAATGGAGTACTATATGGCAATGAGAAAGACCGATATATGGGCATTTGTAGGAATGTGGATGGACCCTGAGGGTGTCATGCTAAGCGAAATAAGTCAGGCAGAGAAGGATAGATACCATAGGTTTGCATTCATAGGTCTAACAGGAGAGACCTGGCAGGGGAACACGGGGAGAGGAAGGGGGAAAGAGAGCGGGGAAGAGCGAGGGACACAGATCAAGGGAGACTACTGAATACTGGAGACAATCCATGGACTGAGAAGGGAGGGGGAGGGGGGAGGGGGTGATGGTCATGGTGGGGGGCACTTGTGGGGAGAAGCACTTGGTGTTATAGGGAAACTAATTTGACAATAAACTATTATAAAAAAAAGAAAAAAGCAATAGTTTCCTCCCTTCTCTCTCTGTCTTAGATATTTTTCTAAAATATACATCTGATCTGACTTTATTTTTTTCTCACAATTAGATTTATTTTAATTAGCTAAAATGATAGCATAAATACTTATAGGTAATTTAGTCAGTTGAGTGCACTCACAGTACAAACTACTTCCTTGTTTAAAATATCTTGGATTTAGCACAATATAAATTGGCCCTTATTAGAGGCTTTATTTGATTAAGTTAGAACCATAAACATTTGTCATGTTATACACAATTTCTAACTTCATGTAAATGAAACATTTTAGGCCCAAGGAAAATTCCAGAAAGTTGGAATCACTTTACCATTGCCATAGAAATAGATCCAGGATGCTATTTAGCCTATGAAGGAAGAGCAGTGGTCTGTCTTAGGATGAGTGATAATTTTGCTGCAATTAAAGACATTAATGCTGCCATAAAGGTAAAAATACACTTAGATTATATTATCATTGGCATTAATTAACACTTTTAATAGATAGGGTCATGTAATTTCTCTGTTAATTTTTAAAGTAACTTATATGGAAAATGATTTTTCCAGAAGAATTTTAAAGAGGTATCATGTGTGCCAATTTTATTTTTTTTTTGATAGTTTATTGTCAAATTGGTTTCCATACAAAACCCAGTGCTCTTCCCCATAACTGCCTTCCTCCATCACCACCACCTCTTTTCTCCCTTCCCCCTTCCCCATCAACCCTCAGTTCATTTTCAGACTTCAATAGTCTCTAAAATTTTGCATCCTTCTCTCTCCCCAAACCTCTTTCCTTCTTCCCCTCCCCCTGGTCCTCCATTAGGTTTCTCCTGTTCTCCTGTTAGACATATGAGTGCAAACATATGGTATCTGTCCTTCTCTGCCTGACTTATTTCGCTTAGCATGACACCCTCAAGGTCCATCCACTTTCCTACAAATGGCCATATGTCATTCCCTCTCATTGCCATGTAGTACTCCATTGTGTATATATACCACATCATCTTGATCCACTCATCAGGTGATGGACATTTAGGCTTTTTCCATGTTTTGGCTATTGTTGACATTGCTGCTATGAACATTGGGGTACATGTGCTCCTATACATTGGCATTTCTCTATCTCTTGGGTAAATCCCTAGCAGGGCTATTGCTGGGTCATAAGGGAGTTCTATGGATAGTTTTGTGAGGAACCTCCACACTGTTTTCCAGAGTGGCTGCACCAGTTTACATTCCCACCAACAGTGTAGGAGGGTGCCCGTCTCTCCACACCCTCGTCAGCATCTATAGGCTCTTGATTTGTTAATTTTAGCCACTCAGACTGGCAAGAGGTGGTATCTCAGTGTTGTTTTGATTTGTGTTTCCCTGATGATGAGTGATGTTGAGCATCGTTTCATGTGCCTGTAGGCCATCTGGATGTCCTCTTTGGAGAAGTGTCTGTTCATGTCTTCTGCCCACTTCTTCACTGGGTTATTTGTTTTCTGGGTGTGGAGGTTGGTGAGTTCCTTGTATATTTTAGATACAAGCCCTTTATCTGATATATCATTTGCAACTATCTTTTCCCATTCTGTCAGGTGACTATTAGATTTCATGATTGTTTCCTTTGCAGTGCAGAAGATTTTATCTTGATGAGGTCCCCAGAGTTCAGTTTTGCTTTCATTTTCCTTGCCTTTGGGTATATGTCGAGTAGTAAATTGTTGCAGTTTTCGTGAAGGAGGTTGTTTCCTACTTTGTCCTCGAGGGTTTTGATGATTTCCTGTCTCACATTCAGGTCCTTCAGCCATTTTGGGTTGATTTTTGTGTATGGTGTAAGAAAGTGGTCTAGTTTCATTCTCTGCATGTTGCTTTCCAGTTCTCCCAGCACCATCTGCTAAAGAGGCAGTCTTTGTTCCATCGGATGCTCTTTCCTGCTTTGTCAAAAATTTATTGGCCGTACATTTGTGGGCCCAGCTCTGGGTTCTCTATTCTATTCCATAGGGCTATGTGTCTGTTTTTGTACCAATACCATACTGTATTGATGGTGATAACTTTGTAGTAGAGGCTAAAGTCTGGGATTGTGATGCCTCCCGTTTTGGTTTTCTTCTTCAATATTACTTTGGCTATTCGGGGTCTTTTGTGGTTCCATACGAATTTGAGGATAGTTTGTTCTAGCTTTGAGAAGAATGTTGGTGCAGTTTTGATGGGGATTGCATTGAATGTGTAGATTGCTTTGGGTAGTAGTGACATTTTCATAATGTTTATTCTTCCGATCCATGAGCAGGGAATGTTTTTCCATTTCTTGGTGTCTTCTTCAATCTCTTTCATAAGTTTTCTATAGTTTTCATCATATAGGTCTTTTACATCCTTTGTTAGGTTTACTCCTAAGTATTTTATGGTTTTTCATGCAATCGTGAATGGGATCAGTTTCTTGATTTCTCTTTCAGCTGCTTCATTTTTGGTGTATAGGATTCCAACTGATTTCTGTACATTGATTTTGTACCCTGCAACTTTACTGAATTCATTGATCAGTTCTAGAAGGCTTCTGGTGGAGTCTGCCGGGTTTTCCATGTAGAGTATCATGTCATCTGCAAAAAGAGAAAGTTTGACTTCTTCTTAACCAATATGATTTCTTGCATTTCCTTTTGTTGTCTGATTGTTGTTGCTAGGACTTCCAGCACTATGTTAAACAGCAGTGGTGAGAGTGGACACCCCTGTCGTTTTCCTGATCTCAGGGGGAAAGCTCTCAGTTTTTCCCCATTGAGGATAACATTGGCTGAGGGCTTTTCATAAACTGCTTTAATAATGTTTAGGTACTTTCCTTCTATTCCAACTTTCTCAAGGGTTTTTATTAAGAAAGGGTGCTGTATTTTGTCAAATGCTTTTTCTGCATCTATCGACAGGATCATATGGTTTTTATCCTTTCTTTTGTTAATGTGATGGATCGCATTGCAAATTTGTGAATATTGAACTAGCCCTGTAACCCAGGAATGAATCCCACTTGATCATGATGGATAATTCTTTTTATATGCTGTTGTATTCAACTTGCTAATATTTTGTTGAGTATTTAATATCTGTATTCATTCAGGATATTGGTCTGTAGTTCTCCTTTTTGGCTGGGTCTCTGTCAGGTTTGGGTATCAAGGTGATGCTGGCTTCGTAGAATGAGTTTGGAAGTTTTCCTTCTCTTTCTATTTTTTGAAATAGTTTGAGAAGAATGGGTATGAGCTCTGCTTTAAATGTCTGGTAGAATTCCCCTGGGAAGCCGCCTGGCACTGGACTCTTATTCGTTGGGAGATTTTTATAGCAGACTCGATTTCCTCACTGGTTATTGGTCTATTCATGCTTTCTACCTCTTCTCGTTTGAATTTTGGCAGTGCGTGTGCATTTAGGAATTTGTCCATTTCTTCTGTGTTGTCCAGTTTTTTGGCATATAATTTTTCATAGTAATCTCTGATGACTGCTTGTATTTCTAAGGGATTGGTAGCAATAGATCCTTTTTCATTCATAATTTTGTCTATCTGGGTGCTCTCTCTGTTCTTTCTGAGGAGCCTGGCTAGAGGTTTATCAATTTTGTTTATTTTTTCAAAGAACCAACTTTTGGTTTCATTGTTCTGCTCAACTGTTCTTTGGATTCTATATTGTTTATTTCTGCCCTGATCTTTATGATTTGTTTTCTTCCTCTAGGTTTGGGGTGCTCTTGCTGCTTCCCTTCTAGTTCCAGTAGGTGCTCTGTTAAATGTTGAATTTGTGCTTTTTTTAGTTTGTTGAGATTGGCCTGGATTGCAATATACTTTCCTCTTAAGACTTCCTTTGCTGGGTCCCAGAGATTTTGGATTGTTGTATTTTCATTTTCATTGGTATCCATATATTTTTAATTGTCTTTTCTAATTGCCTGATTAGCCCAATTCTCCTTTAGTAGGGTGGTTTTTAACCTCCACGTTTTTGGAATTTTTCCAGACTTTTCCCTGTGGTTCATTTCAATTTTCATAGCATTGTTATCTGAAAGTGTGCATGGTATGATCTATTCGTTTATACTTATGGAGGGCTGCTTTATTCCCCAGTATGTTATCTATCTTGGAGAATGTGCCATGTGCATTTGACAATAAGGTGAATTTCCTATCTTCAGGATGCAGAGTTCTAAATATATGTTGATCAGTTCCATCTGTTCCAATGTGTCGTTCAGGTCCATTGCTTCTTTAGTGATTTTCTGTCTGGTTGGTCTATCCCATTGCCGTCAGTAGAGTATTAAAGTCTCCTGCAATATACACATTCTTTTCAATAAGATTGTTTCTGTTGGTGATTAATTGTTTTATGTATTTGGGTGCTCTCATATTTGGTGCATAGATGTTTATAATTGTTAGCTCTTCCTGATGGAGAGAGCCTGTAATTATAATATAATGTCCTTCTTTATCTCTTGCTACTGCCCTTACTTTAAATCTAGTTTGTCTGATATATGTATGGTTACTCTGGCTTTCTTTTGGCTTCCAGTCGCATATAGATATTTCTCCATGTCTTTACTTTCAACCTGAAGGTATCTTCAGGTCGAAAATGAGTCTTTTCTAGATAGCAAATAGATGGATTTTTTTAAAATCCATTCTGCTTCCCTGTGTTGTTTTTTTGGAGCACTCAGTCCATTGTCATTCAGTGTTATTACTGAGAAATGTGGGTTTAGAATCATTGTGTTCTCTCTAGAATTCAAGTTTATAGTGGTGTCTTTGACACCTTGTATTCTTTGCAACATTTCCCTCATAGATTCCATCTTAGGATTTCTTGTAGGGCTGGTTTGGTGGTGATGAATTCTCTCAATTTGCATTTATGTGGGAACACCTTTATCTCTCCTTCTATTTTGAATGACAGGCTTACTGTATAAGGGATTCTTGGCTGCATGTTGTTTTTGTTCATCACATTGAAGATTTCCTGCCATTCCTTCCTGGCCTCCCAAGTTTCATTAGATAGCTCTGTAACCACTCTGATAGGCTTCCCTTTGTACTTAGGACCCATTTCTCCCTAGTTGCTTTCAGAATTCTCTCTTTATTTTTATATTTTCCCAGTTTCACTATGATATGTCTTGCAGAAGTTCGATTCCAATTACATCTTATGGGGGTTCTTTGTGCCTCTTGAATTTGAATGTCTATTTCTTTTCCCAGATTTGGGAAATTCTCAGTTATAATTTGGTCAAATATCCCTTCAGAACCTTTCTCTCTGTCTTCATCTTCAGGAATTCCTATGATACAGATGTTGTTCCGTTTGGTTGTATCACTCCAGTCTCGAATTCTCCTTTCCTGCTTCTGGATCAATTTCTCTCTCTTGTTTTTTGCTTCCTCTTTTGCTAGAACTATATGTTCTAATTCACCTATTCTTCTCTCTGCCTCGTCAATCCTTGAGGTGGCTGCCTCCAGTTTGTTATTCACCTCACCTATAGCCTTTTTTAACTCATCAGTTGATACTTTGATGCTTTTCTCAACCCCAGCGATTAATTTTATGACATATTTTTAAAATTCTTGATCCAGAATGTAGTCTAGATCTGCCTTCTGCAGTTCTGTGGCTATGCCTTCTTCCTGGAGGATCTTCAGTGAAGAGTTCCTTCGCTTTTTCTGTTTTGATAGTTTTCTTTGTCTTCTCAGCTTTAAAACGCTTGTTGTGCCCTGTGCACCTGCTAATATTGCTTTGTTAAAGGAGGCTTATTGACTGTCCAGGGCCTGTCGTTTCAGGAAATATTCTCTTAATGGTGTCATCAGTTTCTCTTGTTGTGCCTTTGAATATTTTATTTCCCTACAGCAATATTTGGGACTCACTGTCATGCACATTTTGGCTTTTTTCTTGGGGTAGGCCTAAGAAGGAAAACAGACAGACAAACACGAGGGAACAGAAGCACACAAACGCACAGAGAAATCAAACAAACAAACAAATTAAATGGGGGAAAGGAAAGAATGAAAATGGAGAGGAATGAGACAAAAAGAAGAGAAGAAAAAAATAAAGGTGGTCAGAGACAATGAAGGACAACAGACAGTCTAAAAGTGTATGACCAGTTGAGGGAAGAATAAGGATGCGTGATACAGGAGAATACATCTGAATTGCAAGAAAGAAAAAAAAAAGAGGGAGAAAGGAGAAAGGAAAATAAGGAGTAAAATTTTAACAAAACTTATGTAAAAATAGTAATAATAATAAAAATGAGTACAAAAATATAAGAAAGAAGAAAAAAAGAAAATTAAAAAAAAGCCACAGCTCCCCCATGTGGATAGGCATGGTTTGGTGTATTAGGTCTCGGGGCTGCTCTCAGAGGCTCTGCCTTGGTGGCTGTAGAGAGTAGAATGGTGGCACGCCAAGCTCCACTAGAAGTAAGCAGTGTAGGCCCCTCTAATATTAGAGTCCGATCTCCTTGTGGTGCAGCTGAGCCAAGTTGTATTTTCCAGGCCTGCCTTGATTCAAAGTAATAGTCCATGCACTTTTATGCTACCACAGATGAGATATACTTGCTTTAGTGACTGGCTTCTTAGGGGGAAGGATCAGTTTCTCTTGGCTCAGGCTGGGATTTGTGCTGCCCTTGCCTGAGTTGAGGTGTGCTGCCTGAGGGGTGGTGCACAGCAGGAGGTGAAGTACACACCCTCACAGACACAGCTGAGGACTTCCAGCCCCCAGCCAGGATAGTGATTGCGTAAGGGAAGGGATCAGTTTCTCTTGGCGCAGTTTGGGATTTGTGCTGCTGCTCCCTGCCACGTTGGGCCCTGCCGGAAATGAGATGCAAGCTCCTGCAGCTGAAGCGCGAGCCCTGGCCTCCTCAGCTACCAACTCCCTACTGGGATCGCATAGGGGTGGGGGCTATTCTTTCCCTGTTGGTATCCAGGATGCGGGATTCCTGCGGCCAATGCTGGAAGCGAGATGCGCCATGGAAATGAGGTGCATGCTCCCACTCCCACATCGGAGGTCGAAGTGTGCGCCCCTTGGTCTGCCACCACCACTGCGGCAGCCAACTCCCTGCCAGGATGGTGAAAGGCTGGAAACTGTTCCTTCCCTTGTGCCACCTGGGTTTGGGATTTAGGTGACCCAGCAGTTACATATGGAGTGAGAGTTTCTCTCTCTGAGCGCAGTTAAACATTCTTTATCTCTTCCCCAGAGACAGTACTATGAGCATGTTCAGTTTCTCTTTCTCTTCCCTTTGTCTCTCAGGGGCTCTGCACTTGCCTCGTGTTGGGCTGGGGCTCCCACCTCCCCTGCCTTCTTGGGCTGGCCCGTTTTCCAATCTCCCCAGTTCTCACTCACTCACTTAGTTATCTTTGAGGTTGTCTTCTTTCTGGAGTCTGTATTTTCCCCTTCCACTCTTGCAGATGAGAGTAATGTCCTTCTCAGTTTGATAGATGGGGCAGACGAATTTTACAGAGCTCCCTTCCTCTCCGCAATCTTGGCTCCTCCTTCTAACTATTATTACAAATTCTTGTTCAGTTATATTGGTTATATCTCTTTTGATCAATAATTTAGCTGTCACTTCTTCCTGGAATTTCTTTTGAGGAGACTTCTTCTCTTTCATCATTTTGTCTAGTTTTCTTTCCCTTACATGTTTTAGAATCTTGTTATGTGTTCTGCACCTGTGAGCACTGCTATATTAAAGGAAGGTCATACACTGTCCAGGGCCTGTCCATTCAGGAGGTTCTTTTACATAGTGTTAATTTCTCTCTGTTGTTGTGACATAGGTTATTTTATTTCTTTACCCATATTGATGTTTTGGATCCTCCACCAGATGTGCTTTGACTTGTTCCTTGAAGTAGTCTGGAAGTGAAAAGAAACAAACAAACAGGAAAGAAAAACATGCAAACACACAAATTAAACAAACAAACAGAACAACAATGACAGCAAAAACAAAACAATCCACAACAAAAACAGAAACAGAAACACCAGCTACAGTTAAAGAATAGGGTGGAAGCTGTGCTGATGGAAGAGTACATACAAAGAGAGAAATGACAGTCAGGGAAAAAGAAAAATAAACATTGACCAGGCAGAGAGACTAAATGGCTTAATCCAGAGAGATAAAGGAAAACGAAGAAGGAAATGGTGAAAAAAAAGTGAAGATAATGTTACTCAGACAGAGAAACTGTATGGCTTGATTATTCCAGAGAGAGAAAAAGGAAAGTAAAGAAGGAGATGTAGAACATGTATCAAGATAATGAATTAAATATGTCTGCTTAAACTAACCAACATCCAAAGTAACCAGCCTAGGGGAGGGGAGAAATAATAAGGAGAAAAGGAAGGAACAATGTATCTAAATAACAAGAATTGTCCTAAAATTAATCCAGGCAATGTAGTAGTGCTGGTCTGGAGGAGGGGGCTGTCTGGTTCCTCAATGCATATCCTGCTTCAGTAGATTTGCAGTTACCTGGTGCAGAGGGGTGTGGTTTGATGCAGGCGGGTCCTGCCTCCACTGTCCACCCCACTGATAAATCCATGAGGCCCCACATTGGTGATGGTGTGGAGAAAAATGGCAGCCCCCATCTCTTCTCCATGGACCCAGTGTCCGCATTCATTCTGTTCAAGCCGTCCTCACTGTGCCTCAGTCACACATGACATGGTATTTGTCGCTCTGTTGACTCCCATGCTCCAGAGCTTGGCTGGGATTTATGCTCCCATACTATGCGCCCCAGTACTGGGGAAGAGCCTCCCTATGCCCCTCGATACGTGATCCTGACTGATTCTGTCCTGTGCTGCAGCACTTCAGTGAGGGGCCAAGTTTCTCCTTCTGCAAACTGTGCCCCTAACCTACCAATGAACCCTAGGTGACTCCCCTCCTCCCAAGATGTGGGAACAAGGTAACTTGCCCCAGTACGAAGAAAGCCTCACAGTTAGAGATGGGATCCCTCTTCATCCCCGTCAGAGGCTTTTCATTTGTCCAGGTACAGTCCCATGCTTCCCCAGCTGCTCTTTCTTTTCCCTTTGTCTCTCTGCAGAAGGGGATCCCTCTCCTATTCTGTGCCTATGTGGCCTGTTTTATCTCCCCAAGTACTCAATCCCCCACCTATGGTCCATCAGATTGTCCAGGTATCTCCCTGGTAAACTGTCTCTTTTCTTCCCAGACACCTAGGGTTCAAAGTCCTTTGAATTCAGCCCTTCTTTGTTTGAGAGACATGGAAAGTACTGATCCCCCTACTTCTCTGCCATGTTGCCTGTCACTGCTGGTCTCTGTGGAAAGGAAAGAGGAGGTTTCTAGCTTCGATAAAAAAATACCTTTCTACCTTGAAGTTGTCTTATTGGCAAGTTCAGACTCTTAATGTAGACTGCTTCATTTACTGATTTTTGCCCATTTTAGATTCCCATTCTATTTCAAGGACCAAAGTGGACAACAAATTGAACATGAGCTATCTGAGAAATCCTAAATTTTGGAAAGATCATAGGAGATCATCTTCATTCCCCAGCCTTCCTAGGAAATCCAATTTTCATTTCCTTCAAGTTTTGTTTCATTCTTTAAAAATATTCACCACTGGGCAGTCTGTTCTCAGAGTTAACTCAAATACTTCCTAATAAAGTATAAACCCATTTTTTTCTATTTCTTTCCTTTATGGAGAGGAAATACAGCTTAGATGTAGCAAATTACTCAAGGAACTAATATTTAGTTCATACTTTTGTTATGTCCCAGGCTGATGATTGCACCAACCTATCTTTCTGCCTTATTTCTTATTGCTCCCACCTTCATCATCCAGACTGTGGTAGATTAATTTTCACAAGGCACAGAACTGGTCATGTTAGAAAAGCTGTAGAATATTGTGATCAGAGTGTGGGCTCTGGAAGCCAGACTTCTTGCTTGACCAACTATCCTGGTTCACCTGCTTCTTAGCTGTGTGACTTTCTCAGGGCCTCAGTTTCCTCATCTGTAAAATGATATATTGTGAAGATTAAATGAATTGGTACATTACATGCACCTAAAACAATGTCTGGCACATATTTTTGGCTTTGGTGCTTAGTGCTTAGTGCTTCTGCCAGCACTAAGCATTGCCTATTATCTTACACGTCTGCTTTTTGAAATCCTACCATGCTTTTAAGTAAGCCCAGCTTAAGTGCTGCTTCCATCCTAAAGTCTTTCCTCAGCTTTTCAGTTAGAACCAAACTCTTCCTCTGCCATATTACCTGAGGATTTGTGTTTGTATAGTTATTATGACATCTCCACATATTGTCATATATCATCATTGTTTACATGTGATACCTTCAAGGTACTCCCTTAAGATAAATTGCCTGACGTACACCTGCCACTTAGTCTAGTGCTCAGTCAGTGGGGATAATATTATTCCTATATACTTTGTTTAAACCAGTGGTTCTGTTCTGGCCACAAGTTGGAATCATCTAAGGATCTTTAAAAATTCCAAGGCCTGCATTCTACACCTAGAGATTGTGATTGATGTCTCTGTTCCTGGGTGGGGCCCAAGGATTTGCATTTTTCACATCTCCCTGTGGGAATTTGGGTATATAGCCTGTGCTGAGAATCTCTGGTTTAATGATTTTAGTAACAATATTTTTCTTATGTAAGCCTCACAACAACATTGGTAGATTACACTGTAGACTAATGTTAGCAATGTTTTATAAATGAATATACTGAGGTTCAAAAAGGTTAAAATGACTAGTTCCAGGTCACACAGACCTCAAATGACCAGAATAGCAAAGTACAGAAAGACTTGCAACTCTATGTCCAATGCTATGTTCTTCAGAACACATATTTCTTAGCCTCTCCTACCACATTGGTTGTTCCTTAAGGTCAGGAACTGTGTCTTAAAGATTAGGAATATTTATTCAAAGACAGAAACATCTCCTCAAGGTCAGAGATTGTGTTTTACTCTCCTAAGTACTCTGAGCATGTGGTATTGAGTGATGAAGGGTGAAGAATAAAATACATCAATCACTCATGAGACAAGGAAGTAGAGAGGTGGGGTAGATTGGCATAGGTAAGGAATGCTAGGGGTATTTTGAAGAAAGACATTGAGGTAAAGATTAGCACAGTTTTCTGACCTTTAATATAGTGTTCTTTCCAGTATATTCTACCACCTTTCAAAGAAAGAAAGAAAGAAAGAAAGAAAGAAAGAAAGAAAGAAAGAAAGAAAGAAAGAAAGAAAGAAAGAAAGAAAAAGAAAGAAAGTTAGTTTAAGGTAAATGCTTAAATGACAGCACCATAATAAATTGCTAAAGAAAACAAAGATGTTTAGCAGTGTCTCTCATATTGGAGATTGCTAAACAGGTAACAGAGCTTACTTCTGAAGAGTCTTTATTGAAGTATATCTAGACTGGAGAGGCTGTGGGCCAGCCTGGGGTACCTGATATGACCCATAACTCATTACAAGTTGCAATAACTTGCCTGTATCCACACAAGATGGAAACTATAGATAAAAACTGAAAAAGGTAAAGAGGAAAATGGTCAAGGGATATTGTAACTGGAGAAAGTGGAAGTCAGGGCATAGGAGGAGGTATGTTCTTAGTGAACAGCCAAGAGTATATATAGTGCCCCGTATATTACCCCTTATAGGGAGCTGTCTGCTCCAGCCCTGAAGATGGTCAGCTCTGATTGAATGCAGGATGATGATTACCAATTCAACTATCCTTGGTTTTAGTTTAATTTCATTTAGTTCATAAGGCCTGGGTAATTTGAATACCTGAGTTTCTTTGTCTTTCTGTCTGTGTCTCTCTCTCACACACACACACACACACATGCATGCACACACGTGCACACACACACACACACAGAGTTATCCTTTCTCTGTGAATTTGTATGTGAATTTCTCAACCATTAACCTTTTTCCTGGATGGTGATTCTTTGAGTCAGATCCTCAGGCCTCTGCATGGTGAGGAGAGAGGGGAGGCAATGGCTCTCTACTTGAGAAGCAATTTCAGGTTGTTGTGTGCCATGAATGCGTGTTGGTGAGTGTGTGCACCCACTGGATGTTCTGAAAGCATGGGACATTATGCACTAATTTCCTATATCTAATTCTCCCAGAAGCAAAGTGACTATACTAAGAATGACAAAGTCCATATATTCATAATGCAGGGAAAAGGACTCCCTTTTCCCATCTCTCTTACCCAAGGGCCATTATATGATATAGTATAGTGATAGTAAACATGCTGTCCTTACTATGTCCATCCCCAAAGCAAACATCAAAAATAAATTATAGCCCTCTTTTTCATCAATCCTTAAAGCGGCCTTCCAATCTTCAACAAGCACTCTAAGCAGCTACTTCCCAATTGATCATGAACTGTATCAGACAAGAAACCCATTTGCTTTCCTTGACATGAGGAAAAGTGCAGGGATTTAGAATAAAAAACACCTGGGTTCTTCTTTCACTTCTTCCACTTATAAGCTCTGTAAGTTTATTTCTCAGAGCCTCAGTTTCCTTATTTGTGAAATAGGGAAATTAGAATGGTCATGAAAATTCAGTGTGATAAAACACTTAGAACATAGTGGATGTCCATATCTGCTATTGTTGAGTTACAGAATCTTACATTTAACATGTCTGCCTTTTGGGCTTTTTCTTTAAAACAGGGCAAGGGCACATAATGACTTCTTAGCACTTGGTATGGCATAGTTTCCAGAAAGAGATGCATGCCCCAAGGACAAATCTTACCAATCTTGGCAGTTTTCTTTTTTTTTAATTTTTTAATTATTTTTGAGAGACAGAGAGAGATAGCACGAGCAGGGGAGTGTCAGAAAGAGAGGGAGACACAGAATCTGAAGCAGGCTCCAGGCTCTGAGCTGTCAGCACAGAGCCCAATGTGGGGCTCAAACCCACAAACTATGAGATCATGATCTGAGCCGAAGCCTGACGCTCACCTGACTGAGCCACCCAGCTGCCCCTCTTGGCAGTTTTCTAAAGTCAGACCCTGGCAAGGAGATCTTGTTTCTCTTGACCCTATGCATTCCCATTGTTTATCCCTAACCTGCTCCTTCTCCAGCATTCCCTAGCTCACTATTTTATTTCCTGGCAATGAAAATATTCTTCAAGAAATTTAATCAAAATGAAACATTTCACTGAAACCCACTTTTCTCCTTTCCTTCTGCCTCTCAGAGTGCTCTTTTGCAAATTTCTTTGCTGGCTTCTCTCACTTGGTCCAGCCTATAGGGGTTCTTAATCCTTACATCTAGCTTGGCTTCTCAGTCCAAATGCTGTCTTCAGTCATTCCCAGCCACTCCTAGAACTTTAACTCCTAGTTGCATAGTTTGCCAGGACTGTCATAAAGTAAGCAACACAATTGGATGATGTAAACAAGGGAAATGTGCCTCACATTTTTGGAGCCTAGAAGTCAAAAATCAAGCATCAGTAGGATTGGCTCCTACTGAGGACTATGAGAATCTGTTCCATGCCTTTTTCCTAGCTTTTTGTGGTTTGCTGGATATCTTTTTCATGCCTTGGCTGTTCCTGTGTTATCTTCACTTGGCTTTCTCTCCATGTGTGTTTATGGCCAAATGTCTCCTTTATAATAAGAACACCAGCTATATTGAATTAGGGGCCCACCCTACTCCAGTATGACCTAATCTTAACCAATTACATCTGCAATGACCCTATTTCCAAGTAAGTGCACATTTTTCGGTACTGAGGCTTGGGGCTTCAACATATGAGTTTTGAGGGGACATAATTCAGTGCATGGCAACCATCATCTGATGACTTCCCCAAAAGACCATCAGTACTAGTGTTTCTACTGATATTCAAACTTGTGTATTAGCTGCATGCTGGACTAGTTCATCTACATCCCTGTCCCTCAGGAATCTATGACTCAATCAATGCTTTTCCTACTACTGCCACTAGCATCTCACCTAAACTTGGCTCTCCTCATTGACCTCTGTTGTTAGTTTTACCATCTTCTTCATGTAACCATGAAACCTCAAAGTCTCCTTTGACTCCCTCTTCATGTCCCCCATATAATCATTTCCCAGGTGTTTCAGATTCTAGCTTTATTACATCTTAAGTATGTCTTACCCTTTCCTCCTTTGTCTTTATTTATTTATTTTATTTTATTTTATTTTAATTTAATTTTTTTACACAATTTATTTTTTTAACATATGCAATTATTTTCTGTCATTTACAATACAGTAGTTACAATGATACTCCAAACAGAAAAGCAAAGTAAAAAATCAAAACCCCCACTTCTATTTCATGTAATTAGACTTATACAGAAATTAGAAGGTTAGGTACCAACTAATTTCACAGCTATCTGAAGTGGCAATTGTAATATAGCAGCCTATCTATGATACATTCAAGATACATGATACAATTTGTTACTTGCCCATAAGCTAAAACACAGCCTGCTTAATACCTTTCCTTAAATTCCACCTCTATACTACAGTATACTTGAGGTCCATGCAAAAAAGTAGCTACTTTTTATATAGGAAATGGATGATTAAGTCTTTGGT
>NC_043717.1:46333719-46342252 GCF_006229205.1 Suricata suricatta | reverse complement strand
CCCTGATGATGAGTGATGTTGTGCATCGTTTCATGTGCCTGTAGGCCATCTGGATGTCCTCTTTGGAGAAATGTCTATTCATGTTTTCTGCCCATTTCTTCACTGGGTTATTTGTTTTGTGGGTGTGAAGTTTGGTGAGTTTCTTGTAGATTTTAGATACTAGCCCTTTATCTGATATGTCATTTGCAACTATCTTTTCCCATTCTGTCAGTTGCTTATTAGTTTTCTTGGTTGTTTCCTTTGCAGTGCAGAAGCATTTTATCTTGATGAAGTCCCAAGAGTTCAGTTTTGCTTTCATTTCCCTTGCCTTTGGGGATGTGTCAAGTAGGAGATTGCTGTGGTGGAGGTCTACGAGGTTTTTTCCTACTTTCTCCTCGAGGGTTTTGATGGTTTCCTGTCTCACATTCAGGTCCTTCAGCCATTTTGAGTTAATTTTTGTGTATGGTGTAAGAGAGTGGTCTAGTTTCATTCTTCTACATGTGGCTGTACAGTTCTCTCAGCTCCACCTGCTAAAGAGTCAGTCTTTTTTCCATCGCATATTCTTTCCTAATTTGTCAAAAATAATTGGCCGTATTGTGGGCTCAGTTCTGGGATCTCTATTCTCTTCCATTGGTCTATGTGTCTGTTTTTGTGCCAATACCATACTGTCTTAATGATGACAGCTTTGTAGTAGAGGTGAATGTCTGGAATTGTGATGCCTCCCGTTTTGGTTTTCTTCTTCAATATAACTGGCTATTCAGGGTCTTTTGTGGTTCCATATGAATTTGAGGAGAGTTTGTTCTAGCTTTGAGAAGAACGCTGGTGCAATTTTGATGGGGATTGCATTGAATGTGTAGATTGCTTTGGGTAGTAATGACATTTTCACAATGTTTATTCTTCCGATCCATGAGCAGGGAATGTTTTTCCATTTCTTGGTGTCTTCTTCAATCTCTTTCATAAGTTTTCTATAGTTTTCATCATATAGGTCTTTTACATCCTTCGTTAGATTTACTCCTAGGTATTTGATAGTTTTTCGTGCAATTGTGAATGGGATCAGTTTCTTGATTTCTCTTTCGGCTACTTCATTTTTGGTTATAGGAATGCAACTGATTTGTGTACATTGATTTTGCATCCTGCAACTTTACTGAATTCATTGATCAGTTCTAGAAGGCTTCTGGTGGAGTCAATTGGGTTTTCCATGTAGAGCATCATGTCATCTGCGAAAAATGAAAGTTTGACTTCTTCTTTGCCAATTCTGATGCCTTTTATTTCCTTTTGTTGTCTGATTGCTGTTGCTAGGATTTCCAGCACTATGTTAAACAGCAGTGGTGAGAGTGGACACCCCTGTCGTGTTCCTGATCTCAGGGGGAAAGCTCTCAGTTTTTCCCCATTGAGGATAATATTGGGTATGGGCTTTTCATAAACTGCTTTTATAATGTTTAGGTAACTTCCTTCTATTCCGACATTCTCAAGGGTTTTTATTAAGAAAAGGTGCTGTATTTTGTCAAATGCTTTTTCTGCATCTATCGACAGGATCATATGGTTTTTATCCTTTCTTTTGTTAATGTGATGGATCACATTGATGGATTTGCGAATATTGAAGCAGCCCTGTAACCCAGGAATGAATCCCACTTGATCATGATGGATAATCTTTTTTATGTGCTGTTGGATTCGATTTGCTAGTATCTTGTTGAGTATTTTTGCATCTGTATTCATTAACGATATTTGTCTGTAGTTCTCTTTTTTGGCTGGGTCCCTGTCTGGTTTGGGCATCAGGGTGATGCTGGCTTCATAGAATGAGTTTGGAAGCTTTCCTTCTATTTCTATTTTTTGGAATAGTTTGAGAAGAATGGGTATGAGCTTTGCTTAAAGTGTCTGGCAGAATTCCCCTGGGAAGCCGTCTGGCCCTGGGCTTTTATTCGTTAGGAGATTTTTGATAACAGATTTGATTTCTTCATTGGTTATTGGTCTGTTCATGCTTTCTATCTTCCCGTTTGAATTTTGGCAGTGCATGCGCATTTAGGAATTTGTCCATTTCTTCTGTGTTGTCCAGTTTGCTGGCATATAATTTTTCATAGTAATCTCTGATGATTGCTTGTATTTCTAGGGGATTGGTTGTAATAGATCCTTCTTCATTCATGATTTTGTCTATCTGGGTGCTCTCTCTTTTTTTTCTGAGGAGTCTGGCTAGAGGTTTATCGATTTTGTTTATTTTTTCAAAGAACCAACTCTTGGTTTCATTGATCTGCTCGACTGTCCTTTTGGATTCTATATTGTTTATTTCTGCCCTGATCCTTATTATTTCATTTCTTCTGCTGGGTTTGGGGTGCTCTTGCTCTTCCCTTCTAGTTCCCAGTAGGTGCGCTGTTAAATTTTGAATTTGCGACTTTTGTAGTTTGTTGAGATTGGCCTGGATTGCAATATACATTCCTCTTAGGACTGCCTTGGCTGCATCCCAGAGATTTTGGATTGTTGTATTTTCATTCTCGTTAGTTTCCATATATTTTTTAATTTCTTCTCTGATTGCCTGATTAACGCATTTATTCTTTAGTAAGGTGGTTTTTAACCTCCACATTTTTGGAGGTTTTCCAGATTTTTTCCTGTGGTTCATTTCAATTTTCATAGCATTGTGATCTGAAAGTGTGCATGGTATGATCTCTATTTGTTTATACTTATGGAGGGCTGATTTATTCTCCAGTATGTGATCAATCTTGGAGAATGTGCCATGTGCACTCGAGAAGAAGGTGAATTTCCTATCTTCAGGATACCGAGTTCTAAATATATCTATCAGTTCCATCTGTTCCAGTGTGTCGTTCAGGTCCATTGTTTCCTTAGTGATTTTCTGTTTGGTTGATCTATCCATTGCTGTCAGTGGAGTATTAAAGTCCCTTGCAATTAGCACATTTTTGTCAATAAGATTGTTTCTTTCTGTGATTAATTGTTTTATGTATTTGGGCGCTCCCAAATTTGGCACATAGATATTTATGATTGTTAGCTCTTCCTGATGGAGAGATCCTGTAATTATTATATAATGTCCTTCTTCATCTCTTGTTACTGCCTTTACTTTAAAGTCCAGTTTGTCTGATATAAGGATGGCTACTCCAGCTTTTTGGCTTCCAGTTGCATGATAGATATTTCTCCATCCCTTTACGTTCAACCTGAAGGTGTCTTCCGGTCAAAAATGAGTCTCTTGTGGACAACAAATAGATGGGTTTTGTTTTTTTATCCATTCTGCTACGCTACCCTGTGTGGTTTGGATGGAGCATTCATTCCATTTACATTCAGTGTTATTATTGAGAAATGTGGGTTTAGAGTCATTGTGTTCTCCCTAGAATTCAAGTTTATAGTGGTGTCTCTGGTACTTTGTATTCTTTGCAACATTTCCCTCATAGAGTCCCTCTTAGGATTTCCTGTAGGGTTGGTTTGGTGGTCATGAATTCTCTCAATTTTTGTTTATTTGGGAACACTTTTATCTCTCCTTCTGTTTTGAAAGACAGGCTTGCTGGATAAAGGATTCTTGGCTGCATGTTTTTTCTGTTTATCACATTGAAGATTTCCTGCCATTCCTTCCTGGCCTGCCAGGTGTCATTAGATAGGTCTGTAACCACTCTGATAGGTTTCCCTTGTATGTGAGGGCCCTTTTCTCCCTAGCTGCTTTCAGAATTCTCTCTTTATCTTTATATTTTGCCAGTTTCACTATGATATGTCGTGCTGAAAGCTGATTCATGTTACGTCTGAAGGGGGTTCTTTGTGCCTCTTGAATTTGAATGTCCATTTCTTTTCCCAGATTTGGAAAATTCTCAGTTATAATTTGGTCAAGTATCCCTTCAGGCCCTTTCTCTCTGTCTTCCTCTTCAGAAATTCTTATGAGCCGGATGTTGTTCTGCTTGTTTGTGTCACTCAGGTCTGGAATTCTCCTTTCCTGCTCCTGGATTAATTTCTCTCTCGTTTTTTCAGCTTCCTCTTTTGCTAGAACTATATCTTCTAATTCACCTATTCTTCTCTCTGCCTCGTCAATCCTTGAGGTGGCTGCCTCCAGTTTGTTATTCACCTCACCTATAGCCTTTTTTAACTCATCATGTGATACTTTGATGCTTTTCTCAACCCCAGCGATTAATTTTATGACAAGTTTTTTTTTTAATTCTTGATCTGGTATGTTGTCTAGGTCTGTCTTCAGGAATTCTGTGGATGTGACTTCCTCTTGGAGGTTCTTCAGGGGAGAGTTCCTTCGTTTTGTCATTTTTGCTAGTTTTCTGTCTCTTGTCACCTTTAGAAAGCTCGTTGTGCACTGTGAACCTGTTAATATTTCTCTGTTAAAGGAGGCTTATTGACTGTCCAGGGCCTGCCGTTTTAGGAGATATTCTTTTAATGGTGTCTCTCAGTTTCTCTTTTTGTGCCTGTGAGTGTTTTATTTTCCTACTCAGCGGTATTTGGGACTTGCTGTCTTGCATATTTTGGCTTGTTTCTTGGTGTAGCCCTATGAAGGAAAACAGACAGACACACACAGAGGGAACAGTAACACACAAACGCACAGACGAATCAAACAAACAAACACTTTAACAGGGGGAAAGAATATAAAGAGAATGGAGAGGAAAGAGACGAAAAGAGGAGAAGAAGAAAGGAAAACAGAAAAGAAGAAAAAATATAAAAAAAAATTAAAGGGGGTCAGAGACAACAAAGGACAGTGGACAGTCTAAAAGTGTATGACCAGTTGAGGGGAGAGGTAAGGATGAGATATAGTCTCCTATATAAAGAAGAAACGAGAAAAAAAAAGGGAAAAAGGAGAAAGGAAAATAAGGAGTAAAAATTTTTAAAAATTTAAGTAAAATAATAATAATAATAAATACATACAGAAAAAAATGAAAAGAAAAAATGAAGAAAAAATTATTTAAAAAAAGCAACAACAACAACAACTAAAAAAAAAAACAAAAACAAAAAAGGCAGCTCCCCCTCTTGGATAGGCATGGTTTAATGTGGTAGGTCTTGGAGGCTACTCTCAGAGGCTCTGCCTTGGTGTCTGCAGAGATTAGATAGGCAGGTGTCATGCCAAGCTTTGCTGAACTATGAACTGTAGGCCACTCTAATGAGTCTGCTCTCCTTTTGCCATGGTTGAGCCAAGTTGTATTTTCAAGGCCTGCCTCGGTTCAAAGTTCCAGTCCATGCACTTTTTATGCTACCACAGTTGAGATGTTTTTGTTTTGTTTGCTGGCTTCTTAGGGGGAGGAATCAATTTGTCTTGGCTCAGGCTGGGATTTCGGTTGCCCCTGCCTGAGGCGAGATGCGCAGCAGGAGGTGATGTGCCTGTGCACCGCCACAGACCCAACCCCCGGCAGGGATCGCGTTAGCGTTGGGGGAGGAATGAGGGCGTAGCTGTTGCCGGAGGCAGCACCGGGAGCTGCTGGAAATGAGCTTGGAGCTCCTGCAGCCTGGGTGCGCACCCAGGTCTCCACTGCCACCAACTCTCTGCAGGGATCGTGGAGAGATGGGGGCTATTTTTTTCCCCTGTTGGCACCCGGGATTCAGGGTTTGTGCAGCCAATGCTGAGGGCGAGATGCGCCGTGGAAATGAGGTGCATGCTCCCACTCCCAAAACCGAGGTCGAAGTGAGCACCCCTGACACTGCCACTGCAGTGGTGGCCGACTCCTTGCCAAGATGGCGCTGGGCTGGAAGCTGTTCCTTCCCTTGCACCAACTGGGTTCGGGATTTAGGCTACCCAGCAGTTATCTATGGAGTGAGCTTCTCCATGCGCAGTTAAGCGTTCCTTACCTCTTCCCCAGAGACAGTACTATGTTCAGTCTTTCTGTCTCTTCCCTTTGTCTCTAGGGCTCCGCATGCTTGCCCCGCATTGGGCTGGGGCTGCCACCTCCCCTGCCCGTCTCGGGCTGGCCCGTTTTCCAATCTCCCCAGTTCGCACTCACTCACTCAGCTATCCTTCAGGTTCTCTTCCTTCTGGAGTGCGTATTTTCTCCTTCCGCTCTTGCAGATGAGAGTAATGTCCTTCTCAGTTCGATTGATGGGGCAGACGAAGTTTACAGAGCTCCCTTCCTCTCCACCATCTTGGCTCCTCCCCCTCTCCTTTGTCTTAATTGAAGGCTTTCATTGTTTCTCACCTGCACTGGTGCAGTAGCCTCCCAGCTGCTCTCTCTGCCTCCCATCTCACCTCCCTCTGGCCCATTTTCCCTTATATACAAGAGTTACTGTCTTCAAGCACAATTCTTCCAGTGGCTCCACTCCTCAAAAATGGCTGCTTTCCAATTTTTTCCGGTGGCAATCCTGGTCTCCATAATGCCCTCCCCTTACATTAACCTATTTAGACTTTTAATTGAAAGGCCACACCTTCCACAAAGTCCCTGTATTATGTGACCACCCTAATTTGGGCTGTTTATACTTCTCCAGCAGCACTCAACATAGTCTACCCTATCTAAGAGCTGTATAGTTATATGTTATCTCCATTATCACCCTCCTGTTCCTATACACGTACTAATACAATGTGACTGTTTTAAGGAAAGCTCTGAAAATTCCTATTCAGAGTATTCTACATGTCTGTCTCACAGCAGTGAGCCAATAAATATTGGTTGAGTGATTTGAAAAACCTTGGAACTCGTTGCCATGGTCTCTGTGTACTGCTGTATATTGCAGCATAGAAAGCAGCTGTCTCAGGCTTAAAAAAAAAAAAGAAAGAAAGAAACCTCTTTTAAATTGGGTCAGTTTATAGACCAGGCATATCAGCTGCTTACTGCTCAGTAAGCACCTTCCAGTGAGCTGATAGGGAAGCAGGGGCAAAGAGGGATTGGATGAGCTCTCCCCATCTAGCAGCAGCTGCTGAGCAGTAGGACGAGGGAGGCTCAGGGAGCAACAAGGCCAAATATACAGGTCAAAACCAGATTTATATAAGGAAAAAAAAACCCATATGGTGACCTTAATGGCAAGGAGACTTATCACAGAAAACCTGCAGTAAAAGAGAGCCCATAGGCATTCAGTGGGGGACACCTCTCCAGCCCATCCCCATTTTAAACTTCATTTGAATCTTCCTTTGACTTTCCCTTAAAATGAAGCCTATTTTTTGCTTCTAAACTGTCACTTAGTATACAAAAATAATCATTTTTATATCCTATGTTGCTAAATCTGGACACAAAGCTATTTCTTCTGCCTGCTTTGCAGCAGTGGAGCTGCAGACATCAGAAAGGAGAACTGACTTATGCAAGGGCACATGAGAAGGAGGAGCTCAGACTGTAAATCACAAGCTGCCCTTGCCATCTTTTTTCATTACAGGATTCCAAAGATAGGGTCATGCACCACTGAAAATGGGATCTCCAAAAGACGAGAGGGGACAGGTGTTGAGATGCCCGTAGGCATAATCTGAGACCTAGAAAACCTGACTACCACTGCAACAAATGCCAAGGGAAAGAAATTGCCTGAAGCTTAAGAGCATAGGCCCTGGAGTCTGATAGATAAACAAATGACCAAATGCATACTGATAAGTATTCTTAGGGCCACAGAGAGGTAAGTGTCTGTGTGTGTGTATGTGTGTACATGTGAATTTCAGCAAGCCCCTCTGAGGAGTGAGATTAACTATTAATCTTTGTCAAAATACATGAAAGTCCTTATTATTTTAATACAGAGTCTTTACAGAGGCCTGCTGAGGCTGCAGTAAAGTCAACAAAATAGAGGCAGAGGAGATCCAGGACGAGGTGACTCAGTAGATTGAGTTCAAATTCATTATCCCCCAAATCCATTCCCTGTGGTCCCATAACACCTGTTTCATCACTGAAAGCCAGCAAGATCCCTGACTGTATCAGGTCCTCCCGCCTTTTTTCCAGTGGGAGAGTCAGTCATGATTTCTAGACCTTTTGACACTCTGTGAAGGGTGGTTAAAGAAGAGTTCACTTGGAACGCTAGCCTGGGCTTATCGTCCCTTTCTGTACTAATGATAGGGCCTTCATTCAAGAGTGCCTTTTTTCTTCCCATGGAAAGGTCTCTGATTTTCTTCCTATCATTTTCTTGCTGTGAAACACAGCAGTTAAGAGTGTGTGGGCTCTGGAAGCAAACTGCTTGTGTTTGAAGCCTTCCTCTGTTACTTCCAATTAGTGTGTTCGTCAACAATATGATTAACCTCTCTTGGCCTCAGTATCCTTTTATTTCTTTTCCTTTTTTTTCCCTCCATAATATTTTATTGTCAAATTGTTTTCCATACAACACCCAGTGCTCTTCCCCTTAAGTGCCCTCCACCATCACCAACACCTCTTTTCCCCCCGCCCCCTTCCCCCTCAACCCTCAGTTCATTCTCAGCATTCAATAGTCTCTCAAGTTTTGCATCCCTCTCTCTCCCCAACAATCTCTCCCTCCTCCATTCCCCCTGGTTCTCCATTAGGTCTCTTTTGTTTTCCTGCTAGACCTATGAGTGCAAACATATGGTTTCTGTCCTTCTCTGCCTGGCTTACTTCACTCAGCATGACACCCTCAAGGTCCATCCACTTTCCTACAAAGGGCCATATGTCATTCCCTCTCATGGCCATGTAGTACTCCATCGTGAATATATACCACAACTTCCTGA
>NC_043717.1:46326058-46333619 GCF_006229205.1 Suricata suricatta | reverse complement strand
AGAAGAAATGGACAAATTCCTAAATGCGCATGCACTGCCAAAATTCAAACGGGAAGAGATAGAAAGCATGAACAGACCAATAACCAGTGAAGAAATCGAATCCGTTATCAAAAATCTGCCAACGAATAAAAGCCCAGGGCCAGATGGCTTCCCAGGGGAATTCTACCAGACATTTAAAGCAGAGCTCATACCCATTCTTCTCAAACTATTCCAAAAAATAGAAATAGAAGGAAAGCTTCCAAACTCATTCTATGAAGCCAGCATCACCTTGATACCCAAACCAGACAGGTACCCAGCCAAAAAAGAGAACTACAGACCAATATCCTTAATGAATACAGATGCAAAAATACTCAACAAGATACTAGCAAATCGAATTCAACAGCATATAAAAAGAATTATCTTTTCCTTTTTTTTAAATGTTTTATTTATTTTTGAGAGAGAGAAAGGCAGCATGAGAAGGGGAGAGTCAGAGAGAGAGAGGGAGAAACAGAATCTGAAGACAGGCTCCAGGCTCTGAGCTAGCTGTCAGCACAGAGCCCGATGCAGGGCTCAAACCCATGAACAGTGAGATCATGACCTGAGCCGAAGCCAGAAGCTTAACCGACTGAGTCACCCCAGGGCCCCTCAGTATCCTTTTCTATAAATCAGAGATGATAATACAGGTATCCCCCACTTCTCAAAAGTTTGAATTTGGCAACTTTACTTTTATGAAAGACCTGCATTATTCCCTGTTTTTGCTAACTGAAAGAAATCCGACGAGCGTTTTTGTTTTTATGGAAGAAATGAAAGAGTGAAAATAGAGTTCAGCATTCTGGTGTGCAGCAAGTCATTATAGAGGCAGCACACCCTCAGCAGCAAGAGTAGCACTGGAAGCTTCTTCCTTGGGAATTACACACAGCATTTTGGTATCAAGCTGTTACAGCTTTGAATTGTGTTTGTGAGTATATATGCTTTATCTCAACTTATTTTTATGCATTTATTAGCAAAATGTGTAGCAGAAGAGTCTAAGAGTCTAAGGGAGGTTATTTTGGGGTCCTGGGAGTGCTTAAAAACGTTTCTATATAAAAATAATGGTAGTTTCTTCTTTATTTTATCGCATTTAGGCTTAGGAAAGGTTTCATAGGAATGCTCTACTTTCAGATAGTAGGGGAGACATGAAATACCTACCTAACTGGAGTTTTGTGAGCATTCAGTAATTTTCTCCAGGTAAAGGTACTAGAATTGTGCCTGGCTCATAGGAAGTGCTATATAATTTATAAGTGATTGCTGTAGTCATTCTCCCTTTGGAGTTCCTTATTTCCTTATGTCTGCAGTACAATAATGCTTACTGTTTACCGCTCCTGAAGTCAAGGACCAAATGGATGAGAAAATACTTTACTAAGAGAAATTATTCAAGATGCATTGCGCCTGCAAGATGGCCATAATATCTGGGGGCATATTTAAACAGGGTTTTGGCTGTAGCTGTAATACACATTATAGAAATCAAGGTGTGGTGTGATTAGTGACCTTTATGTAGGACTTAGAAAGCTGGGATTATCTGTGGAGAGTGGTACCAACCTGTGTTCTGGTTGTAATTTGTGATTCTTTCTCTCTCACACATTTTAATTTCCCAGACAATGAAGTATTTTATAGTTTTATGTTACTTTAGATTATTACAACTTAACATTACATGTAATTAGGTTACAGATGACATTTAATAATACCAGAACTTATTTTATTCAGTCTTATTAAAGGAATCAGAGATAATTTAGTTATTTAAAAAAGATAACATTCCCACCAACAGTGTAGTGGTGCAACCGCTCTGGAAAAGAGTGTGGAGGCTCCTCAAAAAATTATCAGTAGAACTCCCCTATGACCCAGCAATAACACTACTAGGGATTTACCCAAAGGATACAGAAGTGCTGATACATAGGAGCACATGTACCCCAGTGTTCATAGCGGCACTTTCTACAATAGCCAAATCATGGAAAGAACCTAAATGTCCATCACCTGATGAGTGGATCAAGAAGAGGTAATATATATATACAATGGAGTACTATATGGCAATGAGGAAGAATGAAATATGGCCATTTGTAGCAAAGTGGATGGACCTTGAGGGTGTCATGCTAAGCGAAATAAGTCAGGCAGATAAGGACAGATACCATATGTTTGCACTCATAGGTCTAAAAGGAGAAACCTAACAGAGGACCATAGGGAGAGGAAGGGGGAAAGAGAGCTGGGGAGAGCGAGGGACACAAATCATGAGACACTATTGAATACTGAAAACGAACCCTGGACTGAAGGGGGAGGGGGAGGGAAGGAGAGGGTGATGGTCATGGTGGGGGGCACTTGTGGGGAGAAGCGCTGGGTGTTATATGGAAACCAATTTGAAAATAAACTATTTAAAAAAAGATAACATTGTGATAATCTTTAATCTTATGTTGGGGTTTGAGAATTTCCATTCAAAATAAAAAAAATGGTCATGTAGTGTCAAAAATGTGAGTATACAGTCCAGTCTCAATTTCATCACCTGTAAACTGGAATTGTTAATCTCTTTCCCGGTCATCTGGCAGGACCATGGTATATTTCAAATATGATAATGAATATCAAAGTGAGTAAAATTGTAATATACACATGTCATTTAATAATAACAGTATAATAACAGTAATACTAACTATAGTGATAATGAATCAGGTATCTACTTTGGGCTAGGTACTTTTAATAACGATAGCCAACACCATGCCACATGATATTCTACAAAGTTTACAAAAATTCTCACAACGGCCCTAGGGGGTAAGTAGTTTCATCATCATTCCTGTGGTATAGCAATGACACTTGAGATGACACTTGATGCGGTTTTGGAGTGATGGTGGTGGGGGTCCAGGACCAATGGGAAAGAAAGGATTCTTGAGACACCTTTGGTCCTTTTATTAAAGCACAGGGACAAAATGTGTGGGCAGAAAAAGCTACCCTGGGGTTGTGAGGAGTGACTGATTACATACTATGGATTTGGGGTAGGTAAAGGAAAAAGAGAGGTTTCCTCTTTTGTATACTAAAGAGGATTCTTAAGATACTGGAGGCCTGGCTATTGTCAAGCTAAGGTTCTTGTTCCCTATAGCAAAGCCTTAACATTAAGACAGAAGGGAGTTCCTGGAAGAATGTTTTACATTGCCTATCTCAAGTATTTGTCAATGGGCTGCAGGTTATAAAGAAACTTAGGGATGCCTGGTTGGCTCAGTCCTATAAGTGTCTGACTTCAGCTCAGGTTATGATCTCAATGGCTAGTGAGTTCAAACCCCAAACCCTGCCTTGGGCTCTATGCTGACAGCTTGGAGCCTGGAGCTTGCTTAAGATTCTGTGTCACCCTTTCACTCTCCCTCCCCTGCTCATGCTCTCTCTCTTTCTCAAAAAATAAATAAACATTAAAAAACTGAAAGGATACAGAAGGGCTGATGCATAGGAGCACATGTACCCCAATGTTCATAGCAGCACTTTCTACAATAGCCAAATCATGGAAAGAGCCTAAATGTCCATCACCTGATGAATGGATCAAGAAGATGTGGTATATATATATATATATATACAATGGAGTACTACTGAAAGGACACAGGTCTGAACCAAACTGACGCCATGACAGGCTTTAAGTTTCCCCTCTGACCTTAAAGGCCTAAGTTTCAGTTTCCCCAAAACTATCAGGCAGTTACACATTGCCCAAGGCAGAAGAGACCACCCTTGTAACATCCAATCAAAAGTGGCCAGCTAACACCCTTAACATTCCTAAGAGCAGGCCTGTAGATGGAAACCATAGACAGTTACCTGTTGTTTAATACTAGATTAACCAGTTACTCACCCCACGTGGGGGTCCTTGGCCCACCCAGTAATTGGTTATTTTCAAAGAAACACTAAATGTCGTGATTCAGTCCCGCCAAAAGTAACGAACACTCTGGACAATGTGTATGGTTAAAATTGTTGCCAATGTTGTCATATGATAATGATTGGATCACTGTACCTATGTCACAATTTCTTGTAACTCCCCCTTCCTAAACCCCATAAAAACCCTGCTAAGCCCTTGTTCAGGGCTCTCAGCACGGATCCACTGTGCTGGAGAAGTCTGAGAGACCGAGCTTAAGCCCATAATAATAAATGCCCTTTGCTTTTGCATACATGACTCGGTCTCCCTGGTGGTCTCTGGTCTTTGGGGACGACATTGCGATCTGGGCATAACACTACATGGCAATGAGAAAGAATGAAATATGGCCATTTGTAGCAAAGTGGATGGACTTTGAGGGTGTCATGCTAAGCGAAATAAGTCAGGCAGAGAGGGACAGATACCATATGTTTGCATTCATAGGTCTAACAGGACAAACCTAACAGAGGGCCATAGGGAGGGGAAGGGGGAAAGAGAGTTGGGGAGAGCGAGGGACACAAACCATGAGAGACTATTGAATACTGAAAAACGAACCAAGGACTGAAGGGGGAGGGGGAGGAGGGAAGGGGTGATGGTCATGGAGGGGGGCACTTGCGGGGAGAAGCACTGGGTGTTATATGGAAACCAATTTGACAATAAACTATTATAAAAAAATAAAAGAACTCTTGAAATTTAAAAAAAAACTTAAAAAAAAATTTTATTTTATCTACATTTTCTTCTTGTTTCCCACATCACTATGGAGGGGAGGGTGATGTTAGAGCTCCAGGAAACTGAGTCTATAAGTTTCTGGAGATTGCCTTTTTTATTATAACTTATTAAAACAGTTGCAAACTGATGGAGACTGGTGTCCTGTATGACTGTGATTTCTACCAGTTAACCTATTTTTCCCCTTTCCTTTGTTCTTTGGCCAGGAGTGCCTGAGGAATATCACACATATCCCACGCAAAGGGAAGAGGTTGTTTGCAAGATGTCAGCTTGCCTTGTGCTGATGTACAAAGATGTGAAATCACTTTCTCTGGGCTACCCAGCCGGTATGTAGGAGATCTGGGATTTGAACCCAGGTTGTACTGCTGTGGAATAAATGCTTGTAATCATTATACTGCATGCTTTTAGAAAAACTTAGTTCTGAGTTGTATGGAGTGATGTTGTTCTTCAATGACAGTTAATCCAGACTTAAATGCCCTCCCAGTGGCCAAGTACAACACATAAACAAAATAAAATATTCATGGACACACAAAAAAGATGACAGCTAACTGAAATGAATTGAGTCCAGAAGTCATGAATCTATGAGCATACTTTTTAAAAAAGAGTAAATCAAGTAACTGATTTATTCAGTAGAATTGGTCAGATATGCCTCAGACAGGAACAATAAAGGTAATAGTTAACATTTATTGAGTTCATTGCTTATTGAGTTTATTATTAGCTCTTTTACTGTGGGCCAAGCTCTGTTCTAAATAATTTACACATATTAGCTCATTTAATCTTCACAACTACCCTATGAGGTGGATACAATTATTATCATTCCCATTTTACACATGAGACAAATGGAGGATAAGGAAGTTACATTTTGTATTCTGTTACAGTGCCCAGGAAGAGACAAGGCACATGCACTTGGGGAATCAGGAAAAGACTGTTTACTGCACACCAGTGCTGGCCCAGCAGAGTCCCCTTCAAAGGCTGAGATATGAATCTTGGCACTCGCCTCCTTTTATGGCTGGGTTGGGAAGGGGTTGAGAGACAAATGCAAAAGGGGAGGGGACACTTATCAGTGGTGCTATCTGGCAGTTGGTAGATACAGGAGGCAAGCAAGATTACAGAAGCCAAAAGAATGCAAGGGGAGTATCTGACATCTGGCTGGCCCTTTTAATCTTGTTTTTACTAGCTTTTCTTCTCAATTCAAAATTCTAAGGCTAGTTAATGGTAGGACTAAGATTTACAACCCAGCAGTCTGTCTCCAAAGTCCATTGTGCTCTTCCCTTATACAGTACTGCCTAAATGCATTCGCATATGCTGTTTTCTCAGGCTAAAGCCTGGGCTGATAAGTATAAAAATTAACATTTACTGAGTGCTGACTGTGTTTAAAGTACTGTGACCATGATGAGACCAATTACAGACAAATAATGCATTTAATCTTTACAGTAATCCTGAGAATCACGACTACTTTTTTAAATTCCCATTTGACAAAAGGAACAGAATTAGAAAGGATTATATAAGTTACCACTACAAACAAAACACCTATAACTGTGCCTGATGCCTAACAAGTGTCCAGAGTAGAGACTAACATAATAAAGCTAGTAAGCATCGGAGTTGGCATTTGAACTCATATTTCCCCCCACCCACACTTATGAGCAACAATACCATTCCAGTGCGTTTGCCTTCACTTACCTTTTAGATATGTTCTCCACACTTCATCCAGAGTTATCCTTTATATATATATATAGGCTTTAATGGCTCCTCCCCTTTTTTTGATAAAGCTCTTCTAGGAGGATGTAGTGACTACATCTGGGTGGTGAAGGAGGTGTGGTAGGCAAATAACTTCAGAGAGATTGGCATGTGACAGATCCTGCAGGGCCTTAGGGCTCTTGTCAAGATTTTGGGTTTTGTTCTGGGGTGAGAAGCTACTGAGGAATTTGAGCTAGGCAGTGACAGGATTTAGCTCTTTGGTTTCTGGGAAGATAATGGTCTGCAGGGCCCAAAGAGAGCCAGGAGCTCCGTGAAGAGGTTCCTGTAATATTTAGGTGGAAAGAGAGGGTACTGGTTTAGACCAGGTGGCCAGAGTCTGGATATATTTAGAAGGTAAAACTAACAAATAGGCTTTGCTGAGAGGTGTGTGAGGGAAAGTGAGAAGTTAAGGATTACTACTAGGTTTGGGGACCCATCAGTATGGTGAATGGTGGCACTGCTGGTTAAAGAAATGGGGGAAATGGGATGTGGGTAGGGAATTAGTGAAAAACGAGATTTTTATTTTTGCTGGCCATGTTTTATATGCCTGTAAGGAAAAGGAGCCATGGGAATTCAGAGAAGGAGGAAAACATTTCCAGATGAGGAAATAAGGAGAGACTTTACAATGAAGGTGACATCTATGCTATGCTGGGCTTGGAAGAAGAGGTAGGATTGGGTATAGAGAGTTAGTAGAGGGAGGTAGTATGGGAAGAGGTTAGAGCAGTGTTTCTCAAGCATCAGAATTTTTGCTTTTGAGGGCACCCATTTTACTTACTATCTTTCCTTAAGGTGACTCACTTTTTTAAAGTTTAATAATTTAAAAAAAATTTATATTGGTGTTATATAAGTTTATTTCAGTTATCTATTTCTAAATACACATTTAAAATAAGCATCTATTAAATATTTTGTTGGTATAATAATAGCTAGGATTTGATGAGCACTTACTATTTCCTAGAAGGAGTTCTAAGTGCAGCAAATCAATAATTTAGTTTTGCTCTGACACTAATTACTTATAAATCTTGTTCTAAGTGCTTTCTATGTACTAACTCATTTAAACCTTGTGATAATATTATGTTACAGGAGTATTGTCTTCCCTGTTTTACAGATGTAGAAGCCATAGCCCAGAGGGGTCAGGCAACTTGCCCAGAGTTGTATAAATAATGAGTAGCAGGGCTGAGATTCGAGATGCAGGTCCGTATTCTTTATTTTTTT
>NC_043717.1:46324434-46325958 GCF_006229205.1 Suricata suricatta | reverse complement strand
TAAATCTTGTTCTAAGTGCTTTCTATGTACTAACTCATTTAAACCTTGTGATAATATTATGTTACAGGAGTATTGTCTTCCCTGTTTTACAGATGTAGAAGCCATAGCCCAGAGGGGTCAGGCAACTTGCCCAGAGTTGTATAAATAATGAGTAGCAGGGCTGAGATTCGAGATGCAGGTCCGTATTCTTTATTTTTTTTAAATTTTTTAAGTTTATTTATTTTCATAGAGACAGAAATAGCATGAGTGCAGGAGGGGCAGAGAGAGAGAGGGAGACAGAGAATCCATCCCAAGCAGGCTTCTACTGCCAGTACTGAGCCCAGTGTGAGGCCTAAACTCATGAAACCATGAGATCTTGGTAGGTCTATATTCTAAATCACTACTCCATCAATGCTCACCATTGGCTGTATATGAGAATCACCTGGTGAAGTTTGTTAACTACTCATGTGTAGGCCTCACCCAGACCAATTAAGTCAGAGTTTCTGGGGTGGATCTCAAGCATCTGTGTCTGCAAAGCTCCTGGGTGATTCTTATATACAGCCAGGGCTGAGAACATCTGCCCTTTGTAATAAGACCTCCACCACCTATAATTAATCCTAAACTACAGCACTCTGGAAAACATGAGCTTAGGGCATTTGAGGCAGAGAAATGTGCAGGCAAAGGCTTGAAGATGTTTCTTACAGCTCAAATAAATGTGTGTGACCTTCTTTAGATTTATAGAGGTCCAAGAATTCATGCTTCTGGTGGGGAAGCAGCAGCCTACACTGGAGGTATATTTGGTAGAAGGTCACACAGTCCTCTGAGATAGGTTTGGATCACCAGGTTCCAAATTAACATGCTGTATGATATTCTCACCAAATTTAATTTGCTGGCATATTATTAACTTCCAGTTGTTGAATTGTGTTGGGACTTGAATGGGAGAAGGAAGTCTAGCAACCAATTGCATGGCTTAGCAACCAATTTGCACACCTTAGTGAAAGCAGATGTGGGAGTCTGTCTGCAAAATTGTCACTGCTGGAGGTGAGAAGACAAGTCACAAACTAGCCACAGAGCCAGCTGTGGGTTACAAGTAAGGGGAAAGCATCCTGCCACGAATGCACTAGATGAGCTTAGGCAAGTCACTTACTTGTTTCTGGAATTGTTTCTCCAATTACAAAATAAGGATAGTTTGCATGGATCAAATGAAAAATATCTTCACTTTCTCAGCAAATACAAAGATGGATTAAGACTTATTTACTTTGGGGGACATGGGGTACTCAGTTGATTGAGTGTCTGACTCTTGATTTTAGCTCAGGTCATAATTCCAGGGTCATAGGATAGAGATCAACACTGGGCTCCCCGCTAAGCATGGAGCCTACTTAAGATTCCCTCTCTCCCAAGTAGGGAAAAACCTCCTAGACCTCCACCGCAGCAATCTCCTACTTGACACATCCTCAAAGGCAAGGGAAATGAAAGCAAAACTGAACCCTTGGGACTTCATCAAGATAAAAAGCTTCTGCAAGGCAAAGGAAACAATCAAGAAAA
>NC_043717.1:46297583-46324334 GCF_006229205.1 Suricata suricatta | reverse complement strand
TCATGCTGAGTGAAGTAAGCCAGGCAGAGAAGGACAGAAACCATATGTTTGCACTCATAGGTCTAGCAGGAAAACAGGAGAGACCTAATGGAGAACCAGGGGGAGCAGAGGAGGGAGAGAGAGTTGGGGAGAGAGAGGGATGCAAAACTTGAGAGACTATTGAATGCTGAGAATGAACTGAGGGTTGAAGGGGAAGGGGGAGGGGGGAACAGAGGTGTTGGTGATGGTGGAGGGCACTTAAGGGGAAGAGCACTGGGTGTTGTATGGAAAACAATTTGACAATAAAATTTTATGGAAAAAAAAAAAGATTCCCTCTCTCCCTCTCACTCTGATCCTACCCCCACTCTCAAAATAATAAAATAAAATAAAATAAATAAAAAATAAAATAAACTTTTATTTAGAAAAGTTATTTAGGGGCGCCTGGGTGGCTCAGTCTATTAAGCGTCCGACTTCGGCTCAGGTCATGATCTCAAGGTTTGTGGGTTTGAGCCCCACATTGGCTATGTGCTGACAGCTCAGAGCCTGGAGCCTGCTTCGGATTCTGTGTCTTCTTCTCTCTGCCTCCCCTCTACTCATTCTCTGTTTCTCCTTGTCCAAATAACAAAAAAACTTAAAAAAAATTTTAAAAGGTTATTTAGTTGTGTATTTATCATGTATAGAGCATTGAACCTGTGCGATTGTTTTCTTTTTTCCCCCAACTTTATATATAGTTTATTGTCAAATTGTTTCAATATAACATGCAGTGCTCTTCCCCAAAAGAGCCCTCCTCAATGACCATCACCCCGCTTCCACATCCTCCTTCAGCCCTCAGTTCATTTTCAGTATTTAAGAGTCTCTCATGATTTGCCTCCCTCCCTCCCTCTAATTCTTATTCCCCATCCCCCTCCCCATGGTCCTCTGTTAGGTTCCTCCTCTTAGACGTATGAGTGAAAACATATAGTATCTGTCCTTCTCTGCCTGACATATTTCACTTAGCATGACACCCTCGAGGTCCATCCTCTTTGCTACAAATGGCCATATTTCATTCTTTCTCATTGCCATGTAGTATTCCATTGTATAGATAAAACAAATTTTCCTGATCCATTCATCAGTTGATGGACATTTGGGCTCTTTCCATAATTTGGTTATTATTGAAAGCGCCGCTATGAACATTGGGGTACATGTGTCCCTATGCATCAGCACTTCTGTATCCCTTGGGTAAATCTCCAGCAGTGCTGTTCCTGGGTCATAGGGAAGCTCTATTGTTAATTTTTTGAGGAACCACCACACTGTTTTCCATAGTGGCTATACTAGTTTACATACCCACCAACAGTGTAGGAGGGTCCCCGTTTCTCCACATCCTCTCCAGCATCTATAGTCTCCTTATTTGTTCATTTTGGACACTCTGACTGGTGGGAGGTGGTATCTCAGTGTGGTTTTGATTTGTATTTCCCTGATGATGAGTGATGCTGAGCATCTTTCATGTGTCTGTTGGCCATCTGGATGTCCTCTTTGGAGAAGCGTCTATTCATGTCTTCTGCCCATTTCTTCACTGTATTATTCATTTTTCCAGTGTGGTGATTCGGGGTCTTTTGTGTTTCCATACTAATTTTAGGATAGTTTGTTCTTGCTTTGAGAAGAGTCCTGGTGCAGTTTTGATTGGGATTGCACTGAATGTGTAGGTTGCTTCGGGTAATAATGACATTTTAACAATGTTTATTCTTCCAATCCATTGGTATGGAATGTTTTTCCATTTCTTTGTGTCTCCTTCAATTTCTTTCATAAGTTTTCTATAGTTTTCATCATACAAGTCTTCTACATCCATTACGTTCATTCCTAGGCGTTTTATGGTTTTTTTGTGCAATTGTGAATGGGATCAGTTTCTTGATTTCTCTTTCTGTTGCTTCATTATTGGTATATAAGAATGCAACCTATTTCTGTTGCTTCATTATTGTACATAAGAATGCAACCTATTTCTGTAAGTTGATTTTGTACCCTGCAACTTTGCTGAATTCATGGATCAGTTCTAGTTGGCTTCTGGTGGAGTCCGTAGGGTTTCCTATGTAGTGTATCATGTCATCTGTGAAAAGTGAACGTCTGACTTCATCTTTGCCAATTCTGATGCCGTTTATTTCCTTTTGTTGTCTGTTTGCTGATGCTAGGACTTCCAGCACTATGTTAAACAACAGTGGTGATAGTGGACATCCCTGTCGTGTTCCTGATCTCAGGGGGAAGCTCTCAGTTTTTCCCCATTGAGGATGATATTAGCTGTGGGTTTTTCAAAAATGGCTTTATAATGTTTAAGTAAGTTCCTTCTATCCTGACTTTCTCGAGGGTTTTTATTAAGAAGCGATGTTGTATTTTGTCAAATGCTTTTTCTGCATCTATTGACAGGATCATATGATTTTTATCTTTTCTTTTGTTAATGTGATGTATCGCATTGATTGATCTGTGAATATTGAAGCAGCCCTGTAACCCAGGAATGAATCCCAGTTGATCATGCTGGAAAATTTGTTTTATATAGTGTTGAATTCAATTTTCTAGTATCTAGTTGAGTATTTTTGCATCTGTATTCATTAAGGATATTGGCCTGAAGTTCTCTTTTTTTTGTTAGGTCTCTGTCTGGTTTGGGAATCAAAGTGATCCTGGCTTCGTAGAATGAGTTCATAAGTTTTCCTTCTATTTCTATTGTTTGAAATAGTTTGAGAAGAATGGGTATTGACTCTGCTTTAAATGTCTGGTAGAATTCCCCTGGGAAACCACCTGGCCTTGGGCTCTTATCCAGTGGGAGATTTTTGACAACTGATTCGATTTCTTCACTGGTTATGGGGCTGTTCATATTTTCTATCTATTCTCATTTGAATTTTGGTAGTGGATATATACTTAGGAATTTGTCCCTTTCTTCTAGATTGCCCACTTTGTTAGCATATAGTTTTTCATAGTAATCACTGATGATTGCTTGTATTTCTAAGAGATTGGTTGTAATAGATCCATTTTCATTCATAATTTTTTTTTTCTATTTTGGTGTTCTCTCTTTTCTTTCTAAGGATCCTGGCTAGAGGTTTATCAATTTTGTTTATTTTTTCAGAAAACCAACTCTTGTTTTCATTGATCGGTTCAACTGTTTTTTTGGATTCTATATTGTTTATTTCTGCCCTGATCTTTATTATTTCTTTTCTTCTGCTGGGTTTGGGGTGTTCTTGTTGCTCACCTTCTAGTTCCTTAAGGTGCTCTGTTAGATTTTGATTTTGCACCTTTTCTAGTTCATTGAAATAGGCCTGGATTGCAATATACTCTCCTCTCAGTACTGCCTTTGCTGCATCCCAGAGATTTTGGATTGTTGTATTTTTGTTTTCATTTGTTTCCATATATTTTTTAATTTCTTCTCTAATTGCCTGATTGACTCAATCATTCTTTAGTAGGGTCGTTTTTTAAAATTTTTATTTATTTATTTTTAATGTTTTTAATTTTTGAGAGACAGAGAGAGACAGCCTGAGCAGGGGAGGGTCATAGAGAGAGGTAGACACAGAATCTGAAGCAGGCTCCTGACTATGAGCTAGCTGTCAGAACAGAGCTAGACACAGGGCTTGAACCCACAAACTATGAGATCATGACCTGAGTCGAAGCCAGTCACTTAACTGACTGAGCCACCCAGGTGCCCCAATAGGGCAGTTTTTAAAGTTCACATTTTTGGAGGTTTTCCAGACTTTTCCCTGTGATTGATTTCACGTTTCCTAGCATTGTGATCTGAAAGTGTGCATGGTATAATCTCAGTTTGCTTATATTTATGGATGGTTGCTTTGTGTCCCAGTATGTGATCTATCTCGGAGAATGTGCCATGTGCACTCGAGAAGAAGTTGAATTTCCTAGTTTCAGGATGTAGTGTTCTAAATTATCTATCAATTTTATCTGTCCCAATGTGTCTTTCAGGTCCATTGTTTCTTTAGTGATTTTCTATCTGGTTTATCTATCCATTGCTTTCAGTGGAGTATTAAAGTCCCCTGCAATTCACACATTCTATCAATAAGATTGTTTCTGTTTGTAATTAACTGTTTCATATATTTGGGTGCTCCCGAATTAGGCACATAGATGTTTATAATTGTTATCTCTTCCTAATGGAGAGACCCTGTAATTATTATATAGTGTCCTTCTTCATATTTTATTATTGCCTTTACTTTAGTGTCCAGATTGTCTGATATAAGTATGGCTACTCTGGCTTTCTTTTGACTTCCAGTCACATGATAGATATTTCTCTATCCCCTTACTTTCCATATGAAAGTGTCTTCAGGTTTAAAATGTGTCTCTTGTAGACAGCAAATTGATGGATTTTGTTTTTTTATCCATTCTGCTACCATGTGTCATTTGGAGCATTCAGTCCATTTATATTCCGTGTTATTATTGCAAAATGTGGGTTTGGGTTCATTGTGTTCTCTGTAGAGTTCATGTTTGTAGGGGTGTCTCTGGTACCTTGTATACCTTGTAACATTTCTCTCACAGAGTCCCTCTTAGGATTTCTTGTAGGGCTGGTTTGGAAATTATGAATTCTCTCAATTTTTGTTTATTTGGAAACGTTTATCTCTCCTTCTATTTTGAATTATGGACTTGCTGGATAAAAGATTCTTGTCTGCATTTTTTTTTCTGTTCATCACATTGAAGATTTTCTGCCATTCCTTTCTGGCCTGTCAAGTTTCATTAGATTGTATGTAACCACTCTAATAGGTTTCCCTTTGTGTTTTAGTGCCCTTTTATCCCTAGCTGCTTTCAGAATTTTCTCTTAATCTTTATATTTTTCCAGTTTCATTGTGATATGTCATGCTGAAAGTCAATTCAAGTTACGTCTTAAGGGGGTTCTTTGGGTCTCTCGGATTTCAATGTCTATTTCTTTCCCCAGGTACAGGAAGTTCTTGGCTATAATTTGATCAAGCACCCCTTCTGGAACTTTTTCTCTTTCTTCTACTTCAGGAATTCCTATGATATGGACATTCTTCCATTTGATTGTATCACTCAGGTCTCAAATTCTCCTTTCGTGATCCTTTATCAATTTATTTGTCTTCTTCTCGGCTTCCTCTTCTGCTATAACTGTGTCTTCTAATTCACCTATTCCCCTCTCTGCCTCTTCAATCCATGCAGTGGCCACCTCCATTTTATTATGCACCTCATCAATAGCCTTTTTTTTAACTCGTTGCAGCTATTTTGAATGTCCCTAGTCTTTGTATCAATATCTTCTTTGATGCTTTTTTTCAAGTCCAGCGATTAATTTTATGACAATTGTTCTAAATTCTTGTTCAGTTATGTTGCTTAAATCTGTTTTGAGCAGTTCTGTGGCTGTGACTTCTTTCTGGAATTTCTTTAGAGGAGAGCTCTTTCATTTTGTCATTTTGGCTAACTTTCTGTCTCTTGTCAGTCTTAAAAGCTTGCTATGCACTGTGCACTTGTTGGTATTGCTCTATTAATGGTGGCTCATTGACAGTCCAGGGCCTGTCGTTTCAGGAAGTGCTCTTTTAGTGGGGTCTCTCGGTTTCACTTGTTGTACCTTAGGTTATTTTATTTACCTACTCAGTGATATTTGGGACTCTCCACCATGTGTACTTTGGCTTGTTTCTTGAAGTAGCCCTGAGAAGTAAAACAGACAAGTACACAGGGAACAAAAGCATGAAAACACACAGACAAATCAAACAAACAAGCAAACCAAAAGGGGAAAGGAAGAAAAGGAAAGGAAAGGAGAGGAAAGAAAAGAAAAGAAGAGAAGAGAAGAGAAGAGAAGAGAAGAGAAGAGAAGAGAAGAGAAGAACAAAAAAAGTGGGGGGCAGAGACAACAAAAGACAATGGACAGTCTAAAAGCATATAACCAGCAGAGGGGAGAGCTAAGAATGAGATAAGGGAGAATATATCTGGACGGCAAGAGAAAAAATGAGGAAGAAAGAAAAAGGAAAAGAGAAAAAAAAACCAGCTTTCCCATGGGTGGACGTGGTTTGGTGTAGGTAGGTCTTAAGGGCTGCTCTCTGAGGTCTTGCCTTGGTGGCTGTGGGGAGAAGAATGTCAGTGCTCCAAGCTCTGCTGGAACCAAGCACTGGAAGCTGCTCCTTTGAGTTCAATCTCCTTGTTCCTCAGGCGAGCCAAGTTGTATTTTCCAAGCCCCACCATGCTTCAAAATCCTTGTTCATGTGCTTTAATGCTACCGCAGGAGATGAGATGCATTCACACTGGTGGACAGTCTCCCAACCAGGATCTCGTAGAAGGAAGGAGCTGTTTCTCTTGTTACTTCTCAGGATTGGCGTTGCCATGGCCTGAGAAGAGGTGCTCCCCCTCGGGCTGCCAGCCACCCAGCTGCGATTGTGCAAGGGGAGGGGGCTGTTTTTCCTGGTACTGTCCTGGATGGGCGCTGATGCCACTGCACCCAAGGAAGAACTCGCCAGCTATGTGGATGGGTTTCTCTCCCTGAGCCCAGCAGTTATATATGGGGTGACGATCTCTCTCCCCATCCTGGGCTAAATTCTTTATCTCTTCTCTAGAGATAGTACTATGAGTGTTTTCAGTCTCTCTTTCTCTTCTCCTTCTCTCCAGGGCTCCACACACTTTCCCTTTGTTGGTCTGGGGCTCCTACCCCCTTCATGCCTCCAGGGCCTGGCCGTTTTTTTCTTTTCCTTTTCTTTCTTTCTTTCTTTCTTTCTTTCTTTCTTTCTTTCTTTCTTTCTTTCTTTCTTTCTTTCTTTCTTTTTAATTTCCCCAGTTTGCACTCACTCAGGCATCTTTGAGGTTGTCTTCTTTTTGGAATCTATGTGTTCTCCTCCCACACTTGCAGATCAGAGTATTGATGCTTCAGTCCTTTTCAGTTTGGTAGATGCAGGTGGGCAAAGATTACAGAGCTCCCTACTTCCCCACCATCTTGCCTCTCTCCTATGTGTTTGTTTTCTATTGCTGCTGAACAAATTACCACAAATTTGATGACTTAACACAACAAAAATTTATTTTCTTAAAAGTGATGGAAGGCAAAAGATTGAAATAGATCCCATTAGCTAAAGTTAAGATGTCAGCAAGACCACATCTCTTTATGGAGGCTTTAGAGGAGAATTTGTGGGGTACGTGGGTGGCTCAGTCAGTTGGGTGTCTGACTTTGGCTCAGGTCGTGATCTGACAGATGTGGGTTTGTGCTCTACATCAGGCTCTGTGCTGAACGGTTGCTCAGAGCCTGGAGCCTGCTTCATGTTCTGTGTCTCCTATCTGCCCCTCCTTGCTCATGCTCTATTTCACTCTATCTCTCAAAAATAAATAAAAATGTAAAAAAAATTAGAGGAGAATTTGTTTCCTACTTTTCCCAGGTCCCAGAGGTTGCCAACACTCCTTAGCTCACCACTACCTTCCATCTTCAGAGCCAGCTAGGCAGGTCAAGTTTTCTCATACCATATCACCCTGATATTAACATTTCTGCCTTCCTCTTCCACATTTAAGCACCTTTTTGATGACATTAAGTCTACTGGATAACTCAGGGTAATCTCCTTGTTTTAAAATTACTGATTAGATTAATTGCATCTCCTACCTTAATTTCCCTTTGTCATATAACCTAACATATTAATAAGTTCCAAGAATTAAGACATAGACATCTTTGGGGGACCTTTATTCTGCTTACCACATCATGTGTCAGGCACTATTCTTAGTGCTTAGCATGTATTAACCTCAGTTAATCCTCAAAATGACAATTCTGAAGTGAAGAATATTAGTATTTTCATTTTATAGACAAGGAGACTAAAGCATGCAGAGTTTACATGGGATCTCAAGGTCCCACAGCTAAGAAGTGGTGGAGGTAGAATTTGAACCCAGGAAATGTAACTCCTAAGTTTTACTCTTATCCACCCAACTATGCCAAAGGTGTTCCAACCAGATTGGCATGGGGTCTCATTGAACTGTATATAACCCACTGCCCAGCACAGAGCCAGGTTCACCTTTCTATTGAAGAGAATCAAGTAAGTATGCCTTTATTTAAGATAGACCTGGCATGTATGTACTCAACTAGAGGAAAAAACGTAAAGAGTATAATTTATTAAAATGAAACAAATTGCCTAGGGCGGGAAGAAGGACCAAGAGAAAAATGCTTATTTTTAAAGATGTTTTATAAACATAGGACAGTTATAAGGCCATATAAATTATATGGTTCCGCCTAGAATGTATCTTTATCACCCTAAAGCCAAGAAATTTTATGCTTGTTTTATCTGGTAAGAATTACATATAGCTGGTAGTAATAGAGATGTGATATAACAGTGACTCAAATGAGGCAGATATTTTTCTATCATGTAAAAGAGGTGGGCTATTCAAGGCTACAGGTGGGCTATTCAAGGCTGGTATGGTAACTTCATAATCCTTAGCACATGGTTGTAATCCTCAAGTTTGTAAGATAGCTACTGGAATTCCAGCTGTTATATCCATATTACAAATATTGGGAAGGAAACAGTTGTCACATGCTACCTGTCACCATTTTTGAAAATTGAAGTATAGTTGACATACAGTGTTACATTAGTTTCAGGTGCACAGCAAAGTGTTTGACAAGTTTACATATTATGTTATGCTCATCACAATTGTAGCTTCCATCTGTCACCATACACTACTCTTATAATGCCATTAACTATATCCCCTATGCTCTACCTTTTATCTTCATGACTTATTCATTCTATAATTGGAAGTGTATCTCCCACTCCCCTTCACCAATGACTATTGTCATTTTAAGGAGCTTTCCTGGAAGCTCTACTTAAAAGCTTCCACTGACCTCTTATTTGCCACTCTTAGTAAGCAAATGCAACTAGGCACATTCATACTCAAGAGAAGGGAAAATATGTTTTTGGTAGGTAGTAGTCTCTCTACCAAAACTATTAAGACTGAACAGCAAGCCCCTTACCATAGTCCATAGCCCTGATTCCTTTACTCATGTTCCTCCTGGAAACCCTGGGAAGGGAGCTTCTATTTCTCGATTGGAGAATGCACCAAGGTTTAGGACTGGGAAGGTCAATCACAGGTGCCTATAGGGGCTTGGTTGGTAAGTTACATGAGAGATATTACAGACTGAATGTATTTGAGAGTGGTAGGGAGCATGGCACTACTATTAATACTAAAGGAGGCAGACTGTACTCAGTTCCACTAGATCTTGGCCATTTGGAAAAGTGGATGTATTTTGCCAGATGATTTTGTTCAATGGGATTTGGAAATCCAGATTTTCTAGTGCAATATTCTGCTTTTTAAATGCCTTTTTAAATTTGTGGGACAAACTAAACATAGAATCTAGCCCCAGAACACTAGCTTTCTACCACTGGTGCAAGGGAAAGAGTACAACATTTGGAGAAAAAGATTCTTGTCCCAGATATGCTGTGTTATCATGTATAAGTTTCTTTCTGACTCTGGGCTTCATCTTTAAGCTTAGAGTGTTTGACTAGAGGATTTTTATGGAGTCTTTGAGCCTTGATGGTCTATGATTTTTTCCCTAATATCCAAGTGAAAGAATATTTTCTTTAAAGTTCTTTAGATGTTTACTTTCTAGGAGATATAAGCCACTATATATTTATTTATCATCTCTGTAATTGTTACCTGGGAAAATATCTAGTAGTTATTTGCTATTTGTTGTCAAGACTTCTTAGAACTTTTAGCTTCAACCAATTCATTTAGAAATTTTAAGACAACGGAAAGTTCTATTGAATTTAACATTTTTTGATATGCCGTGTTTCAAGGGTGACATTAAAAAAATAATGATTGGTATCACTATTTAACTCAATTATTTCTGGTAATTTTTAGCAAAGTTTGAGAGGAGGATATGGGGGACTTGGAATGAGTCAAATCTAAGAGTAATTCCTTTGGGGGAATGTGCAGGAAACAGAGAGCTGATGACAGGATGAATATAAAATTAATTATATGAAACTAGTATTTTTTAGCATTTGTAGGTATTTTATATAAATGAGATCATTTGATATACCCACAATCCAATAGGAGATATTATTTTTTTCCATTTATACTGTGGAACAGTGCTGATAAACTTTTATTTTAAAAAGCCAGATAGTAAATATTTTAGACTTTGAAGGCCCCATTAAGTTCCTGTTGCGTATTTTTTTTAACAACCCTTTAGAAATGTACCAAAAAATGTACAAAAACAGGCCATGGGCATGATTTAGCCCACACCTGCTAGTGCCTGGTGTAGAAGGTTAAGAGCCGAACACTGGAGACAGCAGGGTTAAAATAGTGGCTCCACCTGTCATTCTGCAATTGAGCAAGTCACTTAGCCTCTCCCTGCCTCAATTTTTCATCCGTAAAAATGAAATACTTACAGAACTTACCTCACAGAGTTGTTATGAGGATTCACTGAGCTATTATGTTGTAAGTGCTTAGAACAGGGCCTCATGCACAGTATTTGTTGAATAAATAAGAAAGCCTAGAACTGGTCTTGGTATGAAAGAGGCATGTTAGGGGAGTGAGGCCTCTCTAGTGTCCTGATTAAACCCTTTGGGGAACTACTCCCCCTACATCTGTCTGTGACTGATGGGCCAGGTTTTCCAATGTGGCTACTACTCCAGATGCTCTGCTCTCTGTATCATATGCTTCAGATGGCACACCAAACATACAAGATTGCTGGCCAATCCAGCCCATGTCCATGTACCTTTCAAACTGGAAACTTAATGCCACACTACCTCTATACAGGCCACTCATGGAGCTGCTAGTTGGGGAACAAATCTTTCCTCTTCCCTGAGAACATGTACCACCATTGCATAAGCTTGCCATGGGATAGACTCCTGCCCTATCCCTAAAAGGACCTCTCTCAGCAGGACTTGACAAAGTTGACCACGTTCTCATCCTTGAAATTCTGTCTTCCTTGGTTTCCAGGATACCACACTCCTGGTTTCAGTCTTATCTCACTGATTACTCCTTCTCAGACTCCTGTGCTTTTTTTCTCCTCATTTCCTCCTCCTATATATGTAGAAGGCCCCAGGGCTCAGTCCTTGGACCTCTTCTCCTTTTAGACTCCCTTTTTTGGTGACTTGTGGCTTTAAATAATATTTACACATTAATGTTTCCCAAATTTATAGCTTAGCCTGGCCTCCCTTGACACATATCTAACTGCCTACTTAACATCTCCACTTAGATATCTAATGAGTATTTTGAACTTAATGTGCCCCAAACTGAGCTCTTATAAAACCCCAGATCCTCTTCTCCTGCACTCTTCTTTCAGTTAATAGTGATTTCCAGATACTTCCTTCTGGATGCTCAGGCCAAAATCCTTGATGATTCATTTTCTCTTACACTCCACATCGATTCCCTCAGGAAATTCTGTTTGTTCAATCTTCAACATTTCTGTAGCATCTATTACTTCTCACAAATCCCCCTGCCACCACCCTAGTCTAAACCACCATCATCTGTCACTAGGAACATTATATTATTCTCTTTACTGTACTGTTTCCTCCTTTTACCTCCTGAAGTCAATTCTCTACATAGTACTCAGAGTGGGTTTGTTAAAACTTAAATGAAATCATGTTACGTGTCACTATTCTGCTTAAAACCCTTCACATGCCTCCCAAATTCCTCAGAGTAAAAGCCTAATCCTCAAAATAAACTATAAGATCCTACATGATTTTTTATCTTTTACCTCCATGACTTGATCTCCCACCAGTCTCCAGTGCTCATTCCACTCCAGTCACAGTGTTTCCCCCTCTTCTTCAAAGCCACCAGGCACAGTCCAGCCTTAAGGCCTTGCTTGCTATTCCTTTCACATAAAATGCTTGGCCTCAGATATCTTCATTGCTTTCTTATCCCAGTCTGATCTGGTTCACATATCTCTCAGTGAGATTTTCCCTCACTATCCTTATACAAATTGCATAATTGCTACTTCCATCTTCCTCACATATTTTTTGTCCCCAACATCAGTTATAATCATCTGACATACCATAAGAGTTATTTGTTTGTTTCTTTGTTATTTTTCTCTTCCTGCTACAATATAGGCTCCATGAAAGCAAGGATTTTAACTGTTTCAGTCACCAAAAAATCCCCAATGTCAGGAACAGGAAGCTACCCAGTAAATATTTTTTTATCAATAAATAAAAATAACTTCTCTCTTCCAGTGCCTCCTTATATTGTTTTCCCTCTCTTCTAGAATATACATTATACCTAACTACCCTGAGAGGATCCAGAGGTAAGTTCACAGGGGAATCATACCCCAATAAAAGAGAAAGAGTGATGTAAAATAAACAATAGTCTTATCCCTGCTTGAATTTTATTTGTCTGAGTGCCAGTGTTTCATATGGCTTTTTCATTCTAGGCCTTGAGCTTTGAGCTTTTCACTGCTCCTAACACAATACCTACCCACTTCCACCAAACTGGGCCCCCTTTTCCTCCTGGCCATCCTGGATATTAGACACCAAAACCATACCGTATGACAGGATCAGATTCCTTAAAGGTGTGAAGCACAGGCACACCTGGCTGCTGGTAGAGAATAAAGGCTATATGGGGCCATTAGGTGCAGGAGTGGGGGCGGGGGGGTAGGGCAGGGGTGACTATATAGTTTGCATCATTTTTGTGTCTATTGTGTATTGGTATTAATCCATGTGGTCTGCAAAAGGTCTGGCAAGGTCATTCACCATCCTTAGAGGATCTTACTGTAATCCCTTCAAACTTATGCTTATCTCCAACCCCCAGTTAGTCAACCATCACCAGAACTAACAGGTGCCAGGGCAATTGGCTAAAGGTTTTATGTGTATTCACTTGTTTACTCCTCACAGAATATATTTGATATAGGTATTATTATTATTATTATTATTATTATTATTATTATTATTTTCCAGAATGAGATTCAGAGAAATAAAGTCACTCAAGTATTGGGGCAGCTGGGTGGCTCAACCGGTTAGGTATCTGACCAGCTTAAGACATGATATCATGGTTTGTGAGTTCGAGCCCCACATCGGGCTCTCTACTGTTGGCACAGAGCCTGCTTTGAATTCTCTGTTTTTCTCTATCTGCCCCTTACACCACCCCCTCTCAAAAATAGATAAGCATTTTTTTAGTTAAAAAAAGTCCCTCAAGTATTTATCTTGCTGTCTGCTGAGGTTGGTTAGTATAGCGTACTTCAAACTGGTCGACCTGAGACCCACATTAAAAAATATATATTTCGGGTGCCTGGGAGGCTCAGTCTGTTAAGCATCTGGCTTTTGGTTTTCAGCTCATGTCATGATCTCATGGCTTCTTGAGTTCGAGCTTCACATCCAGCTCTGCATTGACAGTGCAGAGCCTGTTAGGGATTCTCTGTCTCCTATTCTCTCTTCCCCTTCCCCACTCATGCTGTCTTTGTCTCTCTCAAAATAAATTATATATATATATATGTATATATATATATGATACACACATATTACATATATATTCTACATCACAACTAACATAAAAATGGAAACAAACATTTTATGGAATAATACCCTTATTATTTGGTTTGTACTCTGATATTTTCTCTTTAGAAAACAACAAGAACAACAAAAAACCTGCTCAGGACATGCCTAATTGAGTTTTACCAGCCATATGGATCTACTTCACCATTCAATAAAAGTCTTGCAAACCACCCTTTGAAAATCACTGCTTTAGGGTAGGTGTCCCCTTTCAAGACTATTTGTATTTCTCAGAGACCTCCAGCCTCAAAAAGTGTTATTCTAATTATGGAATGTGAGAACTCAAGAAAGACATGGTAGGGGGAAGATGGAGGCACTTTTAGCACGCCTCAGAATGCCAGATGAAAGTTAGACCCTCTATGGTTCACTCTGTCCCTTTCAGAGTCTGTTCAGCCCTTTTTTCTCCCTTCTCTGAGCATAAATTCATTCAACAAGCATTTTCTGAGCCCCTTAACACTAGGTGCTCTGCCAGAGGCTATGAGGAAGCAAAATTATGTGGGGGAGACAAGATTATAAACAGCTAACTACATAAAGTAAGCATTAGCAAGTGGCATAAAAAAGATGCCCACGAAATGGCATGAGCATGTAGAGAAGGAAATGAATTTCAACTTGGGTTGAAGCTTTATAAAAGACATGGCTTTTGAGCCAAACCTGGAAGTATGATTAGGATTTATACAAGCAGGAGCAAGGGAAGTGAAATTCTCAGAAGATGTTTAAAAAATAAAAGCATGTGAATTAGAAAATGTGAATATGTAGTGAGACTAAAGTGCATGTAGAAGAGGATTTCAGGGACATCTGGGTGACCCAGTTGGTTAAGTGTCTGACCTTTGGTTTCTGCTTAGATCGAGATCTTGTAGTTTCATGGGTTCAAGGCCTGCACCGGGCTCCATGCTTAGAGCAATGAACCTGCTTGAGATTGTCTCTCTCCCTTTCTCTCTTCCTCTCCCTGACTCATGCTGTCTTTGTCTCTCTCAAAATAAATAAATAAACTTTAAAAACATAAGAAGAAGATTTCAGGCCAGGCTATGGAGAATTGTGAACATTTTGCTAAGGAGTTTAAATTTCTTCTTGTTGGCAATTAGGAGTTATTAAAATCATTTCATCAAAGGAGGATCAGGCAATGCTTTAACGGTTCTTAGTGACAGCAGTGTGAGAATGGATTGGATGGTAGCAAAAATGGAGGTAGGTAGACACCTAGGTGGCTGATATAATGGCCGGGAGAGACATAAATGAAGGCCTGATCAGGAGTGGTTGTTATAGGTATTGAAAGGAGGCTCCACACAAAAGAAATGGCATTGGGGTAGAGGCAACAGGACCTGACAACTAATTATGTGTGTGTGTGTGTGTGTGTGTGTGTGTGTGAGAGTGTGTGTATGTGTGTGTAGAGGTGATATCTTCTTTCATCCTTCCTAGTTTGCCCTTCACCTCAGGGCTTCCCTAGCAGCCTAATGAATTCATCCATACCATGAAGAAGAAGTGTGGGTGTGGGTGGGTGACTCCTTCTGTGCAATAGGTGAGGAAGAAGAGACAGTTCATGATAGGCAAGCCAGGAGGTAAGCCAGGAGGCCAGGCTGGATGGAGCCAGGTCACCCTGTTACCATATAGCATTTCAGATCACAGAACTTTAGAGCTGGAAGGGGATCTAAAGATCCTGCTCTGAGGAAGTCCTACAGTGAGGAGGAGCTGTATGAGGATGGAGGTGTCTAGTGTGGAAGGAGTCATTAGGAAAAGCCTCAGTCTTGATCCCTTAATTTCTTCTCTTCCTTCTTCCTCCTCTCACTTCTCCTCCTCCATTTCTTCCTGTTTTCACCTTCCTCTTTATCGACCACTGTCTCTTCCTTCTTCTTTTCCCTCCTTTTTCCCTTCCATCTATTCCTCCTCTGTACTCACCTTTTCCTCTTCTTCCTTTTCTTCTCATCCTCCTCTTCAACTTTCTCCTATTCTTTTTTTCCTTCATCTCTCTCCTTTTATCCCTGACCTTCCTCAGGATATTTGCCAACAAAAGAAATTTCTCTTGGAGTTTAGGAGTCAGTACTTAGAAACTGAAAGGTAACTCAAGCTATCCCAAGTTGGGGAGGGGCAGATCCCCTAGAAGGAGCCTCACCTCCCATTAAACAGACACCTTGCCAATTTTCTTTGTAATACTTTTTCTGGTCAACCACTCCTCTGGCTGCAGGAATCTTTTTCTCTTTTTACTATCTCCCTGGGGAATTGCTCACTAAGCCTGTTGAACAGAGGTTTATCAGTTTCCCCAGTGCACTGAAGGTTAGTGAGAGCTGGAGGCCACAGCTCTTGCTTCTCCACTTCTTACTCTTTCTACTGTCCTCTCACTTCTGTAATTCAGATCCATGGACCAGCAGCATGTCACCTGGGAGTTCGTTAGAAAAACAGAACTTCAGGATCTAGCCTAGAACTACTGAATCAGAATCTTCATTTAAACAAGAACATCAGTGAACATTGCAGTTTGAAAAGCACTGTTTTACATAGATAGACTATATCCCTTTACAGACACAGCCATTCTTAGAAGAACCAATTCTGGGTTTACCTGGAACTGTGGAGGGGTAAAGAAGCTCAAAGTGATAAAGCCCTGGAGGGCAGAGATCACCACTCAGACATCTGCAGAAGCTATGCAGAAGCTAGAAGGCAGGGATTCTGGCTCTAAAGGAGGCAGCTGCCATTCAGCTCCAACTGATTAGTTACAAGGTAGAAATACTAGTCCAGGGCTACTGGACCTTATGTTGTTTTAAAAGAAGTTGGAATTCTAGATTATTATATAAAATATCCTGATTTTAAGATTACATAAAATTATATAAATTATATAATTATATTTTGTATATTATATAAACCATATATAATATAAAATCATATAAATTATATATTATATTATATTAATTATATTATATTATAGTTTAACTATATTATATTATAGTTTAACATCCAACAAACTTAAAACACTGTTGCAGGCTATTGGCCAGACTTTTCATTTACAGTCTCCAATGTAGTCTACGCTTGTTTGTTTGTTTGTAGCAGCAGGGATTCTTATTTTAATCACAAGCTTATCTGGAAGGTTAATGTATTAAGGAGATGAAAGGAGAAGCACTCAAGTTGAAGTGGGGCATAGAGATCCTCCCTCTCAGCCTCCCCCATGTCCCATATGGCAAGAAATATCCTCTGAAGGACTCTCTCTACATTCTATAAAAGCACAGATCCAAAAGCAGTGTGAGACTCTAACGATACCATTTGATAGATGAAGAGACTGAATATCTTGTCCAAGGTCATGTAGCAACTTAGCAGGCATCAGACTTCCAGTCCATTGCTCTTCTCATCTTGGCTCACTGGCTTCTTTGCATGGTTCTCTAGCATGGCCTTCCATTGATGGCAGATTCACTCTATAGCATCTCTGGTAGGTATTCTTCCAGACTTTGCTTGGATGCCTTCAGTGAGAGGAAGCTCATCACTTCACAAGATTGGATATTAATATGTGAGTTTGGCTTGCCAGAGAATCATTAAGTAGATACATATTGTTTGTGAGCTCTGCAGGTCCTGAATCTACCCAAGTGGTTTAAGCAACAGCTCCACCCAGATGGGGGTTAAATCTGCTCATCTAATTTAAATTCCTTATGAAGTTATTTCAGCTCTTCCCTTTGTACTGAAAATGTAGAGTGGACTGGATCGAAAATTCTTTAGATATACAGGAAGTTGTTTGAAGCTGAAAGCATGGCCTGGGAGAGAGAAGAGAAAGCTAAAGAGGAAAAAGGTGAGTACTAATAAAAGAGGTGGGTAAGGTGAACTTAAAGTCATTTATACTAACTTGGGAGTAAAGAGCCCATGGAGAGTTTAGAGGAGGAGAATAACTAGTGGTCCCTAATCACAGTGAAAGGAACATGATTTTCATCTGGCTGGTCCCTATGATTAAGCTGAAATGGCCCCTGGGGTGAGGCTGTTAGACCAAGTCCCCCCACATTCCAAAGTGGTACTTTCTGTAGGAGCCCATTAAACAGCATCTCACTCTGTTTCCAGGCTCTTCCTGTTGAGGACTGAGGAAAGACAAATAAGGCTACTTCCTCCCTACACTTCCCTGAGCTGCTTGGAGCTTGCTTCACATGCCTCCAGGATATACTGAGTCCTTTCTCTAGTCTAGGTCTCTACAAGGTCAGGTGGCTGCTTGGGAAACCTAGAGATGAAGAATTGCATTCCCAGGTGGATGACTATTTTAGCTGATATTCCCACAGAAAAAATGGGAGCCCACATACCCAGCAAACCTTCTTCCCTGAATTAGAAACCCTGACTATCTTCAACATCTCTTACTATTAAGATTCTAACCTAAGAGACTATTGAATACTGAAAACGAACCGAGGGTTGAAGGGGGAGGGGGAGGGGAAAAGAGGTGGTGGTAATGGAGGAGGGCACTTGTGGGGAAGGGCACTGGGTGTTATATGGAAACCAATTTGACAATAAACTATTTTTAAAAGATTCTAAATACAGATGAATATGTTTTCTATTCTTTTTTGGACAAAGAAATTTATCTCAATGACTCCAGCATAGTTACAGGAGTTTGGTCTAGAGCTGGGCTTCCCCCACTTTAATCTGCTTGTGAATCACTGGGAATTTCTTCCTTTCCTTTCCCTTTCTTTCTATCTATCTATCTTTCTTTCTTTCTTTCTTTCAGGGGTGGTGGGGAGGGAGGGAGGGAGAGGGAGAGGGAGAGGGAGAGGGAGAGGGAGAGAGAGAGAGAGAGAGAGAGAGAGAGAGAGAGAGAGAGAGAGAGAGAGAGAGAATCTTACGAGAATCTTAAGCCAGCGTGGAGCCCAAAGCAGGGCTCCATCTCATGACCATGAAATCAGGACCTGAGCTGAAATCAAGAGTCGGAGACTTAACTGATTGAGCCACCCAGGCACCCCAAGATTCAGCATTTCTATTAAGCTCTCAGTTGATGTTGATGCTGCTGGTCTGAGGCCCAGACTTTGAGTAGTAGCTAGGGGCTAGATTACCTTGAGAATTCATCCAGCTAGATTTTACTTTTCAAAGTCTAAACTAGATTATATTTGATCTATACACACTTTACTATTGCACTAACATCTTGCTTTGAATTCTTTCCTGTGTTAGCTTATTTGGGATCACATCTATTGTGTTTCCCATTTCTTCATCTCCTGCCTTCACAACTCCCAGCTTCATGGAAGCACATGCCATCTGCCTCTGCCACCCAGTCTCCCTTCTTTTTGCTTCCATATCCTGACATTCTGGCCTCGCCTGCTTCTCTGACATCATCTCCCACCACTGTCTTATACTCCACTACATTCTGCCATGCTGACCTTCTTCTGCTCCTTGCACATATCAGTCTCATTTTCATCTCTGAATCTTTTCTTTTGTCATTCCTTCATATTTGGAATGCTCTTCCCCCAGATCTTTGCATGGCTGGTTTCTTATCATTCTGGTGTCAACTCAGATGTCACCTCCTCAGAGAGGCCTTCCTTGGCCATCTAGGTAAGACAGTGTCCTCCTTTAGTTACCTTCTATTATAACACCTTATTTATTATTTTGTAGCTATTCAGTACATAAGATTATTTATTGGTTTTTGGGTTCAATGTCTAAGTCCCTTCATTAGAGTATAAGTTCTTAAGGATAGAGACCTAGTCTGTTCTGCTCACTTCCATGTCCCCAGTACCTAGAACCAAACTAGGCAAATAGTAGGTATTTACACATAATTCTTATCTGACAGATTGCCTTTCTGTGGTAATACTTGGATTTTTGTCATATTAAGTAACTAACTGAATTCTCTCCAGAATCTAGATTTCAGGCATTTCTTCTCTGATCACTGCCCTGCTCTTCCATCTTACTTACTCTGGTACCTCTCCTCCAATAATTCTTCCACATCATCAAGATCGCCAATGATTGATCCTACCATTCCATTAGCCCTACCCCATTACTTATCACACCTCCTCATATCCTCTTTTCCTTTCTGTCCAGCTTAGAACCCTTGGTCCTTTATTATTATCACTCCTTTTAAAATGTTTGCAACTCTATTGTCCATTTATGTTTCCATTGTACTTTTCTAGAAAGTCTCCCCTAGATTTCATCCAACCACCTATATTCTGTATACCTGCTGGAACAGCAGAATGAATAAAAATCCCACAGCTGAGCTGATTGATTTTGCTTTACCACAAGCCTCAGTTGGGCTCTCAACACTTCTTGCAAACTGTACTACATCACTAATATGTTTGCTTTTCCAATCTCTCTAAGACAGTAGATCTCAACCCTAATTGCACATTTAGAATCATCTAAGGGAGTGCCTGGGTGGCTCAGTAGGTTAAGCGTCTGACTTCGGCTCAGGTCATGATCTTGTGGTTCGTGGGTTTGAGCCCCACATCAGGCTCTATGCTGACAGCTAGCTCAGAGCCTGGAACTTGTCTTTGGATTCTGTGTCTCTATCTCTCTCTGACTCTCCCCTGCTCATGCTGTCTCTCTCCCTCCGTCTATCTCAAAAAAAAAAAAAAACATTAAAATTTTAAGAAAAAAGAATTGTCTAAGGATCTTTTTAAAATCCTAATATCCAGACCATACCTCATTCTGATTAAATTATAATCCCTGAGGGTGGGATTTATAGAGCAATATTTTTCAAATCTCCCCTGGTGATGCCAGTGTACAGTCAGAGTTGAGAACCACTGCTCTGAGAGGAGTATTTCATACCTGCTCCTCCCTCCTAAAACTTCCAATGACCTCTTCTTCCATACTCCTCTCTCAGATTTGTCTCTTCATTGAGGGAATAGATACCATTTTAGGGGCATGCCATCCTCTTTTATTCACGAACACTATAAGCCCACTGGCACTTTCACCCACACTCACTTTCTCTGTCTTCCTTCCTGTTTATTTCAAGGGCAAATATTTTCTCTTATGCTCTGGGCTTATGCCTCCCACCTTCTAGAGACCTTGTTCCTCCAAGTATCCCATCTGCTGTACCAGAGCTTCTCAGACTTTGATGTACATTCAGATCACCTGAAGATCTAGTTAAAATGCAGATGCAATAGGTCTTAGATGGGGCCTTAGGTTCTGCATTTTATAACAAGTACCCAGGTGATGATGATGCTGTTGATCTGTAGACCATGCTTCAGGTAGAAAGGTTTTGTATTGTCAGATTCTCCTCATTCCCCTCATCATATAGACATGCTCTTAATCTCATGTTAAAGGAAAAAAATAGCTTCCTTGACCTCATATATCCATTCAAATATTTCCCTCTCTTATTCCCTTCAGAGCATAACTTATCAAAGGGTTCTCTAAACTTCACTTTACCTTCATTCACTTTTCCTCTCTCATTTAATCTTCAGGTACTACAGAATGACTTCTGTTACCATTGTGCCAATGAAGCTACTCTTCTTAAAGCCACTGATGGCAACCATGTTGCCAATACAATTAACATATCTGTAACCATCCATTCAACTTAATATAATTCCCTAAACTTTTTTTCCACCTGAATGATTTCTCCTGGTTTTCTACCTTACTGACCACTCTTTTTCTACTCAACTTTAGTCTAATTGTTGAAGAACTTCAAGACTTAGTTCACCACCCTTCTCCTCCTCCTCCTCCTCCTCCTCCTCCTCCTCCTCCTCCTCCTCCTCCTCCTCCTCCTCCTTCTTCTTCTTCTTCTTCTTCTTCTTCTTCTTCTTCTTCTTCTTCTTCTTGTAAAAGATCTATCCCAAAGATATATTTGCTGTATTTTATTTTTTTAAATAATTTTTTATTTAAATTCAAGTTAGTTAATATACAGTTTAGTATTGGTTTCAGGAGTAGAACTCAGTAATTCATCACTTACATATAATACTCAGCGCTCATCCTAACATGTGCCCTCCTTAATGCCCATTACCCAGTTAGCCCATCACTCCACACAACTCCCCTCCAACAATCCTCAGTTCATTTTCTGTATATAAGAGTCTCTTATGGTTTACCTCCCTATATGTTTTTATCTTCGTTTTCTTTCCCTTTCCCTATGTTCATCTGTTTTGTTTCTTAAATTCCACATATGAGTGAAATAACATATTTGTCTTTCTCTTACTGACTTATTTCACTTAGTATAATACACTCTAGTTCCATCCACATTGTTGCAAATGGCAAGATTTCATTCTTTTGGATCACTGAGTAATATTTCCTAGATGATCACATCATGTTGTGTGACTTTAAATACCATTTACATGAGGTCTTTTTAATACACCCAAAGTATAAGTTTTTATTTATTCACCTCCTAAGACCTGCACTTATTCCACTTTTCCCACATTAGCAAATGGTGCCACCACCTACCCAGTTTTTTAAGCCAAAAACCTAGAATTATCTATAATTCCTGCTTCCTTTCCCTCACACTCTACATCTCCAAGTTCTGATATTTCTACATCTAAAATATATCCTAAGAATTTTTGTAATGTGTGTTTATTTTGAGAGATAGAGATTTAGGGCATGAACAGGGGAGGGGTCAAGAGAGGGAGACAGAGAATCTGAAGCAGGCTCCAGACTCAGCGAGCTGTCAGCCCAGAGCCTCACTCTAGGCTCAAACCCACAGACCATGAGATCATGACCTGAGCTGAAGTCAATTACTCAACTGACTTAGCCACCCAGGCGCCCCTATCCTAAGAATTTTTATCTTATCTGTCATCTTCATTGACCTTGTAGTCCAAGTTACATCACTTCTCTCCTGGAGGACTGTAATAATTTCAACCTCTTGGCTCTCCCTTAATCTGTTTACTCCACAGCATCTTCTTTTACAAATGTAAATCAAATCAACTTATTCTCTTGCTTAAAATCACTCTGTTCCCTTCCCTCTCTTTCTGTTGTCCTCATAATAAAGTACAAATTTTCTACTGTGACTTTCAAGGCTTTATGTGACTTGGTTTCTGCCAAATTTGTCTCCTATAACTCTTCCCCTTTCTCTCTAGGTTTCAGCCTCATTGTGTTTCTAAGTCCCAGGATACTAAGCCCTTTCAATTCTTTGGACTTACTGTTTTGTGTGCCTGGAATATTTTCTCCCACCTCTTTATTTGGCTGGCTCACTTTAAGCCTGTAGGTCTCAACTAAATATCATTTCCTTGGAGAATCTTTTTTTTATCTAAATTATCTCTCCCTACAACACCAAAGACTTAATCATCCATTTCCTACATAAAAGGTAGCTACATTTTTGCATGGACCTCAAGCATATTGTAGTACAGAGGTGGAATTTAAGGAAAGGTATTAAGCAGGCTGTGTTGTAGCTTATGAACAAGTAATAAATTGTATCATTTATCTTGAATGTATCATAGATAAGCTGCTATATAATGATTGCCACTTCAGATAGCTGTGAAATTAGGTGATTAACTAGTTGTTACTTAACCTTCTAATTTCTGAATAAGTCTAATTACATGAAACAGAAGTTGGTGTTTTGATTTTGTACTTTGCTTTTCTGTTTGGAGTGTCATTGTAACTACTGTATTGTAAATGATGGAAAATAATTGCATATGTTAAAAAAATATGAAACTTTATAAAGTAAAAAAATAAAATAAAATAAAATTTCAAAAAATAGATAAATAAATAATCTCTCCCTTCCACCAAAGTTACTCTATCTTTTCACATTCTTTCATAGCACTTATTACCATCTATATAAGAACATTTATTTATCTTATTTACTTGTTTATTATATAGAAATGAGGACATGAATGGTGTTTGTCTTATTCATTGCCAGTGTAATCTAGGCTTAGCATTCTGTGTCTGGCACACAGTAGAGATACATGTTTATTGAATTTATAAATGAATGAATAAGAATTGGTAGTGCTCTATGTGCAAAATAATATCATTTTGTCAAGACAACATTGGTTGCAGTATAGATATTAGCCTTAGGCTCTCAATACTATCATTATAGTAGATATGTACTTCTAATTTTTATTCTTTAATTTTTACTATTGTATTCCACTCACCTTTGAGAATCAAGAGTCTGAGTTTTCATTCTAGCTCAGCCACTAACTTACTTTGTGATTTTGAAAGTCTCTTTTATTCCTAGGAGTTATATTTTCTCATTTGTAAAATAGCAATTTTGGAGGACATAATCTTTAAGATCTTTGCCAACTCTGATCTATGGATAAGTGTTTACTTAATACCATTAGGTAAATAATAATTAGTGTGTTCATTGTATGGCTGGGGAACCTGAGACACAGAGAAACTGGGTAGTTGTCTCAGGTTATCAGTGAATTCAGCTCTTCACTCAGCTTTACAGAGAGGTAGGGACCAGCTTGTGTTGATGGCTCTGGCCTCCAGAAACCTACCTCTGGGCTCCCTGAATTACTATGGACTCTAATAAAGAGAATATGGTAGACTGAGAACTTACTGAAGACTGTCTTACTCCTTAAGCTGCTCCTGGTTGAAAAGAGGACAGCATTTGGCACTTGTTTATTGGAGAGCTGGTGCAACACTAAGTACCAAATAGGCTTTTAGGAGATCACAGGGTTCAAAGGAGAGGTCTGGGGTAAGGAAATTGTGGAAACTTCTTTTCTAGGTTTCTATTATTCTGTCCTAAATATTTACTGTTTGCCAGGCCCTGTAGTAAGTGCTTTTTTTATCCCCATCGATGAATCGATCAAATCTTAAGAAGTAGGCACTATTATTATCCCTATTTTACAGATAAGAAACTATCAAGATACAGGCCATTAAATGACCTTCCTAAGTAAGTGGAAAAGCCAGTAATTGAATCCAAACAGCTCTGGCCCCAGAACTCATACTCTTACCAACTACATTATTATATCACTTCTAACTGCTCATAGGGACACAAGAAATACTGAATTCAATAGCCTCTATGCCTCTGGGATCAACATTTATTCTTTTGAAAGAGTCTCTGGGCACATACATTAACACAGGTCTGTCTGCTCTCAGATCCATCCTCCACTCTTCTGGACACTAAATTTCTTAGACTCCTTTGTTGTCTCACTTCTTTTGTCCAATGGGAGACACCTGAGGGAGATTCGTGAGTGAGCAGAAGGAAGAAAACAGGATATTTCCATTACTTTCCCCAACCCACCACTTACTCAGAGAGGCATTTTCTGGAAATGGCTGTATCTCCTACATGATTCCAGTATCTTTTTACTCCTTCATTCATGGCTCCTGAACCAGCAGGCCACCCACACTACACCTTTAGCTTCAGCTTAGCACCAGTTTCTTGGTTCTGGTAACATTACCTTTTTCCCATTATCCATCTAGCCCTAGGAGTGGTAGCCATTTTTTGTGGTTGTTGAATGTTGGTTTTTCTCACCAACCCCTGTTTGACTTTTTAGCTCTGTAAGTAAGATATATTTCCTGCATTAAAATCTCTCTCTTTAAAAGACCAAGTGTGGTTTCTATTTTCTTGATTGGACTGTGATTGATATAGACAACTTCTATAATTCCAGGACTACTCACTATCACATAAATTAGTTTATAATCATTCAAAGCATATATCACAACCTTTAATTATCTTGTTTGTTACTTATTTGTTGTCTGTCTTTCTTCCACTCCACTCCAAGTAGACTGTAAGGTCCATGAGGAACTTTGTCTTGCATCCTGAGCATCTATCATAATGCTTGGCACATAGAGGTTCAATAATATTTTTGAATGACTACATCCATAAAAATACAATTTTTATTGGATATCTCCTATGTGACAGTCACAATTGTAGGAGATACCAAGGTAAGTGATTCATTGTCGATGATCTAAAAATAAAGCTTATACTTCCATTTAAATGACAAGACATAGAAAAAAAGAAACGTGCCCAGTACATTAGTTTGCCAGGGCTGTCATAACAAAGTACCAAAGACTGGGTGCCTTAAGCAATGGAAATTAATTTTCTCAAAATTCTGAAAGCTAGAGGTCCAAGATCAAGATGGTTTCTACTAAGGCCTTTCTCCTTGGGTTGTAAATGGCTTCCTTCTCCCTTTCTTTTCACATGGTCTTTCCTCTGTAACCATCTGTGTCCAAATTTCCCTTCCTATAAGGACATTACACATATTGGATCAAGGCCACCTTAATGATCTTATTTTAGCTTAATTATCTCTTTAAAGAAACTCTCTTCAAATAAAGTCACATTGTAAAGCATTGGAGGTTCAGACTTCAACATAAAAATATTTGGGGGACACAATTCAGCCTGTAACAACCAGTAAGTAAAATATCATTTTCATTGGAGAAGGATAAATGACAGTGCTATAGGAGTTACATAAAAGATGATAAAACCAGAGCCTGGAATATTCCAAGAAAGCTTCTTAGAGGCGGTGTGTTTAGTACCGGATCTTAAAGAAATCTTAAAGAGTCATGCAGTCTGACGGGGTTGTCGGCAGGGGAGGTGTATCCAAGTGGCTTAGTGTGAGTGAAGCCTCAGAGGTGAGAAAGTGAGGAGACCATTGTAGAATTATTAGACTATCAACTGTGGGAGGAAGTTGAAAGGCTAACCAGGCTAAGTTCTCATTTGATTCAAGAATGCCTTGCCAAACGACCATCTGCTCATATCTCTCCCAGGACTGGGTGCTCACCAAAACAGCTACTTAGATCTTTGGCCAGCTCTGTGTGGCCAAAGCAATGGGTTGGATGAACTGGCAGAGAATCTGCTAGGACACAGAGGACAACAAGTGTGTGTGTGTAGCATTCCAGTGATGTCTTTGTACCAGTAACTTTCAGGCACTTCTTTCTGGTATCATATTTTAATTCCTTCTTGCTGAAACTGCAACCTCTGTTTTTGTAACCCCATTCTTGCCTGACTTGTCCTGTGGGTCAGGAGCCTTGGATTCTGCTCTTGTTTAGCTGTGCTACCTTGGGCAAATGTCTTTCAATCTTTGGGTTTCAGTATTTACATGTGTAACAGTGGCTAATTAACACTCCCTATCATGTTCTTCTCACAGGGTAATTGTTTGGACTATATAGAGTAATCATGGATGTGAATGTGACCCACAATGTCAACACTTAGCAGTTGTAAAGGTGCCAGCCTAGATTGCATTGCCTAGAGTTAGGGGCATCATGAAAATCTGGGTGGTTTCTCATTTTGCCTGTTTTGCTGATGTTCTTTTGTTTCATTCTCAGCAAAACAAGCAAAGGAAAACTCATCCATCAACAAGATACCTTTCTATTAAGCAGGCTGTGTTTTAGCTTATCGGCAAGTAATAAATTGTATCATTTATCTTGAATGTATCATAGATAAGCTGCTATATGATGATTGCCACTTCAGATAGCTGTGAAATTAGGTGATTAACTAGTTGTTACTTAACCTTCTAATTTCTGTATAAGTCTAATTACATGAAATAGAAGTTGGGGTTCTGATTTTTTACTTTGCTTATCCATTTGGAGTGTCATTGTAACTACTGTATTGTAAATGATGGAAAATAATTGCATATGTTAAAAAATAGTGTTA